>NC_056517.1:27288784-27322292 GCF_014905685.2 Nematolebias whitei
CAAGGACATCTTACGTAAAGTTTCTCTTCTGTGTTTGTGTGAATAACGTCTTAATCATAAGTGTAATAAAAGTTAGAGGCTCGGGTAGCTCATCAGGATTTTGCAGATGGTCTGCAGTACTTTTCCCCACCGAGGAATGAAGTTCCACGTGGAGGCTATTTCTGTAGGTTTAATGGGTTTACACTGTCAGTCTGGGGGGGGGGGGGGTCGTCATGGGAGGTGATGGTGGGCAGAGAAACAAAAAGGAGCTTCATTCTGCTTCATTTTGCTCTTCCTCTCCTGTGCGGCCCATCCAAGCTGCTTTGCGGGCTTTGGATGGCACGCATTCCATGCGCACCTGTCTGGCGCACGGAGAAGAGGAACAAGTGGGACTCAGACAGGTGGAACGCACTTGCTGCAGAATAAACACACATTTATTGGTGTGGGAACAGCCTTGAATGACAGGCTAAGTCTCTGACATGCAGAAGAACGCTGGACTTTAGTGCTTTTTCACCGCATTGCGACATGATTGTGGGTTTTACGCATGAGGATTTTTTCGCGTGCCTAACACCAAAATGTAGCATTATTGTTTAAAATGATTTAAAACTAACCTTTCGATTTAACGCTCTCATTTATTACTTTTCTGGGGGTTGCACATGAATGAAGTTGCATAAAAATCAAAACGTTTCCAAACAAGTTGAGCAATTTTCAACCAAAGTTCCGCGAAATACAATAAGTTTTCTTGGTGAGAAACAGTTTAGATCACGCATCTGCGTCCAGCGATAATTATAGAGGAGAGGTCAGTCAGTCACCCCTCTCCCCCCTCTCCCTGTGTGGCATCGCGCGCTTTGCAGTCCAACTCGCCAAAATAGTCGCGCCATGTGCGACCGAGTCCCTTTCACCCCCCACACCCTGCCCACCTGAGTTGTTTTTACCCCCCAGGTAGCAAATATTTTATGAATTTGTCACTAATCAAGAGCAGGGCCTTGTAAAACACAGTTAACTTTCCCGGCTCAGCCTGAGAATTGTGTCCAAATGTGCATCCAAGGAGTGATTTGTTTAGAAATCCACTCTGTGTATGAGCTTTTTTTAATAGATTTGGGTTGAAAATTTCTATATAAACTTGATAAATGCTTGTTATTATTGTTATTATGATTAGATTTTAAAGTGCTACACACAAAGTTGGCTTAACTTGTGCAGATTGCAAAAGTATTTTCTTGTTTTTAATGTATGTTATCCACATGTGGTGCACTTTTCTTGCCTGTCAGAATATGTTCTACAACAGAAATGCTTGATTTAGTCCAGTCACCTTTGATTACTCATATTATTGGTCTGTTTAGAGTCTGATCTGAGGTGTATTTGCAGGAACAGGAACGGCACTCAAGCATTCTAACTGCTAAATGGTGACGATGGATGCATTACGTCTGATTTATCTGTTTTTATGTGAAAGGGCTTGTTTATTTTTTTCAGCCAACAGAAGAGGAACAGCCATCATGGCAGGAAACAGCTCTTTAATGGAGAAGAAGTGTGGATGGATCACTTGTCCTGCAGACAGGGACATGCAGAGCAGAGACTGCCATTTGAATTGGGTCTGAGAGGTAATTTTAGTTAAAATGGAGTCCACCTTTGAGCCTCTCTCTCTTTCTTTCTCTCTCTAACCCCCCCATGGCACCCACTGCAATTTATTATTCCTGGCCGGCACTGGAAGAGGCAATGAGCAAGGGCAAAGGACAGGAGTGGACCCCGCTCTGGTGTAATGAAGACTCAGTAGACCTAAACGACTCCAACACACACACATGCACACACACCCAATCTTTCATTATCTATCAGAAAGAGCAGGACATGAATGCTGCTCAAGACCTTTTGGCTGAGAAATCAGAGTGTGCAGTGATTTTATTCACACTCAGTCCATTTCATTGACCTTTTCCGTCATGCATGCTCGCTGCAGTGGGTAAATATTCTAAGAACAATGTTCCAGCCACGGTTTAATACAATATCTTTCTGCAGCCAAATTTATATATGCTCAGGGGCTTTGAGGAAAAGTGTACTTTTTTTTTTTAATCTCCTTACATGCACACAATCTTTAATAAAATGAGCTTGTTTTCTCACATCATTGTTTGATGCATTAATATTCAAAAATCTTAATGTTTTTCTTGAAGGGTGAAAGGTTAAAACTTCTGCTTTTTGAGTGATTTCTGTTCCCAGTCCTTCCACTAGGGGTCTGCAGCTGCCATGCACAGACAAGTTGGGAGAATAAACACTGTCATCTGGTGGTAACAAAAGACACATTTCCTAATTGTATTATCTTGTACAAGGTACAGATTATTTGACAGTTTTATTCCTCTGCTTTTCCGCATGCTTCACATGTGCAACACATTAACAATGCAGCGCATGAAAAAGTTCAAATAAGATCTCAAAAAGTCCATATAGACTTGACTTTGGTGTGTTTTTTATTAATAAAACATTTATTAAAGGGTGCATGACTTTGGGGAAAAACACAAATACTAATACTTTAACTCAAAAATGTAAGTACTCATATTTTGTGTAAGGGATGCTGCAGAGCTCACTTTCATATCTGGATAAATCAGGTAGTACTTTATTTATTATATAGAGTTAAGACAAACTAGAGAAATTGCATTTGCTGCAAAAATGCAGTGTGAATACTTATTGCAGAAGAACTTGTTGAAAAACAGCTGAAATGAGCTAAATACATTCTGAAAAATAGCTGAAATGGAAGAAGAATACTAATTCAGAGAAGAAAACAGAAAGAACACATATTTGCTGAATTAAGTTTAAATGAGCAGAAATTAGCACAACAATTAGGACATTGGCTAAAAAAGCTAAAATTAGCAAAAGTTGAAAAGAAAGAAGCTTATCAGAGGGAAGTGGAAGGAGCTGAAATGAGCTAAAACATGCAGAATTACCTGAAACAGCTAAAAACAGCATCAAAACAGTTAAAAAGTAGCTGAAAGAGCAGAAAAATTGAAACTATCAGAAAAGACTGAAAGGAGCACAGCAAGCTGAAATTAGCATAAAGAAGAAGTTAATTATGCAGAAAGTAGCAGAAATTACCGTGAAAAACGAATTTATCTGAAAACAGCTGAAATGAGCTAAAATAAAAAGCAAGCTGAAAATTTGAACAAGCTTAAATTCACACACGTTTGCCCAATTAGGAGGAAAGAAGCAGAAGTGAGCGTAACATAGTGGAAATTATCTGAAAAAAAAAAAAAAAAAGCTGAAATAAGCAAAAACTGCTGAAAAGTAGCTAAAAAGTAGAAAGGATCTTACATTACCATGAATGAAGTGGAGAGAGCAACTTTTTGCTGAATTAGCCTGAAAAGAGTTGAAATGAATGCAACACCCCCCCCCCCAAAAAAAACAAACAAAAAAAACAAAAAAAAACAGCGGATATGGCTGAAAATGCTCAAATTAGCATAAAATCAGCTAAATAGTAACTGAAATAGCAGATAAAGCTGAAACTTACATAATAACTGGAACAAGGTGAAATTATTCAAAAGAAATTTGAAGCAGCAAAAAAAATGTTGTAGTTAGCAGAAAGAATTTGAAAGGAGGACAAAAGAGCTGAAAAAAACAGCTGAAAATAGCTGGAAAAAGTTTATATTTGCACAAGAAAGCTAAAAGAAGCTGAAGCAGAACAAAATGTGAAAAGAGCAGTAAAAGGCTGTAAACAGATCTAAAGATCTGAAGGATGTAAAATGAGCTCAATTCATTTTCTATGAGGAAAAAAATAGCAGAAAAGGCTAAATATTTTAAAAAGCTAAAGTTGCACCAAAACCAAAACTCCATCATTTTCCTGAATGAGTTGAATGTTTTGACATATGATTTGTTGAAATAGCTTTTAAAATGCAGCGCCAAATAATGTTCAGAAGAAAAATGGATCACAATAGTGTGAATGCTTCATAAACATTCACACAATAAAAGACAAGACCATGTTGAATTGCCAAGCTCTTCGAATGTACTATAACATTTTATATAAAAATAGATCATCTTGTTAGTTTGCCTCCTTGTTTAAAGTTGAACTTCTCATAATTTATCTATATTAGTTGTATGTGTTAAGTTCAGTGAGCATTATTGCATTAATCTGGCTAACTAATAACCACATAGTTTTTTTCACAGTGTATATTCATCTTTATTTATATTGTGCACCTACTTTTAAAATTTCAGAAAACTGAACTGTAAATGTTGCACTTAAAACCATTTCTTGTTTAAAACTTTATTATTTTTTTTCCTTTGAACGCAACAACTGTTTTGTACCTTTCAATGGCACTGATGCTGCTGTAATGAAACATTTTTGTCCTGTCATCAATAAAAACACCATGTTTTATAAATGGCCATCTGAATTAAACTTCTACCAAAAAGACACACGTTTTCACTTGTTTGAAGACAAATTATATTTTTAAAAATTAAACATTGAAGGGTCACGTGTTCATTGTGTCCGTGCTTCCTGTCTGGACTGTATGAAATTAGAGGCCAACACATATTTCTAAAACGCAGTGTGCCAGTGCAAGCCTATAGATGGCGCAAATCAATACATTATATGACCCCTGCTTGGCTTGTCTGATTGCCTTGAAGGAAGAATGGAGAGAGGTGTTTGGTGGGTGGTGGTGGTGGTGGTGGGGTAAAGAAGGAGTTGGCAGAGAGGAGGTGCTCTAATGGAGTCTTTCAGTTTTCTGTGGCTGTAAATGAAAGGAGGTTGAAGCTTAGCCAATTATTCTTCCTGAGAAGGGGCCGAGGAGTGTGGCGCTGGATCGTTGCCCCAGCAAAGACATGGAGGAGGAGAAAGATGGATAGATAGAGGGGGGTGGGGGGTGGGTGGATGTACAGAAAGCCCCTTAGAATAAAGGGGTTGATTCAAAATAGCCCAGTAAAATTGGCTGCACTCCCAGAAATGTCCCCCCAGTGCAAAAGGTTAACTGTCAGTCCCCTGCTAGGTATAAATAGAAGTCTGCCCTGCAGAAAGGCATGTTCAGAGATGGGGCAGACAGAGGGAGGAAGAGTAGGAGGGGGGTCAGTTCCTGTGACACAGAGGGGAGGGGAGGTTAAGAAGAGGGGAGTGATGATGCTGCCAAGGACGTTGTGGTGGTTTTGGAGCCTAACAGAGAGCGTCCTTATCAGCAGACAGCTTAATCTGAACTGGGGGGTCTACAACCTGTGGCTCTGGGGCCAAATGCTGCTCCTTGGTCCCTCGTCAGCAACACTTTCAAGCTTTGACCTAAATTAACACTCAAGTTCATTGACTGTTTAACCAATAGCAAAAAAAAAAAAGGGCTATTTTAGCAGTTTTCCTGTAATTTCTTTTGCATTTATGTGAATACTAGTAAAACACATTCACTTTAACTTTATGTTTTACTTGGTCAGAGTAGGATACTGTACTTAACTTTTCCACAATTAAAAAAATGTATAGGCCTGCATAGTTCATTGTTTAAAAGAAAAAAAGATAAAAAATTATATACGCATGCATTATTTCTTTACAAGAATCTGGTATTTTATTGTGTCTTAATGTGAAAACATCAATAAATTTTGAAAAATCATTAGATATTTTTAGTTTTATAATGTCACCATTGGCCAAGATAGCCCCCTTAAAAAAAAACTTAAAGTGGTCCATGGGCCACCATTTGGTAATCTCCGTTGTAGCAGGTTGTTGCGGCTCCGAACACTTTAATTTAGCGAACAAAGGTAAAGGTTGCAGACCCCAGGGTTACATTTGAAGATGCTGGTGTGTGTTAATAGTTACGAATCATTCATTTATATTTTATTAGTGTTAAAATTTCTCTTCCCTTGGGTTTTTATCTAAAAAAAAATCATTTGTTCTGAGATCTTCTCTGTTAGATCCTGAAGAGAATTTGCCTTCTTAGTCTCCTCTTTGCAAATTTGAATCACAGTTAAAATATAGTGAAAGTTCTCAGACATTTTAATGTTGTTGTGACCATCCAGCAAACCTAACTTTCCTTATTTGTTGCCCTAGAAACCATAGAAGGCGCTATACAATTTATATAAAATGTCCCCTTTCTTTATAACACTGTGCAAAAGTCTTAATCTACCCAGTCGTCGTTTTTTCATAGTTTTTTTCCCCAAGAATCCAGACCTTCTTGTAATACTGTATCTTAACATGGTGTTAATTAAAAAAGTTCTTAGTTTTTTTTTATAGTTTTTTTTAATTTTTTTACTTTGTCTGCTTTTTTTTTTTATTCATGTTTTGTCAGGTGCTTGTACCTGACTGTGACAGCAGTGTGCCTAAAAATTATTAAGTGGAGGACAAAAAAAAAAAAAAAGAAGAGCCAGAGTCAAAAATGTTCTCCAGCAGTTAAACAATAACTCAAAGCCAAACCTTAAAAAAAGATTTCAGCCAAGACTTGGCATATAAGTTTTAAAGTTTATAGCTCTTTAGGAGTCTCCTTGATGTTAAAATATTGTTTTTATATGCAATTTGTCCATGTAATTTTTCATAGATTTAACAGAAAATTTGAACGTAATGCGTTAACCCGCTCCTGGTAATAAAGTGTGTGAAGATCCACTCTGTAGGTTGTGTCAGTGCTACACTGCTCCATTCCCCGAGTTTAGAAGCCTTTTTATCCCTGAATGATTCAGATCAGTTAAGTGAAATAAAACTTTTATTTATTTTTTAGTGATCAGGTACTGAATTTAAAAAAAGTGAAAAAAGAGTGGCAATGCACCAAACTATTAAAATTCTTCTTAAAACCTGGAGCATTACTTACAAAAGCCTTTAAAATACACATCTGAGTTGAAGGGATGTACAAAATATAGTACCACTTTACAATAAGGCTCCCCTTATAGATGGCTAATAAATAGTTTAGATATGTTATTAATTCCTATATAAAAATACTTTATAAATCATTAATAACTGCTAATTAAGTATTAAGTAAGGGTGACAGCGAGACAATATGACCAGTTTCTTGCCAAATACAGTGAGCCAAATCTGTTCACATATACTTCATCTGGAGTTGTTACATTAAACATTTCAGACCAAGTTACTGCCTTGTAAGCACAATAGGCATTTGTAAACCTATTTCTTTAACATATAATATATTTTATCGTTGCGTTATAAGTATCTACAACTAATATATCCTAAAAAAATAGGTTTACAAATGCTTATTGTGCTTACAAGGTAGTAACGTAGTCTGAAATGTTTAATATAAACTCTAGATGAAATATATACCAGTAAGTGAACAGATATGGCTCACTATTTAGCAGCAAACTGGTCAGTTTTGTTTCTGTTACCCTTATTTGCAAATCATTAATAATAGTTTTATGCATTAAAGTGTTTATAGAGGAATTAATAATGTATCTATAAACTATTTGTCATCTATAAGGGGAGCCTTATTGTAAAGTGGTACCCAAAATACATCAATATACTTTATTGTTATAGTCAGTTACATAGCTTTTTTTTTTTTTTAGGTCGAGTAGAGAAAAAACATGAAATCATGAGAAAACTATTTTGCCATTCGTATTTTGTTGCAACACCTCAGGCTTTAATAACAGCTTGGGTTTTGGTTTTGTCATATTAGTTTTTGGAGTTTGTGATGGGGATAACTCAACTACTACCACACCAAATGTTAGTTCTGCATCTGTAAAAAATGGCAGCCATAGCCATGTCAGCGTCTGATAATGAGATAAGACAAGTGTAAAAAATGACTCCACCAAATTCTTGTCAGTTTTTATTTTTCACGTAAATTCAAGGTAACAAAAATGGTACACAGCTCAAATATCAAACAAAATTCCAATACAGCAAAAATAATAGGTGCTTCATCACCCTAAAAGAAAAACAGCATGAAATAAATAAATCTTCCTTTTTTTTTTTTTTTTGTTTAGCATACCTGAATGAAAGCAACCTCAATTTGAAGTCATCTCCTCAAAGAGAAATAAATCAGTTTTCCTTAGATAATGCTATGAAATGAGTTTTAATGAACAGTTTGACATACATTTTATATTTTCTCCGTCTCTGGTGAGGATCTTTGACTTTAGAGTCATTTGTTCTGACGAAATCTTGTTCACAAAAAACACAGATGTTATTGCTTCTCTTAAAATAAAAACCACACTGCATTTAATTTAAGCTTTTGTCAGGAACAATAAATAAAAAAAAAATAATCAGTTTGTGTATATATGTTGTGATTGCACCTGATCTGCTAGACCCTTTAAGAACAGAAACATGCTGCAGGTCTAGTGCGGTAACGCCACCGGTCTGATTACCGTATTCTTCGGACTATTAGGTGCATTAAGCGAAACAAATATTGACAGATTTTTGAGCGCCGTGTACCACATAAAAATCGGTTCAAGATCAATAAGCACAACTAGAATTAATACATAAGGCTCTCTGTTGGTTTTTGAGAAAATTAAAGGACTTTAAATGCGCCTTATAGTCCGATAAATACGGTACATCGGCTAAAAAAAGCTACGAGCATTAATGACGTTGTACAAATGAGAAAACTAGACTATTATAGTGACAAAAGCACTAAATTCTATAAAACACAGGCAATCACAGATTGCAAATATTTAAGTAATAATGTCCTGCCCTCCCATTAAATCAGTGTTATGTTTCCCAAACTCTCATACAGCTGGGAAATGTGTGACAGTAAAATGTTTAATTGTCTTGATGGGAATCAAAGGGCTTCTTTACACAACATTCAGCTCCTAAAAGTAAAAAAAAAAACATAAACTGGATATACCTGTGGTACATTCTTTTCACCACTAAGTGGCTCGTCTTAAATCTTCACACCTGCCTTTTCCCTCCCATCCAGAGTAACGCTTCTGTGCGTCCCAACTTTTATTGTATTTAACACAGCGGTTTTCAAAGTTGTGACTGAATCGGATACTTTTCATAGATAAATACATCTTTTAGCCTTGAGGAAGTAGCTTGCATGATGTGCACCCAATACCTTGCATCCCGTCTCAAAGCCTCGTTGCACAAGCGATTAAGCTCTTTAATCACTCGTTACAAAATACTCGCTGCAGAATGGCGGTGAACTCATTGGCACTTCTTACACATATTTCTTCCTCATTTCACTTAACATCTGCAAGACATTTTGGGAAATGATTTGCTTTCATCCAAAGAGCAGAAACTGCTAAGCTAGGACAAACAACTTGTTAACTTCTGCTTTTCAAACTAAACGAGCAACAAAGCTAATTGTATCATCTGCAGAAAATCGCAGTTAAAAAACTGCCTTTCCACATTAGGAAATTTAGGAAGGGCCCAGCTGCAGACTTCCCTCCTCGGGGGCCAACTTCTGCGAGCGTATAAGGTCTGATGCAAAAAATGAGTAACGCTGCATCAGTATTTACTCATTAGGATCTACAAGGACCAGCGGAAAACTTTGTTTCAACTGTATTAAGGAAAGGAAACTAAAGCACATCTGCTGTTATATTGCTCTTAAAGCAACTTGACTCTTGGGGAAACATATAGCTTAAATTAACCTTTAAAGATGTTATCTTTTAAATAAGTTGTCTGTTGTCCTCAGTCAAATCAACAGAAATCTTTTTTTTAAGCATAAAATGCATTTTTTATGAGATCTTTGGGCATTTTAAAGCACTTTTGCCATGACTACTACTCCCAGTTACAATTTACCCCCTTTAAAAAATAATGAAGTTGATCAAGCTGTAGAGCTGATACAATTAACTTGCCCATTCTTAGCAAGTCTTTCCATATCAGTGAAAATACAAATAATCCTGGAGTTAACCATTGCAGGCATCTTAACCAAAAAAAAAAAAAAAAAAGTGACTTAGATCTTAAGAAAGCAAAGGATTTCCCAAACCGTTTCCTCAAAAATAAAAAGCATCATTCATTCTCACCCAGACTAATGCATTGAGGTCAGCGAAACCTTACAAAATAAATACTTGATTTGGTTCAACATCCGTCGCCTCTGGTATGCCACTGAATACATTTCTGTAAGAGAGTGATGATGTGCTGGCATTCACTCAAACAATATTTCCCTTTTATGATTGTTGTTCTATTCAAACTAAACAAGAAAAACTTGGACATCTCCGTCTTATCGTGTCTTTTCCAGCTAAGATACTCCCCACCTCAGGCGCACCGACACACGTAAAACAAATCCAGTCCATTGTTCACTTCAAATAAGAAAAGGCAGACTTTCCATCTTGTGTGAAAAGTCTTAATGCTAAAGGAGAACAAATGGGAATGAGAAGCTGTTTGGCCACAAGGAGGTTCAGAGGACATGGCACATTAGATGATGGCATCAAAACAAGTCTTTCCCCCCTTCTGGTTATTCTCATTCCTCACAGAACAGATCAGTTTTTATTTTGACAGTTTTTCACCTTCATGTCCGTCTTATTCCAGGGGTTCAGTCCATGTGGGGCTTCTCACTGCCACCCTGAGGAAGGACAAACAAGGAATGTGTCAGTCAATTAGAAATATAAAATGTTCAAGAGTTGCACTTAAAAAAGTAGAAATTCAAATTCTTATGTTGACATTTTTTCCAGTTATGATTATTCAGCTGCCTTTAGAGCAACCACGACTGCCATGCTGAATAAATCATTTAATGTCAGTTTCTAAATGTTAAAAGGGAGTCGGTAAATGCAGCTTATGTCATGAATGTACTGTATTTTTGGGACTATAAGGCGCACTTAAAATCCTTTCATTTTCTCAAAAATCAACAGTGAGCCTTATAATCTGGTGCGCCTTATAGTCCCAAAAATACGGTAGTATTCTCTCTAATAAGTGCAGGAGCTGCACAAAATCAACGAGATGTGGACATTTTTGCTCAACTTTTTGACCCCAACTGACTTGTACTGAATAAAATATTTTAAAATAACAGAAACAAATGCCTATTTTCTACCAGATACTTTAAAAAAAAAAAAAGATCAAAAGGAAAGAAAACGAGAACCACAAGTTGAATCTTGTGCCAACATTCCACGGGCCTCATCACAAACACCAACAACAAATGACCCTCTGGTCTTCAGAGTCCTGACTGGCTCCAAATCTCACAGGGTCTGAGAAAAACAACAGCTCTTAATCTGCTTTCACGCTTTCACTGAGTCAAACCGAGGGGAGAGACGGGACTCTTATTTTACAAAGTGAATGAGGTGAGGCTTCCAGACAGCACCTAATGGAGACATCAAAGCCCTCTTGATGAGATAATTATGAAAGAAAAGGGGGTGTCCCATGCTCTGTGCACCAATTTTTACCATGCCACAACCTGATTTACTGCTGTAGCTCAGATAAACAAGGTCTAATAAAGAAAAGGCGGTGAGAGTTTAGGTCTTTTTTTTTTTTTTTAAAGAGTGCAGACACTGATAGAAATAAATGTGAAGAGAAACATAAAAACTTTCAAAATAATCCATACATTCTGTGTTTTTAGGATTTCTAACACCGTAGACAAGAAAAGGCAGCTGTTAAAAGGCTGATGTCACTATAAAATCTCTTACTGATCAGTATGAATGAAGTTAGATAAGAAATGCCCGCTGCATATGGGTTTTACCCCAAAATGGCATTATTTTATAAAATGAGTTAACATTAGTGGTGGTTTAAGGCATTATTTTAGTAGGGATGCACATTACCGGCATGGTATCGGCTGATATTAGCGTTAAAGTTAAATATCGGACATCGGCCATTCCATCAAAATAACTCACCGATATAAAAGACGACGTTTTTGCATGACAACCCAGTGACAAGGATGCCTGCAGCGGCAGCACAACATGATGACGCCACGCGCGCCTACCTGATCTGATCACAGCAGAGAGGAAAATTCAAAATGTCGGCGGTGTGGAAGGTTTTTTTTTCCGTTGAGGATGTCAGGTTCCAAAGATTTTTGGACTACGTTGAGCCTTGCTACATCGTCCCCAGTCGGAGATAATTTTCCGACGTAGCCTTACCCGAGTTACAAGCCGTCATTTCCGACGCCATTGAGAAGCTAATAGCCGATAGCACTTGGGTGAGTTTTACCACAGACGTTTGGACGTCGTGTTAGCCCCGTTAGCATGATTAGTGTTACGGCACAATGAATAGACAAAACTTTGAACGTAAAAAGTCTGTCCTTCATGCACAAGAGTGCAGAGGAGCCCACACTGTAGCTAGGAACCTGGAACAAGCCTCCAAAAGTGAGACAGCATCGCAGGTTACTAATGTTAATGAATAATATTTAACACTTTTCATTTAATATAAGTTAAAGTGCTACGCATATGGCTGTTACTGAATATATGTCACCAGCTCTTACATGTTTTTTTCTAGAAAATAAGAGGGCTATGTTCTGACAAAGGAAAATATATAAAAAAATATCGATATCAGCCAAATAAGTTTTAACATATCGGCATATTGGACATCGGCCAAAAATCCAATATTGTGCATCCCTAAATTTTAGCCCTTCAGTTAGAAAACTACCATCTTACCATGGCAAGTTGACGCCCAATGTTACCCACAGTAACGCCGCCTGAGAAGAATATACACGGGAGCCAGGAGCGCACATACAAGAAGTCTGGAGACGTGTACCTGAAAAACAAAAACAGATCAAGAGAACAGCTTAAAACGCTAGGATTAATAGATTAAAGTCCAAATTTAACTTGCATAAAAACTTTCCAGTCTTCTAGTTTGCCACATTTCATAGTCTGAGATGAAACTGCAGAAAAATGCAACAGTTTAAAAAGTTGGTAACAATAATCCACTCCTCATTATTCGTTTCTGGAAAGTGAGCGTCTCATCTCAAACTTTTTAATGATTCTGTTTGAGAGTGTAATTATCAGGCCCATAGAAACATGGAGAAAAAAATGGACTTGGTGCGTGCTTCTTTTAAGACAGGTAATTCTAGAGATACCTGCCATCTTTCGTCACCCACCCAAACCAACATGTGCAAATGCATTTAAGCAAAAAGAAAAAAAACCTGCTGACTTACTGGTAAACTCCATTGTAGACCAGTAGCTGTGTGATGACAGTAGCCAAGAAGGCAGTGGTGATGCCCAATCCAAAGCCACTTCTGGAGCGGTCAAATGTCCACCAGAGACCCAAAGATAAGGCCGCCAGCGTCAGGGAGAGCTGCACATTGTTGGCAAAGTCTAGTTTCTGTGCTGTAAGTTAAGGTCAAAGTCAAACAGGATGATGCTGTGTTCTTATACTAATATTTGTTTGACTGGCTGGCTCACAGTTCTGCCAATATGTCATCAGGTAAAACAGGTTGCTGAATTACTTCACTCCTGACCTGAAGTAGAATACTAGTGAGATTTCATATTTTTTTTAAGCAACACACACTAGCATTAATATGTAGCAGCTCAGAGATGTTTTTTTTTTATTGGATTGTGTTTGGGAACCTGTTTTGAAAGGATACAGCACTTGCATGGTTGATGCCAACAAACACAGCGATGCATCTCATGACGCTGGCCCACTCCCTCTTGAACTTGTGTGGCTCTCCCAAATGGCTGTCAAGGCAGGGATACAGCAAACCAACAACAGCTGTAGGGGGAAAGAAAAAAAAAGCAACAAATAGACCCAGATTACACAAGATAAGCAAAAATTCTGTGAAGCACAGAAAGCAAATCCTGTCAGATTATTTGCTGAGCATGTGGTTCTGTACTTGGTGACTCATTTGTACACAAAGCTATGCTTGAACAGTGTTGGAAGGGGAAAAAAAAGCAAGAGAAATAGAAATGATAATTTGTCAGTTTTTTATTTTTAAGTTGTTAACTTTAACGCGTGTCTATCATATGGTAATTTGTTAAATCCCAATCAATGAACATTGTTAAGAACGCAGCTATCAGTTTGCTCTTTATAATCATAAATTACAGCAGTAAGCAGGACTACTAAGCGGAACAATTTTGGTTTATAAAACTGAACAGTTTGGACAAAATTAATTTGTAACTGCTGACTTCCAAAAACAAATACTAAACATTTCTGCCCATCAGTCTTTTAACTTTATAAACTGATTAAATTGCCTGTGTCAAACAAAGGAAGTTATTTAGAGACAAGCATTTCTTTTATTTTTGGCACAATTGAACAGATGACCTTCAAACCAAAAGCTATAATTACTTTAGAGCTATAGGGATTTAAAAGTGCAGAATAAAACTAGATACTTTGGCCAGGTTTCTCACAAGTAAAACACCTGATTGCACACGCAAAACCCTAAAAACGGACACCAAAACTTTAGCAATCAACTTTAATATTGTCGATTTATTTAAAATAAAGCAATAAAGCTTTCTCCCTTTGTTTTCTGCCCTGCAGCACATGGGGGGAGGAGCAAAACTCGGATGTTTTATTCCCTCCTCCCTTCGCTTCCTGGTTCTTGGCAATAAAAGGGGAGGTCCTTAGCTCACCCGTTATGACACTAGCCAATGAACGCCCAGCACACGTAGCGTCTGGCCAATCAGAAGCAGAGAATCTATGCCATCTGAACCTAGGCAGGTTTTTTGACAACCGACTGCCACACATTACCATAAAGAGGGTGCTCTGTTTAGAGAAAAGATAACATTGGAAAAATAATAAAGCCGAATGACAATGCGCTTCCATACAACACTAAAAAGTATATCAATTTAAGAGTTTCTTGAAGCATGCTTTTATCTTACCGCATTTAGTTTAAAATGTCTTTAATCACTGCTTAGTTTAGCATCAAATGAGAATATTGTTAAAAAAGGGAGATATCCCCGAGTTTTATGGCCAACAAATGAATGACAAATTATGCGTTTAGCCTCATTAACACTGTTAAATAAAAACAACTACTCTTTGACTTATACATTTCGTGCATTGTTGTGTGAAATTAACAGAAAGCGAACTATAAACAGAATAAAATGCCCTCCATTGATGAAGGTTGTGGTCCAGACTCACCTGCTCCTGTACCGCAGCATGGTGGGATCCACCAGGCAGATGAAAACAGAGTTGTCATCACCTCATCTGGAAACAGGGTGACATGTCTTTGTATCTGCAGCAAGTTGAGCACCAGGGCGAGGAAGACTCCGACCGTGAAGAGGACGAGACCCCGCCGGATCAGGTTGGTGACCCGGCCGTAGTGTAAGGAGCCGCAGGCGCTCCTGAGCACCGTGGTGATGATGGACATCATCTCTTCAGCTTTTGCAAACCAGTTCGCTCCTGATGGATGCTCAGTTTCAGCTTTCGATGAACAGGAGCAGCTCCAGCAGCGCTCCTCCAGTCTGGGCATTTGGCACTTATAAGTTAAAATAATGGATAATTGTGCGTCAAAAAATGGTGCTCTAAAATCTGACTTACTTTATATAAATGGAAAAGACGCGCGATCTTACCTTGATCACCAGACGACTTGAGTGTCTGATGCAAACAGAACGCTCCCCCCTCCTTTTCACCCACGTCTCCTCCGACAGTGTGGGCTAAAACTACAGCCAAGGAGCCCCTCTTTGTTTCAGCTATCACGTCGTTCGTTCACATCATCGTTAGTAAACAAACTGTGTTGCTTCTTTCCACAATGAAGAGCTCCAACGCCAAAGAACAAGGACTTCCTCTGCAGAAAACAATCTCAGCTGTGTCGGGTGAGAAGCGGCAGCCAATCAGAGCGCGGCGGCTGATATGACGTGAGACCGATGCCCCGCCCCCTCGTCCGGTGCAGACGTAGCGATCTGGAGAGAGTGCTGGGCTGAAGAAGCGAAAGTAGAAGCAGACGTACTTTAAATAGCGGGAAGCGTGTCATTTAAGGCAGGCCGTTGTGGCACAAATTCAAACTTTTACTCGTCAAAGAAGTCCAGAAAAAGAAATTGTATTAAATTTAATTTATTTAAAGATACTCATTGCAAGCTATAAACTAAAACACAGCATGTTGCACAGAGCTATATTAAATGGTGCAGTTTTATACAAGCAAACTGGTAGGTTTATGCTTTTATGTTTGTTTAACTGCTTGGGATATTTTTTAACTTTAATCTTAATGTATCTCCAGTTTATAATATAATTACAAGTTGCCTGGATGCCAGGCGAGGATTGATTCAGAGAATCTTGGCCTTTCTTGTCCTTCATTTTACATTATCTGGTAGAGTTGTACTCCTGATATTTGTATTGGCTTGACAGACCTGTATGCTTTATTAATCAAACCTAAACCTAAATAATATCAAAATCACCGGACTCTTTAATTACTTATTTTTAGTCACTTTGGCTGTTATTTTGTGTCATCATGACATTGACATTAGTATAAGATATATAAATATCTTGTCGTTTCTAATCACAAGTCAAGTTTCTTTTCGCCTGTTTTGGGTTAAAATCACATCCAATCCACTATTTGTAGTTTTATTATTATTCTAATATTAAAGACAACTCCTTTACTAATTGAGAATAAAATGAAAGTTTGTTTACCAGGCAGAATCTGATTCCTTCAGATTAGGGGATAGCTTCCTTTCCACTTTCAGCCTTCTCAAGCGAAACACCTCTAAACCGATTCAGAGGTACTCTTATATGTATCAGGCATGTATTGGGAAATAGGGTTAGTAGCACAACTTTGTTTTGAGATACCGGTAAAAGGCCATTGTACTCTGGGTCATTCTCCTGAAGGTGTGACACGAAAGCGGGGGCTTGTGGAGGCATGTGGTGTTCCTGCACGTCAGTCAAATATTATGAAAATGGAATAAAGGTCAGTGTCCTTCTTTCAAAGCTCAATAACAACATGGGATAAGTGTTAGTCTAAATAACCTGGCTCTAACAGAGCACACCCTGCACATGTAAAAATATGTGTTGCCTTGATTTTTGCCTATACATATGCAACATAAAATACAACTTCTCTAAATAGAAACAACTCTAATAACTGGATAACAGGAAAAAATAATAATTTCATTAAAAAATGCATCTATTATTTTAAAACTAAGTCATATCAGCTTCTGGCTATTTATGAACAGCTGGGACATGGGTGGATCTATTTTTATGCAAATTGACTATCAAGTCGTTTTGCATGACCTACAGCAAATTTAGAAAACACAAACAGAGAGCGTATCAATCAGATAGCTCTTTTCTTTTCAATTAATTGTAATTGAAATATGTTTCAGTGTCTAATTAATTGAGCAGCTGATGTCCCATTGTGCTGTACTTATTGCTTCATGGTGATTATGTTCTGCTAAGATGCAGAACTCAATTTTAGTTCTGCATCAAACAAGGGTGGAAGGTGGGAACTGGTTTTTCGCTGTCACCCAATGTTCTGTCAGCATGTCGAAGAGTAGCATCCTATGATTGTTGGTGAAGATACCTGATAAGTCATCATAATGCATAGTGCACATGCAGAAACACAGGTCAGGCAACTTAACACATGTAATGTGGTTTGGTAGGAACTACGAGTTTTTTGTGTTAAATGTATTATATTCTCATGAAGATCTCTGGAACTATAAGAAATAGACTTTCTAATTTTTTACAATAGCTTTAAATCATCTAAACCTGATTTCTGCATTTAATGTACCGGCAATAATAGCTATGCTTTTAATCTTCCTAATGCTAACTTGTAATGACGTTCATCATAACAGCAGCAGCTACCCAATTTTTAAAAAATCAGACATTTAAGATAAACAGTGTTTGAGATAATACTCTAAAGATGTCTTTCCAGATTGTAAATGTGTGCCAATATATGCGTTTTAGGCTGTTCAGATGACATTAACTGGTGTTGCTTGCCAAAGTTTTGTTTGTCCAGTCTAACAACCATGTGATATATGCACATTATGGAAGAACTCAGAGTTCTAAACACAAAGTAAATGTTCCTAAATTTGTTCCTTCACCAGTTCAGTGTGTCGCAGTAATAGTATTTGATTCCAAATAATAACCAGTACGAAAGCAGCATAATTTAATGCAGGTGTAAACAAATAATCAAGGCAAGAATCAACTGCAGAGGCACAAATAAAATGCTCCTACAAAGTAAAACAGGCAGTAACTGATCAGAAAAAACAAGGAAACCATGAGAAAAACTAAACAAAAGATAATAGCGACAAAATCAAGCAAAGATTTTATAATAAATTATGTATTGGATTAAAAAAACAACAAAAAAAAAAAAACACATGGGCCAAATGTGATGATTAAGAAAGATTTGTTAGCTAAATGGTTGCACGATACATTTTTTATGGTCCGGTGCAAACATAGAGATCTGGAAATTGCAGGATTGAAGCTAAAGTAGAAGCTGAAATATTTTAAACAGCAGGAAGCATGCACCACTTGTGGCAGGATGTTAAACACTCAATTATCATGAAATACTAACGTCCAGAAACAGAAATAGTATTAAAGTAAACTTATTTAAAGGTACTTATTGCGAAATGTTGCACTGAGCTACATTAAGTGGTGCTGTTTGATAACTTTTTTTGATATACTGATAGGCAAATCTGAAATGTAGGTTTGCACTCACAAACTTTAAGGTGAATCTGGTGCTAAACACAAAAGAAAAGAGAATGAATGAGTAAAACAACAATCAAGCAGTTTTATGTTTTTTTTTTTTTTTTTTTACTCTGGTCTTAATGCTTGGGACATTTGTAACTTTAATCTTAATATATCTCCAGTTCATAATATGCCTATAAGTTGTCTGAATGCCAAACAAGGGTTTATTCAGAGAATCTTGTCATTTCTTGTCCTTCACTTTACATTATCTGGTAGACTCCTGACATCGAATTTAGCTTGACAGATGGTGTACTTCAATCATCGAATCTAAACTTAAATACCTACTAATACATCATAGTAAACAGACCCCTCAACTCTTTATCTTTAGTCACTCTGGCTGCTATTTTGTGTCTTCATGATATTGAAATTAATATCTATAAGATATTTAAAAATCTTGTTGATTCGAGTCAAGTTTATTTTCACCTGTTTTGGGTTAAAGTCACATCCATTCAAGTTCCACTGTTTGTAGTTGTATTATTGTTAATAATAATAATAATCTAACATTAAAGACAACTCCTTTACTAATTGAGAATAAAATGAAAGAAAGTTTATTTTACCAGGCAGAATTTGATTTCTTCAGGTTAGAGGATGTAAAACTTCCTTTCCACTTTCAGTCTTCTCAACCGAAACACCTCTAAACCCACTCTTATATGCAACAGGCATGTATTGGGAAATAGGATTAGTAGCACAACTTTGTTTTGAGATGCTGGTAAAAGGCCATTGAACTCTGGGTCATTCTCCTGAAGGTGTGGCACGAAAGGGGGGCATGTGGTGTTTCTGCACGTCAGTCAAGTCAAATATTATGAAAATGGAATAAAGGTCAGTGTTTTTCTTTCAAGGCCTAATAACAGCATGGGATACACACTATTCATAATTTGTTTCTTAGTCAAACTCGCGTGAGGTAGTTTTGAAAGTACAAAGTAGTATGTTAGTTTGAAGCCTTTAATAAATTTCATAAAAGATAGATTTCATTTAAAGATAGTGGAAACTATCTTTAAACACCCAGCATTTATTCATATAAACCAAATGTATTGCTGCAACACATGATCCCATTTATCGTGAAACACACCAGCCCATGTCTAAATGCACGGCTTTAATACCAAAGTCCAGGCTCAATAATCCAGTTAAAAATCCAACAATGTTCAGTCAGGTCATCTGGACGGTTTCTTTTATTGACGAGACGTTTCATCCTTCATCCAAGGGACTTATTCAATCTGAGGAACCACCAAACAAAACTGAGTCCCACAAACAGCACACTCTCATGGGTTTAATAACGTGTTGCTGCAATCCTTGGTTTCTGAGCTGGCTTTTATTTTCTTAGTTTTATATTCAATTTGGTTTAGCTTTTCAGACGGATTCACGTTTTTTTTTAAGTTAATTTATTTATACTCAATTAGTTCATTGTTGGGTGACGGTGGTGCAGTTGAGAGCAGCCGCCTATCAGCAAGAAGGTCACTGAATCGAATCTTGGCCGAGGGTCATTCTGGGTGGAGTTTGCATGTTCTCTCCGTGCATGCGTGGGTTTTCTCTGGGTTTCCTTCCACAGACCAAAAACATGCATGTTAGACTGATTGGTAACTCTAAAATTGTCCCTAGATGTGAGTGAGAGAGTGAATGGTTGTTTGTCTCGTTTGTCTCTATGTGTCCCTGTGCTGGACTGGAGACCTGTCCAGGATCAGAGAGTCAGTCAGAGTTTCTTTATTGTTGTTTGCACCACATGTGGTACATGTGAAGGAACAAAATTATGTACACAGGGTCCCAGTTACATCCAACAATAAAATGTAAAAGAAACACAGTAATAAGATCTAAGATATGAACTAAGAAAAACATAAACTAAAAATATGCTAAGCACTAATAGCATAAAATATGTACCCCGCCTCTCGCACTGTGACTGCTGTATATGGTCACCAGTGACCCCTGTGACCCGAAAAGGAAGAAGTGGGTAAAAAATAATGGATGGATGGAAGGATGGATAGATAGTTCACTGTTTATAGTTTTATCCGGCACGGTATGTTTTATATTTTCTTTTTACATCAATGCTAAGAAAGTAAAGTACTTTTTTCTAAATACATCAGTCAGAATAATGTTTGCAAGTGAGGTATAACCAGTCTTTGCTATATTAAACATGAAATTTACTTGTTGAAATTTGAACACCTCTTTTATTGTATTGTATTTTATTTTAAATAAATTGCCCTTAAGGTACAGACTGCAAAATTTCCCCCCACATTTCATTGTAGCTTAGCTGTTGCTCTCTCCTTTGTGTTTTTTTAACATGCCGTGTTATTCCCTCCATGGCCTTGCAGTGACAACGCAACATGTTGGTTTGAGTTTCATTCTCTTAATTGTTTTAATAACTATGTACACATGTGTATAAAAGGCACATCTGGTGAACCTCGTGAAGGTTTCGTTATGTAAGCTGCTGAATAACAATTTTACATCCGTGATGTTTGAACCACAAGCTGCTTTGTAACAGGCTGTCCCATTTCAGTCACATTTTCTAGCAAATATTTAGATTTTCACAACATTATGCCTTAAAGTCTGATTTAAGGCATCTATATGAATTATTGGCAAATTTATAAAAATGGGGGCATCGTTCTAACCGGTTCATGACACAATTTGAAAGATAAAGCAGTTTCTTCAGCCTTACTGAAGCAGTGTAAGGATGAGTTTTGAAATAAACATATATTTCAGCTCCAGACTGCACATTCAGACTGTTAAATTGGTTTTGCTTGAAGAGAATGAGAAAAACCATTTCTAAAATGGCAGCGATAACTGAGTGGTTAAATGTAAATGTCACAGCTGTACTCCTCTGGAGCGTTATCTTTTTTTTTTACATTTTAGTAAAGAAATCAAGCATGAAAGTACGCTAAGGGTTCAAAAGTTAATGTTTGTCTCCCTAGTTTCATTTTTCAGTGCTTGAATGAATAAACCATGTCTTACAGGATAAGATGACAACTTTTCTTTCTCCTACCAAAACTGGTTCCTTTATGTCCATTCAGTTCAAATCTCTGAAAAGATGCTCGGACAGAACAACATTGATCAGAATTTTTCCAAGCATGAAGTTGCAGGCCTGAAATGTTGAAGCTGCGGTCCATAGATAATGACATCAGTTATATTTATGCCATCCTACTTTAAGTGAGCCATGTGGATAACTAAGATAAATCAGTACCGCCCCACAGTTTCATAAAGGGGAGAGAAAAGGAGGTCAGAACAAGAGAAGGGTGTGAAACCAACAAAACAGTTTTCTTCTCAGCCTCAAGTCTGAAGTTTGTCAGTTTAGATCTGGCTTTGGTTGGAAAAGGTCAACAATAATATCTTACCTGTTGTAGATAGCTCTTTATAAGATTAAATTTGAGGAATAGTTTCAGAAGTAACAGCTAATCAGAACTGGACTATAGTAGATTTCTTCTGTTTTGAAACAACTAAAATGTTTCCTCTCAGCTGATCGACCATACTCATGTGAACATATGGCTATTTTTTTACGTTGGATACCCTTCCTGATGCAAACGCCAACCATCGAGCTGTCACAGAGCAGGTGTGGAGCAGAGGGTTGCCATCTAGAGTACCCTCATGGGAGGTTAAGGTCAGGGACCCATATGGGGCAACTGGGAGCAGATATGGGTGAGTCACCTTTTTCTACTAAGATTTTGAAACAACAGTCAGGGGATTCAAACCAGCAACCTTCTGCTCATAGGCCTGCCTTTGCTAATCTCTGCACCACCACTCACTTTAAACAACTTTAATCCTTAAAAAAATCCTACCAGTTTATGTGACTGCTACGTTAAACTGCTTTACATTATTGTATATTTTGCATAGGATTTTACTTTGTACATTGACTTGTATGTTGATCATTTGTGAGTGTAATGAACAACAGTAGCAGCTAGCTGTAGCACTTATAGTGCGGCCTGGGGCACTTTTGGCAGGAATATATTGCTATATTATTTATGTAATGTATTAAACACTGACAGCAATGTAAATGTTAATAAAACGGTTCAGACTAGGGTTTATCTTGTCAATCGGAGCAAAAGCTGAACTATTTCTCCAAGCTAAGGTCATTCAAAGAGCTGCCCAGTAATGTAATAATTATTTACATCCTTTCCACAAAACCCACTTTCATAAGGTCTGAACCAGTTGTCCTTATAGGGACCAAAGTCTGGTCCTAATGTGATGGAAGAAAAATCCATCAGAGTTAAGTCAGGTCCTCTGGACGGTTTCTTTTTGTTGAAACGTTTCGTCTTTCATCCAGAAGACTTCATCAGTCCAAGGAGCTGCAACAAACTCAGTATTATAGGCTGAGTTTGAGGCCCTGCCGAGTCGACGGGGGAGAGGGCAGACTCCAGTAACCATCTGAGCACCATCAAACTGATTGACCCACTATGTGAAGGTGCTACGTATAAGACTGAGTTTGGACTGATGAAGTCTTTTGGATAAAAGACGAAACGTTTCAGCAAAAATAAACAATCCAGAGAAACTGACTCTGTTCTGGCGGCTGTGGCTGAGTGGTTAGAGCAGTCATCCTCCAATGCAAAAGCTGGGAGTTCGATTCCACAAGTAGTCACATGCCAAAGTGTCCCTGGGCAAGAAACTGAATCTCTCATTGCCTCTGATGTGTGTCCCATAGGTGCATGAGTGTGATAAAGCTTTTTTTTGTTTTTTGTATTGATATAGTAGAGTGCTGTATGAATGGGTAAATGAGGACACATGTTTGAGTATATTGATAAGATAGAAAGGTGCTACCTGCCTAAATTTTGTTGGATAATGGAAAAATATTTTTGGATTAGGTTTGATAAGGTTTAGGGTTATTGTCTAAGCAAAGCTACAGAAATGAATGGAAGATATTTATCTTAAAAAGAATAGAAATGCAAGTTTGTTAATGTATATACAAAACAAACAAACAAGAAAAAAAAAACACATACATAAATTGTTACAAGAGAATTTAAATGTTTTAATGGCTGTGCTTACGTTAAGATGTGCATTAATGAAGAGGCTGAAATCGCAACATGGGGCCATGATAAACATGAAAATGTCTCAACATATACTGCAGCAAACAGCTCTTAGCAACCAGCAGTGTTGTTGCTGGTGTTGGCGAGGTCTTCACCGCATCAGGAGATAAAACAGGATGCCACGACACTTCAAACGAAAAGCAGATCAAGTGTGTCGCAGATTATGCTGTTAGACTCGGAGGGATTTTGCAACGAGAGGAGAGAGGAAAAGCCTGCTGAAAGAGTTGGCAAATTGATCCATCAAACTCAAGCTTGACATTTTTTACCCTCTCAATCCTGTGTAAAATTATGAAAAGAAACATCCTAATCCTCCCTCGACGGGTAGTTGATTAAGATGAAAACTGTTTCAGCTTCATTTGGGTTATTCCCTTATTTGTCAAAAAAAAAAAAGGAATTCATTCTGAGTTTTTGCAAAATCCCAGACACAGTTATAAACCATCTGAGCAAAAATAACGTAATTGTTATGTAAGCATCCATCCTTTTTATGGCTATAATCACTTCATATTTTTTTTTTATTTCCCACCTTACCCCAATAATAGCTTCATAGCTCATGTGTAGTTTTTGAAAATCTGTCTTTTAGTGGCTTTTTATCTTTTGAGTGTCACAGAAGATGAAAGGGGGTTCTTTGGTAAAGACTATATCAACCAGCTTAACAAAGGTTGTTGTAAAGAGCCTTCTGCAGCCTGAGGGCGTGGCATGAGGTTTCTATCTTTGTATCCCTTTGTACTTTGGCTTTCAGGTATAACAACTCATAAATGGATCCTGCACACTTTCTAGAAATGCATGTTTACAGTTTGTGAATTTTATGCCCAAAGAAAACGCGTTGGATTATTAAAACTTGGGGCTTTTATTTTAAAAAAGCAGCAATCAGCACATAAAGATGTTCATTACAAACTATGAAATAAAACATATCAAAGGCTTTCATGAGTTATATCAAATAGTCTAATTTGAAAAAGTTTACTCCAGTAATTTTAAAGAAAAATTTTTTTTTTTTGACAGCCCTCTATCTCAGGATTGCCACAGTGAGCTGTGAAAAGCCGGTAAACACTCGGTGTATACAAAACACTTTTAACTGCATAATTTACTCAACAAATCTTATAAATATACAGTAGTCCCTCGTTTATCGCGGGGGATCCATCATCCATACCCTGAAGCCCAGTGATAAGTGAAAAACCACCAAGTAGGAATAGTAGTACAAGTAGTAAGTAGTTTATTTTAGTATATATATATATATATATATATATATATATATATATATATATATATGAAGGCATTTTAAACCCTTACTCTTGCAAGATTCTAAAGAATGTTTCTAAACTCTTTAAAAGAGCACAGAATGTCATGATTTCCCTCTCTGTGCCTCCCTGCAACCGCTCTTGGCCACGCCCACTTCTCTGTTCTGCACGCAGATCAGCTGATCAGCTGCAGAAGGAAGTTTATCCTGCAGTAAGGGCTGCACAAAGGTGCAGGAGGTGTAACAAATTTAAAACAATTTATTTTAAATATAAGTTCAATGCCTATCATGCGGCTCATCCATCAATCAGCCACTTGTGTGTAATGCCCAATCTTATTTTGAAAAAACACGATAGAGAAATCCGCAATAAATGAACCGCAAAGTAGTGAGGGGCTTTTATATTCCAACATATCTGAATTGTTCTAAACATCTTGTCCATGGACATCGCCATAACTGACCTATTTTCTGTCAATTTGGCTGCATTCAAAGGTAAACAATTGTATGTTAAAAATGGCAGCCATTACAAATCTTGCGTACAGAGTTTTATATAAGAGCATATTAACTTTTGTTATAGTTGTTTTCTTTGAGCTGCTCTACATCACCTGAGGGAGAAACCTGGCAATTATTTTCTGACGCACCTGGGCTCGAATC
Organism: Nematolebias whitei; assembly: GCF_014905685.2. Classification (NCBI taxonomy): domain Eukaryota; kingdom Metazoa; phylum Chordata; class Actinopteri; order Cyprinodontiformes; family Rivulidae; genus Nematolebias; species Nematolebias whitei. The sequence continues at coordinate 27,313,980 of NC_056517.1, forward strand.
CACAGCCTCAAGAGTTTGAGAACCCATCACTGACTACTAAGGTACTAACGCCGAGTACTAACCCACCCACCCATGGGACAAATGAACCAATAAAGTGAGATTTTAAAAAATATGGATTTTTTTCTTATTAACTAATTTTCATAAAATTGGCATGAGGACCTTTAATGCGATTCTTAAAAAAACCCAGTTACATTTTGGGAAAAATGAACAATTTTTTTCAAGTCTTTTTTTATTTGATTTTTTTTCATCGAATGAGTAGACTGACATCAATAAGATGCCCCTGTGGTCAGCAACACGAGGCATCACTCACTCTCCTGGAAGGCACCACGACAACAACAAAACAGAAAATCTAAATGGTTTAGGATGCATTCAAGGCCTATCCTCTGGAAAAAAAATAGCTCTATTTTTATTTATTATGTTGGCAAAGTCATCTTTTTTAAAATGTTTGGTTTGTATTGAGAAATATACATAGGATTACTTGTGTGATAAAAAAAAAAATTGTTCTGAAGTGGTGGTTCTGTTGTACTATCCACTAATGAGCCATATTTCATATCCCGTTATGAAATGAATAGAAATAGTTTTAAAATAAGTGCACAAATGTTGCTTTTATCACCAGGCTTTTATGTTGAACTGGTGTGGATAGTGGGATCTTCCTGCTCTCTGTGTGGCCTGTTTACACAAAAGCTCTATTCATGCCAGCTATGCTAGAAGTGCTCACAAACAGCACAGTCCCAGCAGCCAATGAGCTTCCTAAATTACCCCCAGCTGTTTACTCAGATGTCATTCTCGACCAATCACAACCGCTCCCTCTGTTGGTGCTTTTGAATGCCTTTGAGAGGCTGGAGGGAGACAGCATGTCCAGTGCAGTGAGTAAGTTAGAATTTGGACAGCGATGGTAAAATATTCATCACGTTTGTCTGCAAGCAAAGCAAAGTCAGAAATTAGTCACAGTGCTGACAAGCTGCTTCATAGACAGTGAATAATGGGACAACTCAACATGAGCGCACCCTTGGGTGGCTGTACAGGCATGATTGTGTGACTAATGATTTATAAAAGTCTCTTGTTTGAGTTGCCTTTGTAAGAAAGTTTGCTTGGCCTTGATGATGAGAGACTAGCACATTTAGCATGAAGGGAAGAGAAGCGCCGTCTCACATGTTGTCTTCAGCCATGCTGTGTAATTATATTTTTACGATTCACAAAATGATTATTTTATGGTCTATTTGTCTGCCCATCCATCCAGACATAAATCAATACAGTACAATATGATACAAAACATAAACAAGATGACACAAACAAATATGCAACAATACAATATGATGCAACACAGAACATATCAAAGTTCATGCTCAATAATCCAGGTACAAAAATCCACCAAAGTTCAGTCAGGTCATCTTGACGGTGTATATTTTGTTGAGACGTTTTGTCCTTCATCCAAAGGACTTCAGTCCGAGGAGCCACAAAAAGCTCAGTCCAACAAGCAGCACACTCACAAGTAGACCAACCAGTTTGCTGGCCATAGCTGAAGTGGTTCAAAATATCAAAGTTCATGCTCAATAATCCAAACCAGAAACCAACTTATCACCAGCAAACTATGTGAGTGTGCTGCTTGTGAAACTGAATTTGTTGTGGCTCCTCAGAATGATGAAGTCCTTTGGATGGAGGGCGAAACATCTCAACAAAAAAAAAAAAAACTGTCCAGATGACCTGACTGAACTTTGTTGGATTTTTTACCTTGATTTCTGAGCATGAACTTTGACACTACAATATACCTTAATGTCTGATTGTAGAATTAGCTTTGGACTAGGATGAATATTCAATAGTTAAAATGGCAAATATGTAGAATTAATTAGATTGTGACCGCTGCCTTTTAAAAACATTTTTGTTACATTGGCATCTAGTAACATAATGCCGAGTGGTTTTGAGCGCTTTTACAGTCGGTGCACTTTCTTTGACACAAAACCTATAGGCCTAAACTCCATGAAAGAGAAAGAAAAACAAGGGACCCAGTGTCCCAATGTCCGTTTCTTCCATCAAATATTTTGAAAGAATTATAAACATCAACAACTTCTCTAACAAAATTATCCATAAATCGACTATTAAAGTAATCTTGCACTTTTTACAACATGACCCACTTGTAAGATGTGGTCAAAAAGAGAGAAGAAAAAAAAAAAACAAAAAAAAAACAGCAAGACATGACATTTTTCACAGTCTTTATGGAGTTAGATAAGATTTTGAGGAAAGCTTTGACCTCCCGAGTTGGAAATATTGGATTTTTTTTAGTTGCAAAAATGGAAAATCTAAATTCAGACTTAGTTTCAAAAACTGCAAATTCAAATGAAAGTGCTGTTCTGATGTTTCAAGCTGTAAAAATGATTTTTAAAATTGATATATCAATGCAAAGTATAATCTTGTACTAAATAAATTAAAAATAGCTTGATTTTATTAGTTTCCTTTAGAAAATTTTTTCTATTTTTAGATTTTGTTTACATCAAGCTGGTTGAAAAATGAGCACGGCAACCTTTGAAACAATCGGACCACTTTCACCCAAACCACTTCTCCACAAACTTGCTGCAGCTTAATGTTTAACACTCTGCAGTGGCCTCGTGTCAGGTGGTGTCAAACACACGTCTGGGAGGAAAAGTTAAAAAGTAAACTGGCCTTGTTTGCTGTTCAGCTTGACACTCATATTAACGTCAGCCTACCAAAAAAGCATGACAAACCTTTACAGTAATTTAGAGGTTCTGGTGAAAGTAAGTTACATCTAATAAAGGATTTTATTGCACAAAACATGTTTTATAATAAAGCTATAACTGTTACAGTGTTGTAAACTTGGTTAAATAAAAGCAACAAATGTGTGGTTCAAACAGACTCTCTGGTAAACCCAAGAGTTCAAGACCTTGATGTCAGGGTTTGATTTTACCATTTGTTAACTTTTCTGCCCCTCGCCGACATCTTGGGATTACAGAACGTCACAGAAATTGAACAGTGCATCTCGTACAGAACAACCGTCCCACCACTGTCCTTGTTTTGCCTGCTGCGCACTGGTTTGATGCACTCTACGTGACTTTTTTTTGTTTTTAAATTGCACGTTCAGCCTTGAGTCCGAGCGATGCTCTCCAGCTCTAAGGCCACAGAGAATACTGATTTTTAAGTGGGCATATTTTATGGATTTCTCTCCCGCCAGCAAACCTTAACACATATTAACCCCAACAACCACCAACAAAGTGTATGTTCAAAATGAGTGGTGCTCTTATAAAAACTCATTTTCATTTCACATCTTTAGTCTAAAATTGTTTTGTTTATGCATTTTGTTCATAGATTCACGTTATTTGTATGAAAAACAAACAAGTGCAGATTTGAATTGCCGACTCATTAAAGAAAACAATAAATAGAAGAAATAATGCAAATTTATCCCCAATATAGAAAATAATAAATTAGAGACTTAGATTCCTTGTAGATTTTTAAAGTTGAATTTCATGACAGGCGTTATAGCTGTTCTGCACAATATATAGCTTCAAGTAGTTATTCAATTCAATTCAATTCAATTCAATTCAAATATACTTTATTAATCCCAAAGAGAAATTGAATGTTGTGACTCATTATCCTCATTTCATTAAGAGATGTTATATATACTGATTACAGTAGGTAGGAAGGATCTCTTGTAAAGGTCTGTCCTACAGTGGATCCGAAGAAACTGGCCACAGATGCTGTCCGATCCGTCCACCCAGACTCATCTGGACTCTCAGTTCCCACGGGCTGCAGGACTGCCCGAATGCCGGGCAGAACTACTCCCAGAGCAATGGCCACTCCTCCCAGAAGCCTCCCGAGCTCCTCGTTGCTGCAGACAGCCAGCTGCAGGGGCCGGGGATGATCCCTGTCCTTCTGCCTGCAGGTAGATGGGAATACATCCACGGAACCTCTTTTTCAATTAATTTGAGATTTGGGGCTGTAGTTGAGATATTATTTGATCTTTATGAATGACTCTAAGCTACTAGCCCATCAAGCATTAGCTCATTATCTGTAAAAGTAGCTGAAATGTAGCCTTTTTTGAGCTCCCTGGTTGTGGTGGCCATCTTGAATTGGGTTGTTTCCAAAGTTGTAAATGCATGTCCAGCGATTACTTTCTAAGACCTTCAACAAAGTTTGTCTATGACAGGAGTCTGCAAACTTTATGATCAAAAGAGCCATTTCTGCCCTGTTGTTTACTGAATTAAACGTGTTCAGAGCCACAAAACCTGCTACAAATGTCATATGAACTGGTGGCCCATGGGCCACTTTAAGTTTGTTAGAAGGGGAGCTTTTCTGACCAGTAGGCATGAAATTATAAAACTAAAAACATCTGATTGTTAACATTTATTTACATTTTTACATTTTAAGACAAAAGAAAAGACTGGATTCCATCCATCCATTATGTTTACCCACTTTTTCCTTTTCGGGTTATGAAGGTCACTGGTGCGCATTTCCAGCCATCACTGTGCGAGAGACGGGGGACACCCTGGACAGCTCACAAGTCTCCCACATATGACTGGATTCATGTAAAGAAAAAACAAGATTATTTTTTTGCCAATTTAAAAAACAAACAAACAAACAATGAACTGTCCTGGCTCATGCAATTTTTTTTTTATTGTAGAGAAACTGAGTATCCTACTCTGAAGAAATAGTTAAAGTGAGTATACAATAATTTACTCTGTGTATTAGTACTAGCATCCACATAGTTACAAAGGAAATGACAAGAAAACTGATAAAACTAGTCATTTTTTGTTGTTGTGCGTATAACATCCTATAAAATTCAGTTTTGTGTTTGTTTTGGTCAAAGCTCGAAAGAGCCGCTGCAGAGGAACCAAAGAACCACATGTGGCCCCAGAGCCGCAGGTTGCAGACCCTTGGTCTATAAGATATTCAGCTAACTCTATATAAAAATTAGCACATAGAGACAAGCACATTATCATCCCTCACCTCTGGTATAGCGGGGGACAATAAATCACATTTTATTGCCCGTCTTCACCAATTAAAGCACAACAGGAAGTTGTTTGTATCACCAGGTAGCTGATAAATTTATTTAAAAGAACATTATGTTGCACTTCGACAAATGAGTGCACGTTATCACTCATAGATTTCTGATTCATATCCGTTTGTTGCTGTTCTGCCTCTGATAAAGTGCAGGGTCAGTGAGAGGACAGGAACAGGCCTGTTGTGCAACTGAATATGTCAGTACGGGTCAAATCCCGGCTGGGGGGCTTTCTGGGTGGAGTTTGCATGTTCTCTCTGTGCATGCGTGGGCTTTCTCCGGGTACTCCAGTTTCCTCCCACAGACCAAAAGCACGCATGTTAGGCTGATTGGTAACTCTAAATTGTCCCTAGGTGTGAGTGAGAGAATGACTGGTTGTCTCGTTTGTCTTTATTTGTCCCTGTGATGGACCAGTCCAAGGTGTACCCCATGGCTATACATGGGCACCAGTGACCCCTGCGACCTGAAAAGTGAGTAAAGATAATGGATGGATGGACAGTGCTTCATCAGGAGAAACTGATGTATTTCAGATCTCTCTGAGGGATTATGCATATTGTAGTGTGGTGTCCTCTTGGTGGTGGAATGAGAGTAAACAGAACTGAGCGTGTGCACATAAATAACCAGCAGATGGCGTCCAGATCACTACAAATAAAATCACAACTGAGCAGCTATTTGTCTCTTTTGCTTCTCTCCTACATGATTTTGTAATTTAATTCCCACGATTGAGTGTTAGTCTTTCACTTTAAAGGTTTCCACCTGTTTCAGACTATCCGGCTCTTTTTTTTTAGCAACTCATTTCAAGATTTCACAGGAGACTTCAGCCACTTTCTTTCATATCTACAATGAATGTGAGGCTGCTACTGTGAGGCCATAAAACCAGCTTGTGTCCAACTTGTGAGGCATGAATGAAAGACAATATAAAAGTTTAATGCTAATTTGATTCCTAACTACCCACTACAAACCCTTTGAGGCTTACCTCGGCATCTGTTACAAGAGTTAATTAAACATTTTGTTTCCTCGCTCCAGCTCCACAATAAATTAGAAATTAGGAAAGCGACACACTGTCTGAGGCACAATCATTGTTTGAAAATAAGTCCAGGGAGGCATTTTCGACTTTGCACTAGGCTCTCTTTCTGCTTATTTTGAGGATTTCAGCAGAGACTGCTGAGGTGACGGACGTTTCTGTCAATAAGAACTTATCTGGTGGTCAAAGAGGTCAGAGAAAAGGGAGTCTGCATTCCATTGAAGTGATAGATTGGATCTTTTAATGCTTCTTTATTGGTGCATTTTATTTCTCAGAATTAGTCCTGTCATGTTAATTAATGTATAACCATCTTCATTACTGTCCTGATCAAAATGTTTGTCTTGTATCTTGTGCAGCTTTGAATGAAAGCATGCCAATTATACAATAAAATGTGTGTCTCAATCAGCAATAGTGTGTTGAGTTTTGATAGTAGTAAGTTGCACAACATCGATGCAATTTATAAAGAACCGAGAGAAGACAAATATTGCAGATAAATGAGATTTTGGCCAAATGGGAAAACACAGGCGTCTTTGGAGCCGAGTAGTTCAGGCAGATTTACCAGTAAAAGAATCATTAAAAGTTTAAACAGGTCTTGGAAAGTTGTTTTTTTACATGTCTGAGCTGGCATTTTATAACCTTTTTAGGTTTCTTACACAATGAAAGTTCACGTTTTATGAACTTAAAGATTTTTCTAAGGAAAATTCAGGTGTTAGATGATAAAGTCACATATTGAATTGTTCAAAAAATAAAAAAAAATAGTTTGCAACAAACTCTCCTTACACCCACAATTATTTTTGATACATATTATACGGGAGTGGTGGTGCAGAGGTTAGAGAAGGTGGGCCTGTGATCGGAAGGTTACCGGTTCGACTCCCCTGACGAACAGCAAATGTGGGTGGGAAAGGTGAAGCACCCACACCTGTCACCACCCTCATTTGCCCTATTTGACCCTTGAGCAAGGCCCTTAACCTCCACCATCTGCTCCTCCAGGCTTCCTAGACAGCAGCTCTCTGCTCCACACAGAGGGCTGTGGTAGCTCGGTGGTCTGTGGTTGTGTTAGGAAGGACATCCGGTGTAAAAACAATTGCCAATAAGAAGGAATCAACTGAAAGAAAAAAAAAGTACAATTTTTAAATAACCATTCTTACTTTCTTCTTTCAACCATTGCTGATAATATTCTCTGATAGTCTTCTAAAAAACAGAATACACAAACAAGCTTTAATTGATGTAAGTTATATATTAGCACAAACTCTTCAAACTTAAAACTTATTTAGGACAGCAACTACTTGTTTGAGACTTATTTTTCAGTCTGTTTCTTTCTGCCTCATTAACTTGGCAGTCAGGGAGTGACAAACGGGTGGTTACCATGGTGAACCACTGGCAGCAGCTGTACCACTTCTTCCGATCTTTGTTGTCTTTAGGCTTCTTATACAGGTCATACATCAAATTGTAAGCATTTTTTCCAAGCTTATTACAAAGTGATGCTGGGAAATTTGGGCCATCACTGAATTGGCACGCTTCAAAAGTTCTTGAGAAATGTTCTAGTTTTTTATTTACTCATCATGCCAAACTAACATCTGTCCTCTTTCTCTTAGAAACTACAAAGCCATGATTGTCTCGCTGAGCTGCTAAATTGTTTTCTACTCATCCTGCAATTATGAAACCCCTATAATCCTCATTGTTCCTCATAGATCTGTTACAATTGGTGCTTTGTAAGACAATTTGAATCATGAAACAGGCAAAATGCTAATGTGTGCAGTCTGTCTCATAATTGTGGGCACTTATTACAAAGTTCTCTTGTCATTTAATTGCATGTAATGAAATCATGAGAGGGTGAAGAATGGATGATTATTTGAATGAATATGCATATAAACACCTAATTTGACCATCAAGTGGCACAGCTTAACATCACAGCACTTTGTTCATGAATCCTTACCCAGACAAAAACTCAAGCACTGAGAGATTAGATAACTTGGTTAAGCTTTGTGTCCTATTCCATCAGCTTTTAGATAAATCCACATCACTTCTTTTGAAACTCATCTTAAAGTTGAAATAAGGTCATTGCCCAATTTCAGACCGACAAACTTCATCCGAGCGAGACGATCAAAGGTCACTTCTTTGGTCAACTTCTCAGCGCTTGTGAGTCAAACCATGCAGGATTCACAGGACTTAATGATAGGAGATCAAGCAAAAACTCAGTTGTGTTACATTTAACAACCCCCTGAACCATCTCTGTGTGTGTGTGTGTGTGTGTGTGTGTGTGTGTGTGTGTGTGTGTGTG
>NC_056517.1:27322302-27324650 GCF_014905685.2 Nematolebias whitei
GTGTGTGTGTGTGTGTGTGTGTGTGTGTGTGTGTGTGTGTGTGTGTGAGCAAACTGGGTTTAATCAACATAGGCAAACAGCAAAAGATGAGTTGAGAAATGTCATCGTATGAAACGTGTCGTCAGAGTCATTCATTCCGACAGCAAAGGGTTAAAGGGAATAGTGCTCGGTCGATTAAAGGGGTATAACGATTAATATGTCCTTTAATCAAATCAGAAGTTATTAACAGATTGAGGAGATCAAATGTATCAAGAACGGTCATTGGAAAATTGAAATTAAAGCCCTGTGGGACGCTCATTTTCTGCTAATTAAAAGTGGAGCTTTTTAGTTCAAATTTAACAATAGCAATTTGCATTACTCAATTATTTCCCTTTAAATTTCAAACGCATCATCTCATAAAAACACAAGGGTTGATTTTAGACTTCAGACTGCATCAGTGCCACAAAGGTCATCTCCAGCAGGTTGTCAACAGACGACTTGTGCTCGAATTTAATGAGCTCTCACTGAAAATCATTTGCATTCTGGAGTTTTTTTTTTTTTTTTTTTAAGGAATAAATGATTACATTGTCACAAGACGGAGACAATTTGTTCAGCTGAGAAAAGATAAGCAGGACTGTTCATTGTCACCCCAACACTGACATTCACACTGGACTCACACTCACATTATCACAGCTTTTTTTTTATTTTTTATTGCACATCAGGACATTTGCAACCATGATGGATTTGGAGGGTTTATAAGCACTTCTATGCATGTTTCACATACAAAGGATTAATAAAAAGGCACTAATAACCAAAACCTTGCATTTGGTGATTTATTTTATAGCTGCTGCACATGTGTGCATATGAGGTTTTTTTTTTCTGTCTGTCTGTTATCAAAATACTCATGAGCCATTTTAATAGAACTTGCAGAATGGATTTAGTGGATGTATTTCTACAACTGATTTACTTTTGGAGTTAACTACTACTAACACTTTATTTATAAAGCACTTTAAAACAACCACAACTGCAACAAAGTGCTTTATATGTAAAATCAAAAGCATTTAAACGCAAAAACAAGAATAAAGACCAATAGTAAAGTGGTTAACTTGATTCAAGATGGCTGCCACAGCCAATGAATTATTTTTTTAAAAATTGCTCTAACTTGGACAACATGTCAGATATTGAGCTAAAAATTAATGTGGTGGCAACTGGGACTTAACCATTACAAATATTCTGATCACAAAAAAACTGCAAAAGATCTTCGTTTAAAAAATGCCATTACCTATTTGGAATACTTTGTGTGCCTGTTAGCAAAATATTTCGTGAACCACTGAATCAATTTTAATGGGACTTTCAGAAATGAATTATGTGATGTGCATGTGTGATGTTTGAACAAGTAAAATAAAACATTTCAGGACTATCCAGTCTGTGAAACATGGTGGTGGCAGCATTGTGATTGGGGCATGATCATCATCAGGACCATCCATATTGAAATAAATACAGTATTTCTGCATCACGCCAATTAATTTTACAGAGAAAATGTCGGAGAATTTGTCAGTAAAAGGACGTTGTCTGACTCTAGAGGAAAATTAGCAGTGCTTTGGATAGGGGGAAGTTATTTTTGACATCAAACACTGAAAGTATGTTACTTTTGTCCCTCACAAAGCTGCAATTTTCTCTCTTCATTTATCAGTTCTTGTCCCACTTGTTTATCTGGGTTGATTTTGTTTTTGGATACAAATCTAATGAAGTTTTACATCAAAACTAGGCATAAAAATAAAACACATCTTGACTAATAAACATGTTTATTTCTATAAAGTCTTTGCCGTTTCCACAGTCAAAGGATTTTGCACTGAGCACAGCAGACAGCACCAGAACACAAAGAGGAGCTCTAGTGTAACTAATAGCATAAACAACTGCTTTGTTCCATTAACCTGTTTCAGCGAGGCATGACAACAAGCACTGAGGGGTTGCAACACCTGATATCTGTAATAATAAAACATCTTGAAATGCATTTCCCACCCACATGCGTTTCCATTTATAATGCATGCAAGAACTCTACTCCTCTCACATATTAATTTTGTTTTTGTGCAGGAGCAGATGCCGTTTTAAACAGTAATCATGTCCTTACTTCATATTCTGGGGTCATTCTGTAATCCCCAGCATAGCAGAAATATCATCAACAAGAATGAGTATTTAAAGTATTCACAACATGAAAATACTTAAGGTACTTAGACTTGGAAGTTGGCTCCTACACTGTCAAATATGCACAATTAGCTTGCAAACTCATGTGCTTTGGATACAATCCAGCCAAGGACAAACAAACTTGTTCAAAGGCTTCTTCGATTCAGCTTCCTGTGTCAATCTCA
>NC_056517.1:27325050-27350742 GCF_014905685.2 Nematolebias whitei
GTATTTTACATCACTTTATAATGTAGCTGTTTTTGTTTAGTTTTTAAAAATATATAATTTTCTTGTAATTTTTATATCATGTTTTTTTATGATTGTCTACTGTTGTACTGATAAATATCTCCTGGAGGGTAAACTATGTCTTGGTTGAAAGAATCAAGATGTGAAATACTTCGTTTTCTACAACTGATAGTGGTTGGTCATTAATTATGATGAAGTTTAGCAACTTCTCAGTAACCATTCGATCTCCAGGGCTTCAGCGATGTCTTCTTCTTGTTCAATCTGACGCAAGCAGTCTGATTTCGGTCAGCCGCGCTCAGTCTGTCCCTCCTCAGAGACGGGTAGATTGAACACGGCTGGCCGGGGTCGAGTTGCCTGTTTCGGGTTGAGCAAGAGTACCGCCCTGCTGAAGCCCCGGAGCTCGAATGTCCATCGTAAAAAATAACTTTACCACAGTTTAATGTGGTGCTATGGCTCTGCAGACATTGCACGTTGCTGTCTTGCTTTGTGGTGTTTCTAGTGTAAAATACTTCCACACAGTGGACATGTTTAGATGAAAAGTTGGTTAGCCATTACCTACAGTGATACTCAGTGCTCACTCAGTCCTCACGTTGTAGTTGGCTGCAAACTGTGAAATGGATTTCCTGAATGTGAGGCGGGTCTTGTTACTCTGGGCTCGTGAGACACGCCTCCATTCAGGAAATCCATTCCATAGTTTGAAGCCAACGTGCATCATGGATCATAAATTTCTGCAGGTTGGATCGGAAAAACCTAATAGGTAAATTATGCTGGTATCGGAGGCCGATACCAATACTGAATCGGATCGGCCCCATCCCTAATATATATATATATATATATATATATATGCAAGTTCTCCCACTTCGAAATCATGGAGAGGTCTGAAATTTTCATCTTAGGTGCATGTCCACTGTGAGAGACAAAATCTAAAAATAATAATAATAATCCGGAAATCACAATGTATGATTTTTAAATATTTATTTGTGTGTTACTGCTGCAAATAAATATTTGAACACCTGTGAAAATCACTGTTAATATTTGGTACAGTAGCCTTTGTTTGCAGTTACAGAGGTCAAACATTTCCTGTAGTTTTTCACCAGGTCTGCACACACTGCAGCAGAGATTTTGGCCCATTCCTCCACACAGATCTTCTCTAGATCAGCCAGGTTTCTTTGCTGTTCCTGAGAAACACGGAGTTTGAGCTCCCTCCCAAAATCTTCTATAGGGTTTAAGTCTGGAGACTGACTAGGCCACTCCAGAACCTTGATATGCTTCTTACAAAGCCACTCCTTGGTTCTCCTGGCTGTGTGCTTCAGGTCATTGTCATATTGGAAGAACCAGCCACGACCCATCTTCAGTTTTCTAACTGAGGGCAGGAGGTTGTTCCCCAAAATCTCACAATACATGGCCCCGGTCATCCTCTCCTTAATACAGTGCAGTCGCCCTGTCCCATGTGCAGAAAAACACCCCCAAAGCATGATGCTTCCACCCCCATGTTTCACAGTAGGGAAGGTGTTTTTGGGATGGTACTCATCATTCTTAGTCCTTCAAACACGGCGAGTGGAATTAAGAACAAAAAGTTCTATTTTGGTCTCATCTGACCACATAACTTTCTCCCATGACTCCTCTGGATCATCCAAATGGTCATGGGCAAACTTTAGACGGGTCTGGACGTGTGCTGATTTAAGCCGGGGAACCTTCCGTGCCATGCGTGACTTTAAACTATGACGTCTTGCTGTATTACCCACAGTAACCTTGGAAACAGTGGTGCCAGCTCTCTTCAGGTCATTGACCAGCTCCTCCCGTGTAGTTCTGGGCTGATTCCTCACCTTTCTTAGGATCACTGATACACCACGAGCTGAAATCTTGCATGGAGCCCCAGTCTGAGGGAGACTGACAGTCATGTTTAATCATGTTCTACAAAGTAAATCTAGGTTTTGTAAATTGGTTATTGTGTATAGACAGTAAGGCACTTTAAATATTTCCATTGCATTCAAATCCTAAAACAGTGTTTCTCAATCCTGATCAATGGGCACACCAGCATATTTTAGTAGTTTCCCTGTTTCAGAGCATTTGTTTAAGTTCATACAATAAGTCATTAACTGAAATCTGCAAAAGTTAACAGCAAGCTGTTGAGGATTTCTTTGGAAAAATGAAGCAGGGACATTTTAAACCCTGAGGATCTATCTGACCTTTACAAAGCTGTTGTGTTCTTTTGTTTTTCTATATACTGTATTAATCAGTGGGCTTTCTTGTACAAAAATTGTCAACAAAAAAAATGTAGCAAAAATCACTAGCCTTATTCTAGCAGCACATTTATGATCCCACCTGAGGGTAATAAGTACTTTTACTTCATTGTTCTTCTGTGTTTGTGATGACTGCATAGTTGTGATGTTAACACATTGTCAAAATCTAACAAACACCTGCTTTTGTTGCAGTTTTTTTTTAATCAATATGGAATGACACAAACACACACAAACTCTCTCACCGAACCCAATCACTGCCTCTCTATCAGAGTTGGTGACAATCGTGGATATGTCAAATCAATATCCCTCTAAAGACCAAGGAGGTGACATTTGTTCTTCATATGAAAGGATGGTTTATTTTTCACTATTCACATACTTGTGTGCCAAGAATGTAAAGCATCACTCTTCCTGAACAAAACACTTCCACGCGTCACCTCCACTAATAATCCATTGTTTAATCCCCAGTTGTTGCAAATTGCATCAATCTAAAGCTTAAAAGACAAGTGGCTTACACACAAAACCACATACTGTAAGTCCCATTGTGTGCACAGAATGACCAGCGCGCTGGTGTATGTTAAGACCTATTTATGACAGGAGGTCTGCGCTTCCTTTCTCCACAGAGAGCTGGCAAACCCCGACACACACATCACACAACAGCTGACAGGTGCTGACATTCTCTACTTTTGATCTCTCCACGGAGAGCCTTGCTATGATTATCTCAAGCTCTCTGCCTGTGATTCATTTGCTGATACTCTGTGGAATCCATCTATTCAAGGATTCCTTTGTTTTTTTTTTTTTTGTTCTCCTTTGTGCAAACAGGAACAGCGTACCAGCATTAAACAGGGATACACCTACACTTTCTCATACCAAATAAATAAAGTGTGAGAAATCAGAATAACTCACTGTGTAGGCACGTTGCGCCTTGTAAGGAATAAAACGCTTTCTCAATAACCTCCTGGTTGCTGAACGGTGTCGGTCAAAATGGTTACATTAAATGGGACGATTCTGACAGGCAGTCTGGCTCCGAGACGTTTTTTTTGTTCATCTGTACTTTTTGTTCTCCTTGTCATTACAGATGTGAGGGGTCCGTGTGAATGTGTGAGTGTTGTTATAAAAAATATTATTACCAGTAACATAACTTTACGGTTAGGGTGTTCAGAATTGACATGCACTTTTACACAGTTTATCGTTTTTAACGACACAATGTTTAGGATTCAGTTTGACATTTTCATGTGAACCTGGAGAATTAGGATGTATTTTTAAGATTGACAGCAATGTTTGAGTACAGGAAGTGAAGTGGAGTGATCTTTTCAAACAAATATTCTAACTTTAATATTGTGTGAACACAAGCATTCACACTATTGTAATTCATTTTTCTTCTGTACGTTTTCCGGCATATTTCTCTTCTGCAGTTTTCAAGCTATTTCAACAAATCATCAATCAAAGCATTCAGCTCTTTCAGGACAATCCTATGACTTTTTGGTATTGATGCAACTTTAGCTTTTTGAAATATTTAGCTTTTTTTGGCCTTTATTTTCTCATAGATAATGAATTGAGCTCATTTCACATTTTTCAAATCTTTAGAACTGTTTACTGCTCCTTTCTTTTAACTCCTTTCTGTACAACATTTTTTGTGCTTCTTCTAAATTCTTTCTACTAATTCCAGCTTGTTATGATCCTTTCAGTTTATTTCCACAAGTTTCAGCTTTTTCTGCTATTTCAGCTATTATTTAGCTGTTTTTATGCTAATTTCAGTTTTTTCAGCTAATTCCATATTTTTTACACTCATTTAAACTTTTTTCAGCCTAAATCAGCAAAAATGTGCTCTCTCCACTTCCTTGTAATTTAAGCTTTCTGCCTTTTTAACCATTTTTCAGCTTCTTTTTTTTTTTTTTCAATTTCAGTTTCTTTTAAATAATTTCCACTTTTTGTGCTCATTTCTTCTTCTTTCAGCCTAATTGGACAAAGCTGCAATTTCTGCTTTCTTCTGCCAATTTAAGCTTGTTCTATCATTTCAGCTACCTTTTTTGTAGCATTTTTAGCTAATTTCAGCTGTTTCAATTCAAGTTTTTCATGGTAATTTTTGCTACTTTCAAACTAATTAACTTATTTATTCTAGTTTTAGCTTGTTATGCTCCTTTTAGTTTTGTTCTGCTATTTTCAGCTTTTTCTGCTCTTTAAGCTACTGTTTAGCTGTTTGGCTAATTTTAGCTTTTTCAGCTAATTCCACTTTTTTATTTTTTATTTTTTAGCTCATTTCAGTTCTTTCCGCTTCCTTCTGGTA
The DNA here is from genome assembly GCF_014905685.2 of Nematolebias whitei. Lineage (NCBI taxonomy): Eukaryota > Metazoa > Chordata > Actinopteri > Cyprinodontiformes > Rivulidae > Nematolebias > Nematolebias whitei. The sequence goes on from NC_056517.1 coordinate 27,329,596, forward strand.
GTTGAAGCTTCTTTCTGCCTTTTCAGCTACATTTCAGCAGGTTTTTTTTCCCTCCTAATTTCAGCTTTTTTTTTAGCTAATTTCCAATTTTTTATAATATGTTATGCTTATTTAAACCTAATTGAGCAAATATGTGTTCTTTCTCCTTTCTTTTGCTAATGTAGGCTTGTTCTTCCTTTTCAGCTACAATTCAGCATGTTTTTAGCTAATTTCAGCTGTTTTTCTGCAAGTTCTTCAGCAATAAGCATTCACACTGCATTTTCTCTGGAAAGGCATTTTCTCTAGTTATATTTCTTTCTGTCTGTCCATTCGTCTGTCTGCTCATGTCCTACAGCTAAATCACAAACACAGACACACAGTTGTGGCTGATTGATCTGCATTCTCTGGAGAGACACATGCTGCTTTAAATTCCACCATGAATCTTAATTAAAGTTCACAGCTGTCCTTTTTATCTCTCCCTCTCTCACTCTTTTTCATCGACACATGACACCATTCTGGGCTTTTGAAACTTTTGTGGTGCTGAACATGGCAGAGAAAAAGAAAACATGACCAATCTATACCATCACTGTGTTAGATTAATAGATAACAGTCAGCAAGGTTGAATCTTTCCCAGTGGTACGTAGTCGTGCAACATGGCCAACGGGGATAACTGAAGCATTTGAAGTTTTTTTTTCTTTTATGTTCCCTTGTGAGGATAGTTGAGATATCAGCTACAATTAAAGTACAGATGTATGTGGGAAGTTCTTTGAACATTTCAAACCACTTTTTATCCTCTTAAAAAGGAAAGAAACAAACGTGGAATTTGTCCTAGTAATATTATTTTTTTCCTACCACGTTGCTGTCATTGGCTATGGCCTTCAAACGGAATCAATAAAGCAAGACACACACACACACACACGCACGCACACACACACGCACGCACGCACACACACACACACAAAAAAACCAACAACAACAATGTATGAATAATACATTTTAAATAAATAAATTATAATGCATTATATAAAAATATATAAGTATATATAAGTTTTTGCCTATTTGTACATGCTTATAATTTTTTTTCATTTAGCCTTTATTTATCCAGGTTAGTCTCATTGAGCCACGAGAACTCATTTTCAAGAGAGACCTGTAATATAATATATATATAAATATAATAATATTGTAGCAATAGTACTGAGTTCAGTGTCATATTCATAAACACACTAGGGACTGAAAATATGTTAAAATGACTGCTCAGATCTTTTAATGTGGGGTTCTGTGGAAATGCTATAAACAATATCTTACCTGTAATGGATACATCTTTAAAAGGATCTCTGTTTGGAGTTTATTTCTAAGGCTGAAGAGCTAACAGCAAGACCAAGCAAAGTTAAGACCAAAGTGGATTGCTCTGGTCTTAAAACAACTCAAAACTAACATGTATGAAATCGGTTCACGTTAACGCTATTTAAATAAATCACCCAAAAGGGACGAAGCTGGTAAAGATAATGGATGGATGGAAATTAATACATTTTAAATTTTCTATTAATGTAGCATTACGCGGTTTTGTGAAGAGAAACATTTTGGTTGTTTGCAATCTCAAATAGTGGCAGCAGCTACCTATAGCACTTCCAGTCCAGGCAGAGGCGTTTCCTATAGGAATGTCAATTTTGCCTGACTATCCATATGTGATATTGAAAGTGATGTATAGGGGTTGAAATCAGCATTTGAGTGAACTGCTATAAAATTTGAGGCAGAAGTTGTTTTAGGATTACAGGCATATAGCTCCTTGGTGCCAACATTTAGTTTAGCTCTGACGAGCTGTTAGCTTATCAATCCAGTCAAATTTAATGTCCTGCTTTGCAGAAAGATTGGATGCAGAAATGCAGACCAGCATGAGGAGCTCCAAGAAGGGATTAAAATATTTAATCGCAACAATACAATACAAAACAAAAAGCCTGGTGTTGCAGCAAAAACTGCAAACTAAAACTCGAGACACAGAGGAGAATGAAGCCATTGCTAGACTGAAGATGGAAGAAGGAGCTGGAGGCTGGGGTGGATTAGGAAACGGCTGCAGCTGATGCTGACACACACAACTGTCTGACACAATGTATAGTTTGATATCTCAGACTAGATTAACTGAAACCCAGGAAGACAAGGGACTACAATAGGGATTTTAACAATACATGTATTTACAAAAATGTTTATAAGGGTGACTTGGAATGAAACGGGCGAGTATCTGTGGGAACAGAATGTTGGGTTTTAATTAAGGCAGAGGATCTGGTTGAAGGTTTGTATATTTAGTGGCGGAGGCTTTCTCAAGTTGAGTTCAGACTTCGAGAGGAGGGTGAGATTGTAGATTCCACGAAGGTGATTATGGTTGCTGAGATCCACATGTGAGAGTGGCAGTCGGACCAAGAGAAGAGGTAAGTAGGGATCTTTCCAGGTGTACATCTGTTTGAAGATGTTTGGCTTGGGTTGAAGGTTTAAAGCAATCTCAATGTCACATTTCTTTGTTAATTACAGACTGAGACTGTGAGACCTAGGCATGTTTTAAAGGTAAGTGTTGATTACAAAGGATGCACGGACACAGGCGGAAGATGCATGTGATAAATGATTAGTATGACACTTTTTTAGAGTTGGTAGTTTATCTGAAAGTTGAATAAATCTTACTTATCTTTCTTGTTTGCAGGTTGGAGAGGAGAGGACTAGGGGATTTCAGTACGATGGAGTCGACCAAGATGACCAGGCAAGCAGAGAGGAGAGAAGAGCATGGCAGGATGGACCACATGGCTGGATGGCTATATATATATATATATATATATATATATATATATATATAAGTGTTAGTGGATAGAACCAGAGAGACTATATAAAACCTCCTAGATGGAAGAGAAACATCTTCAGCTTCAGAATAAAAGTCCAGTTGTTTTTGTTTATTAACCTTTTTTTTTTGATTGATCATGACCTGGATGACCAAGAATCTTCACCAGCTTAATGGATGGAAAACAAACAGAATCCCCACACACGGACTGGAGGACAAAGGCAAGTCTCAAGCTTGAAGAGCACAAGGGACATATTCTCATCTGCGAAGAGCACAAGGTAAACAGAGTTAATTCTCAATATCTCAATTTGCACTAGCAGCTCAAGCCTCTCACTGAATACCATTAGTTGACAATGTCTCTGCATCCTCTTCTGTTTTATTGTTTATTGGCAGTTGGCAAACAGCTTAATGATGCATTACCGCCATTAACTGGAAAAGAGCGAGGACCGAATGTGGCCCAGAAGAAAATAAAATAAGTAAATAAATAAATAAACCTCAGATCCTATTAAACAAATTACTCCGTCTCAGAAAAAAAATGGCCTGATAACTTTGGTTTCTTTAATCTTTCTTAAATAAGTAAATTAGGTTTAATTTTATTTTCATATTATTAAGTTTTTGAATAAATTTATCTCTCTCATCCTGATAATTTTGACAATACAGAAACATGTTCTATTGTCTCATTGTCCCCACAATCACATTTTATCATCTGGTGTTACTTTATTTTGAACAAGGTGTTGTTTAGTCCAGTATACCCAAGCCTGAGACATGATATAATTGTCTCCTCCCTCCTGTAGTTCTCTTTTCTCCTATTTTCCTTTTGATCTTGTAAAACCACTGTCCCTTCCTTTCTTCATCTCATTGCTTTTGCCATCTTTCTTTCATTTTATGTTTTATAAAGCTGTTCATTTCTGTCCTATACTAAACCTAATATTAATATAAACTGAAAACCATTTGGAGCTTTCCTTTTCCATCTTTTTGGTCATTTCATTTCCCTTAGCTCCATAATGATACGGAACCCATATAAAATTAACTGTCAACTCCATCATATTGATTCTATAAAGTGTTTGTCGTATTTCATTTAATACGTATGGTCTATTATCACACTGGCTCTGCTGCAAGCTAGCCAATGATGAACTAGACTCTGAGCAAATGCGTGATCTCAGTGGTCTAACCTCTTACCCATTGAACAGCTAACAGTATAGAAACTATATTTCCTGTAACAGCATAGTCCTCTAGCAGCCTTGGTCCTTAAATACAGCAAGGTGGTTCATTAGGGGAATGAACCACAGGTCAAAAGAAAACTCCTCCTTGCCTCTCAGGAACTAGAATCTCTACACTGTCAAAAACTCAGATCCTAACAATTAAGCACTATCTGAATGAGGGTATTTAAAGAGCTACACCAACAGGTGAAATTTAAATTTTATATAATATTTTCATAGCACCTATATTTAAAGATTTGAATTATGCAGTAACGTAAACCTTGAGGTTTTTGCACGTCTGTGTCCCTTATATAATCTCACACCTCCTTGTTATTGCACTCAAAACAGTTTCACCAGTGAAGACCTCTGTGCTTTGAAGACCATCATGTAGCCGTCCATGCTTTGTTGCCTTGTGCATACATTTCCTGGAAAATAGGCTGTGATGGATGCTTGATTTGCTTGGTCTGGCAGCGCCTTCCTGTCTTGATGATGACGAATGACTTGTATCCAAACAAATAGGACACTGAAACACACACAGCCAAAAAACAAAAATGGCCAATAGAGAAGTCGTCATGCGCTAAACACCTGCCGTTTGTATTTTTTCTTTTTTTATCGATTATACATAAACAAGGTTCACTGTTTTCTTTTAAACTGGATTCGTAAAAATGAGTGGCAGATCTTGCTTTTAAACTGCACCCAATCAAAATGTCTTCCTCAGAAACTCATGCATATTTTTCAACTATTTTACTTGAATTAAAACAATAATATGAAATATTATCATTATGCTCAACTAAGAGTTGGGTTTGATCCAATCTAATATTGCCAATGACCAATAAAATGTAATCTTAAAACTGGTTATTGAGCAAGGTCACCAATGAGTCATGTGTTGCTGCAGTTTATGTCTCTAGTAACGCTAACCTGGTCAAATTTATACCAAAACAACTTGAATTAAGAAAAAGAGTAAGTAGGCTCAATCATCCAGGTAAATAAATCACACAAAAAAGTTAAATTATGTCATATGGGCAGTTTCTTTTTTTGCAAGAAAATGTTTCATCTTTCATCTGAAAGACTTCATCAGTCTGAGGAGCCACTTCAAAAATCTTATCAGCCCATTAATTGGCCATTATCAGTTGTTATCATCCCCATAGGATGCGTTCAGACTGTCCCTCCTGTACCTCCTAGTAGGTTTAAAGGCACGTTCTTATTGCTGATAATATGCAGCTTTGTCCGTGTCTAAAACCGGAAGCTTTTTTTTTTTTTTAGCTTTATTTAAAACCTTTATTTATAATTTACCTACTACTTTTAAGCAAGGGTTTACTATAAATTAATTCCAGATTCAACAGTCATAAGGCTTTAATGCAGTATCTAAAAAGAACTCGCGTAAGAGAGGATATGAGGATTTTTTGTTTGCTTGATATGAGTGTGACTCTGATCAATTCATACACAGTACAGCAATATATAAAGTACTATAATTATGTTCAGATATAACCTTAACCCTAACCATAACCTTATAATTATGTGATAACAACCTACTGAGCCTGCTAGGAGGTACAGGAGGGACAGTCTGACAGAAACCTATGGGGATCATAACAACTGATAACATCCGTTTAATGGGTGATAACATTCAAACGGGTGCACACTTGTTTTGGTTTTTATTTGTTTGTTTCACAGTTGTGTGTTCCATACAGGAGCAAAGAAACAGTCAAATTAGTGACAATACAGTTGTATCGACATTAGGTATCAAAATGAAAGCATGATTATTTGCATGTTAAACAACACATTATGATGCTCCATTAATAAGGTGGACTGATTCTCCAGCAGACTAATATCTCTTCAAAACAAAATTAAACACACTAAATAAAATTTTACTTCACTGTCACTGTGAACACTGAAGGAAATGCTGCGACAAAGGAATTCAACACTGAAGCATCCATCTTTTGTTTTAAATTGAAAACAAAAGAAAAAGCCCCTCTGCCACCTCTCTCCATAAAATGATTTACTGTTTATGTTCAGCAGATTTTTTTTTCTCAGTGCTGCTCAGCTCTGACCCCTCACTCATGCACTGTAATAACTCTGTCGACAGCATGAATAGTTAATAAAATCTATATGTGAAAAGCATCTTAAACAGACTCGGCAGATGCTGCTGTGTTACAATGTCAGTGATGGATCGTGAAAATCCCACAATAGGTGGAAGGATTCAGAAGTTCACCGCTATCGTTTTTTAACGCACTCTAACGTGTTTTTTGTAGCATCCAAGCGATTGCGTCAATTTTCAGGCAATACTTAAAACTCTGTAAAAGCGCATTTACAACAAAAATTCCTTGTTTGATGTGTTGTGTTGGATTGAAAGAGAATATATATATATATATATGGTTGTCTACAGTTTAATTTTACAAACAAGCTTTTTATTTTACAGCCCAGCTGACATGGAAAGATATTAGACTTGAGGAAGACGTCAGTGTTTAAACACTGATACAAGACGACCTGCTCCTGCTGCAATTATTGGCAGTCGTTTTATATTCTGTAATTGTGGGATCACTGGACATAACAAGGTGGTTGGTGTAGCGGCCGCTCATCTTTATCAAGATGTAGGTAGTGAAATATGAATGGTAGTTACATTACACATAAAAACAGGCAAGAGTGGGGGAAAGGAGCAGATACAGGGGATTCCACGCTACAGTAATTCATCAGTAAAGATAACCCACAATCACACCAAGCTCTGTTGCTATGGCATCAAGGCAGGGAAAGAAAGTGCAGCATTTATATCCGTGAGGATTCTTGGTCATACAAGTTAAAGCTGAACTGTGAGGTCAAAGTGAAAACGGCACCATTTAAAAAAAAAAAAATCAACTTCTAAATAATCCCCAAAGTAGATCTCCAGCTCACATTTAACAATCCATCACAATTGGTATCAACTCTTATAGTTAAAGAGGGTGAATATAAATCCTCTCCGCCATGCTCCTGTTGAATTTCATCACTTGGAAGTGTTTGCTTTGGCTACTTGTGTCTGTTCGAGCTGACAAGCACAATCTGCCTGAGAAGGTACCCCTCTTGGTACGAGAGTCACTCTGAAGCTGGTATCAAGGAGGTGGTGATGTAATATTTGGCACGAGTGTGTTGATGAGGACGAGTATAGTCGCTCCTTCTGCTCTCCATCTCAATCAGTCGCGGTTAAGCTGGTTTGCGGGCTCTGCTTTGATGTCTGGTGACACGTATGTTGGTGCCGTGTTATCATTACTCACATTGTGCGCAGTGTGAGCACTTCTGCTTTGAATTCCCTTGAAGAAATATTACAATATGAATGAGATGTGTTGTGCAAGAACAGAGTGGGGTTGATTACCCTGCCTGTTGATCAGTTAGTGTGCGTATGTTGGGGCGGGGGGGTGGGGTGATAACAGCATGCAAATTCTGTATTTCTTGTGCCATGTGCAAAGCTGGCGTGTTTGCCAACAAAGACACTGCAGCTGCTTTAGAAACCACTTTGACCACAGTGTGCTGCTGAAACCAGGACCAGCAGCAGAGCTGACACAACAAGCACCATCAGGAAAACAAGCTTTGTCTCTGCGCTGCATCACTGAAATTCTCTTTGAGTGATGTTTCTTGCAAAGAATCAACCACATGGCCATGAAAATTTTTAAACACAGAAAATATGTTTCTTTTTTTGCAACTTCTGTGCCACAGTACTACCTTTATTTAATCTTGTTGATATTAAAGGACGTTTTGGCTTAACTGGAGCTGCTTTTTTAATTCAATGCAGGTAGCCTTGGCATCAGTAAACTCAAATTTAGATTAATCTAAATCTAAATTTTATTCCTAGTGTTTGGTATATTTCATTTTAAATTAAATTTTAAAAAGAAAGTAACACCAGTTTGATATTTCCTCTGCGTGCAACTCCAAGGCTGAAAGGTTTATTCTGACTTTATGTGGCACTGCATTTCATCTAAAGTCCTTGACAAACTTGTCAAATCATTGAAATGGGAAGCTTTACAAGAAAGCTGATTGCCTGCCTTTTGTTTGGTTTTGAAAGCCAAAAGGAAAACAAAAGTATATATTTGGCTTTTTACTGTAAAGCATACAAAAACTAGATAATCCAAATAACACAATCTGGTCATTTGTGCTTTAGGATCCATGCTAATTTGATGTTCTCCAGGTTTGAGCGTAAAAAAAAAAAAAACCAAAGTCCCTATTACATTGATTTAATCAGGCTCATTGATTTATTGACCTAATTACTACAGTAATTATTGAAAGCACACCAGTAAATTACTGCTGAACCACAAAAATCTGTATTGTGTGCACTTGGTGTATTTCTGCCTTGAGTTTTTATACACAGCAACAGCTGGTCTGTACTATTTGCACTCTACTCAGCCCATGTCTCACTTTAAATGGATCGCTCGGCTGCAGCTCTTCTCAACATGTTCTTTCTGCCAGCTCTAGAAAATCACTTAAATCAAAGAGCGACAGCTTCAAATGAACTGCACAGGAAATATCAAACTATTGTGCTTTTCAGTTATGCTTAATATTACCTTTTAAAACTTTGACAGTCCTCTGCCCAGTGGGCTGAAAATACGAATGAACTGTTTTAAAAGCTTCTTTAAAAAAAAAAAAAAAAAAAAAAAAAAACTGGAAAAGATCAGGCCTGGATGACTCCCTGAGGAGTGCCATCATGTTATATATCATAGCAGCTGGCTGCGGTCAACACCTATAGATCGTTCTGCTTCTGCTCACCCATGACCACATCGTTTCAGCTGTTTCCAGAAGATGCCTATAGTGTCCATTAGCTCTTATTGATTATTTAATAGCACAGAATGTGCTGACTGTGAAGAACGAAGAGGAGTGAGCTGTCCCATTAGCCAAAGAGTGTGATTGTTAAAGTTGAATGTTGTGTGGGCAGGTGTTGCTCATACTGCTGTGTTTCAAAGTAATAGTAGGGGTTTGTACTTTATATTTGTCAAAGTGGGGTTCTGTGCAATAATTATGAGCAACTAAAAATCTTACTTGTGGTGGATAGCTCTTTGATTGGCCTCAGTTTGGAGGAATACAGTTTCTTTCTGGCTGACGAGCTAACAGCTAGTTTGAGGGGAGCCCAGAACAAAGTGGATTGCTGCCATCAGAAAACAACCCCAGTTTTAAAAAAATCAAAATGATTCAAACGAACACTATTTTGTGAACCTTTATACCATCATCACTTTGGCACCACTTCATTATTTTGACAGAACTATGATAATCGTGCCACAAGCTGCTGCTATTTATGCATGAAAATAAACACAAAGTTCTGTGTCTAACGGTGTTGAGTGAAATTCCCTGCAACGTCAAGTTCCATAAAATAGTTGTTTTCATAAATCACTATAACATTTTTAAGATTTGAGTTGTAAGACAGAAGCAATCAACTTATGTCATGGCACTTAATAACTGCTCTTATCTACAACTGATTTTAAATCAAATTCTTTCCACAAAACCTCTCTTCAAACGGTCTGAAGTGTCGCTTTTTTAGAGAAAATTGTGGTTTTGAACACTGCAGTGTTTGAACATTAATACATGTTAACAATAATGTTGCTTTTAATATACTTTTAAAACAACAACAATATGCTTCTTATCTGCAGCACAAGCACAGCTAATGGATTTTCTCCTCTCGGCTTCTATAAAATACATCTTAATAATGCTTCACGGCCTCATTCATTTTGTAACTTTTTAATTTGACACAAACAATAGTAATGTGGGAAAGCAGGACAATAATGCTTCAATTTGTAGCAGTGCACACAGTTAAGCCGAGGTTCTAGGTGCCATTTTATACACAACCTATCCAAACTGGCTGACTCCTGAACATGAAAGTGCCTGTGGCTCATTATATTAAAAATGAAACACGTTGAACTCACAAGGCTACACCAATGAGATGCTGTAGTTTATTTTGACAAGCTTATCAGCTCAAATTGTAACTAAGGATCAAACCCCTGCAGCAAGCCAATAAAGGCACATAATGAGGATAAAAAAATTCACTGCCTTTGGGACAAAAATAAACAAACACAATAAGGTTGTAGACCCAAGGATTGAAAAATTAAGCCAATATATTTTAAATTTGCACATTCTCCAACTTCAGTAGGCAGCTAAAAGCAGCTCAGCTGGACACACACATATGCAAAAAAAAAAAAAAAAAGTCGCATAGACATCTTTTAGAAAAAGCTTTCAAGAAAATTTGTTCAATTCTGCGTTATTTACAATATGTAGCACAGATTCAAAAAGCAATTTCAGGGCACTTTACTCTGGAAATTGTTTTGACCACCAGCCGCAGATCAGACGCCTGCTGCTCAGTGCCATGGATAACTGAATAAATAAAGGAAAGAGTCAAATTAAACACAGACAGAGGGAAAGCACAAAACACAGAAGAGCAATGTGCAAACTAAGCATAATGCAACAGGCTAGCTTAAATTAAACGCAATCATACTTTTAACAGTCCCAAAATGAAGATTAAATTATTTCCTTTCATTATTAGTCAAAACATACATACCAGCAAATGTCTTGGAAGTAAGAGAGGAGAGAAAACACAAGTGTTCAGGTTGTTATTTCGAGTTAAGCAAAACCAAGGAATGGTTCATGTCCACCTGAGTCAATTTAATCATAAGCTTCACAGCTCAATTAGAAAACTACAGAAGGTATTTAGTTCCTTAACCTAAACTGGGAGCTGGTTTAGAAGTGAAATGCTAAAGAACCACGATTTTCAGGATTGTTCCACGGATTTTGATTGGTGTCCTTATTATCACGACTCTACTGATTTAAAAAAAAAAAAAAAAAAAAAAAAAATTTGCATGAATGCCTTAGTTCAAGTTCACAAAATCATTAAATCATGTCATCTGGATAGTTTCTTTTTTGGAAGAAAGCGTTTCGTCTTTCATCCAAAAGACTTCGTCAGTCTGAGGATTACCAACAGGATCTTTACTATTTTTCTTTTTAACTATTTTGGCCCGTTTGTCTTTAGGCTGGTTCGGTGAATAGTAAGCTGCCATTTTGCTTATAACATTTGCTTGTTATGCACTTATGATTGACTGTTTTAGACTAATGGTCTTCCATTTTGCACGTGTAAAGCCATGCTGCCTGGGATCTCAACAGCAGACTGGTTTGAAACACGTCACCAAGGTGCTACTTAACACAACAGATCCTGTTTGCAGACCTCAGACGAATTGGACACAATTCCAAATCAAACGTGCGTTTTTTGTCTCTGCCCAACATATCTACAGGGTTGAGGGTTCATGCACTGAGATATTATCAAAGAAACTGTGAAAATCCTCCAAGTGCTGCTAATCCCCTCATTTTTGTCTTAAGGCACCAAAAAAAGCTTTATCAGCTCCTCTTAAGGTATTTCAAACATTTCTTTTTTTTCATTATCCCACCGTCACATATGCTTCGCACTGAGAACCTGGATGGAAAGCAGTCAGAAAGGATGAGACAGTGAGTGTGATGGATGCATTCAAATCAGACGTACCCACTTCTTCGCAGTAGAACCCTCTTTTCCATGGTCCTGCTGTGAAGTTTCTGTTTGGATCTATTTTGATAAGAATGAGCTGTCACAGAATAACAAGTGGCACCGCAGTAGAGTTGGTGTCACCTCAGACAGTAAGAGACTGAGCCCACTTTCTTGTAGAAATACATAAGAGAGATGAGTCAAAACAGGGTATTTCAAGAGTCACTCCTTGCCACAAGAAACCCACACATCCAGTCCTATTTCTGTCCACACTGTTATATTAATCTATGACTTTTTACACTGAAAATGATAATGTTACTTTTAGTGCGGTGAAGGAGCTTAAGGTATATTTTTATATGCTATGCAGATGCTGGTTGCACATTTTCTAAAATAGAAAATAAAATTAAAAAAAAAATCCAGTAGCTAAAGCTCAGGGTTTCTTTGTGTGCCAGAGGTGTTTGGTTCTAATCTTCAGTCATTTTAGCCAAGCCACATTTTCATGCTTGCTGTCTTCCCTGAGGACATGAATGGATGTGCTTCTTTGAGCAGGCGCTCACTCACTCCTGGCCCAGAAACACGTGAGCTGGCTGTGACACCGGAGGAAGATTTAAGACTCGGTGCTTATAAAACACCTTCTATGACAGAGGAATCATAAAATATATTATTTTGTGAAACGATGGACAGAGGTTTGGACAGGTTTGCACCAGCTGTTAGCAAATATCTAATAATATAATATATGTCTCTGGTTCAACTCATTCAGCTGATGCTCCTATCAAAACTCCAAGCTTGGTAGTTGTTATACAATACAACCACAGGTTAGAACTAATAAAAAAACAACAAATAAATAAACAATTTCTAGCTTCTGGCAATTTTAAGAAATGTATACAATTGGTCCATGAATTCAACCAAACAAAGCTTTAGTATGTAAAAAATGCATTCTATTTTCATTCTAAGATTTTTATTGAAATATATTTTGCTTTTTAACATTTATTTATTAATTTGTATGACCCAAAGATAATTTTATCATTGTAATCAACTTAACTTTTATAAATGATTTCTTCAAATACAAGTTGTTAAGGTCAAGCGTGGTCTATGCAGCTAACTTACAAAATACATTAAAAGTATTTAAAGTTGTTTTCATAGTGTGTCTTTCTACACTTTGATAGTTTTTGGATTAAAAACAATATCCATCTATTGTCTGAATGCATCTGATCCTGTTAGGTTGTGAGGAGCTGGTGCTCCAGCAGTCACTGTGTGAGAGACTGGGTACATCCTGAACAGGTTGCCAGTCCATCACAGCACCCCATGGAGACAAGAAGAATAACTCCTAACCAATATCCAAGATGCATTCATATTTTCTCATGATTTTACAACTGCTTCATTTCAAATAAGGCCATATCTTTGTCTTTTTTTTTAAACCCATGTGAATAAATCCAGAATATATTTTCTCAGAAATATATACAGTGGCGCTTGAAAGTTTGTGAATTCTTTAAAATGTTATATATTTCTGCATAAATATGATCTAAAACATCAGATTTTCACACAAGTCCTAAAAGTAGATAAAAAGAACCCTGTTAAACAAATGAGACAAAAATATTACACTTTGTCATTTATTTATTGAGGAAAATGATCCATTATTACATATTTGTGAGTGGTAAAAGTATGTGAACCTTTGCTTTCAGTATCTGGTGTGAATCCTCTGATATAACTCAGAATTCATTGTTCCATCAATTATGGCAAGCCGTCCTGGCCCAGATGCAGCTAAACAGATCAACACCATGAAACTACCTCGACCATGTTTCACAGATGAGATAAGGTTCTTATGCAGGAAAGCTGTTTTCCTTTCTCCAAACATAACACTTTTTATTTAAACCAAAACTTCTATTTTGGTCTCATCCGTCCACGAAACATTCTTCCAACGGTCTTCTGGCTTGTCCACGTGATCTTTACCAAACTGAAGATGAGCAGCAATGTCCTTTTTGGAAAGCAATGACTTTCTTCTTGCAGCCCTGCCATGCACACCATTGTTGTTCAGTGTTCTCCTGATAGTGGACTCATGAACATTAACATTAGTCAATGTGTGAGAGGCCTTCAGTTGTTAGGTTACTCTGAGGTCTTTGTGACCTCGCCTTGCTCTTAGTGATCTTTGTTGGTCTACTACTCCTGGGGAGGGTAACAATCATCTTCAATTTCCTCCATTTGTACACAATCTGTCTAACTGTGGATTGGTGGAGTCCAAACATTTTAGAGATGTTTTGTAACCTTTTCCCGCCTGATGAGCATCAACATTTCTTTTTTCCGAGGGCCTCAGAAATCTCCTTTTATTCGTGCCTTGATACACTTCCACAAATATGATGTGAAGAACAGACTTTGATAGATCCTGTTCTTTCAATCAAACAGGGTGCCCACTCACACCTGATCATCATCCCATTGATTGAAAACACCTGACTCTAATTTCACCTTTAAATTAACTGCTAATCCTAGAGGTTCACATTTTTTGTCACTCACAAATATGTAATATTGGATTCTTTTTTTCCTTTCAATAAATAAATGACCAAGTATAATATTTTTGTCTCATTTGTTAAATTGGGTTCTCTTTATCTACTTTTAGGACTTTTGTGAAAATCTGATGATGTTTTAGGTGACATTTAAGCAGAAATATGGAAAATTCTAAAGGATTCACAAACTTTTATGCACCACTGCACAAAAACATAAATTGTTCTAATACATTATAATAACATATTAGAGTCTGCAGTAGCTTGGTGGTTAGGGGAGCGGTCTTGTAATCCTGATGTTGCAGGTTCAAGGTCAGATTGCGTCAGGAAGGGTATCCGGCATAAAACAACTGCCAAATCTTTCATGTGAATTCACTCACAGTGGCAAACCCCTGAAGACGGGAACAGCTGAAAGAAACTTACTTACATTATAATATTATATTGTTTTGTTTTAAGGCCACCAAGCAGGGTTTTAATGAAAGTTTAGTGAATGTGTTGTTTTTGTGTCCAGTCATTGCTGGGACAACATATTCAGTAATCCAGAAACACGAACCTTGAGGCCTTATGTGGAAATTACACGGTATGCTTTATTGCAAAATATAAAATTTTACTAATCATACCATTTTTTTTGTTTTTCATTACATGAAACAACCAACTGCAAAATGACACGTTTTGAGCAACAGCTCACACAGGCAAAGGTCAGTGTTGAACTGGACATTAAAATCAAACTAAACAAAAGAATACAAGAATATAAGAAACTGAAAAAAGATTAAGTTTTAACATGTTTTTTTTTACAGGACAATCTTTGGATTTTATGATTTAGTAATAGCATTCTCAGTGGGCATAGCATGCTAAATTTTGTAAATTATTTAGCTTTTTTTTTTTTTTTTACAAATACATTCATCATATCTTGTCAAACATGATTAATACCTTAAGTCATTTTCCTAAATCAAACCCTTTATTCTTCTTAAGGTTATGTGGACAATAAAAACCTAACAAATAAGGACACACATATCACAAGACAGTCACATTAGCTACCTTAAAGAAATACATTTTATTCTTCTCTCATTGAAATATGGTGCAAAATCTTGAACGTAGCACAACTACATGTAGCACGGCTATTTGCTGAGAATGTGTTTCCCATGCTCGAGTCTTCACAGTACATGGTACAAAACACACAATGGAGAAAAGGTTCGCTCTGTGATTTTACCGGTGAATACTTTCAGTAGAAGGTGGTGTTTTGTGCAAGAAAGCAATCATGTTGCACAAAAACATTCACAAATAAAAAAAACACCACTATACCGAGAAATGACTTGTTGTTCTTTGATGTGGAAATCTTTGGAGCACGTTTGGGATGTTTTATGAAATTAGCTTTTCTTCTTCACAAACCCATTTGTCACAGCATGACTTGAATCCCACTAACAAATGTGTCAAAACTGTATCCTCTTGTTAAAACAGCAACTCAAGCAGCTATATATTATTGTATTTTCTGCCGTATAAGTCGCACCAGTCAAAAAATGTCAAATAAAGTGGAAACAAATACCATAATTTCCAGACTATAAGCTGCTACTTTTTTCACACGTTTTGAACACTGCAACTTATATAATGCTGTGGATAATTTATGGATTTTTTGTTTTTGATGGGCTAACGAGCTTCATGCCACCAAAACATTTAGCTTTGTCACACCCAGGCGCTCACATAGTTGCCCAATACACATCTCTTTTGGGAGGTAGTGATCAATGACTTCCTGGTAGATTACTGTTTTTTTTTTTTTTTATCAGCCGTGTTACAGGCACTGTTCAGAAAAACAAAAAAACAAAACAGCCATTTACTGTATTTGTGCTTGTTACCAGTACGTATTTAATCAAAAGTAAAAAAAAAAAAAAATTCTGTGTAAATATCTCATGTTATAACATGAACACCCATGGCTTATAGACAAGTGAGGCCTATTTATGTAAAAATTTTAATTTTACTTTTAAATTTAGTGGGTCAGCTTATATTCAGGTGCATCTAGAAATTACAGTAAATAAGTTTCTTTCCCATATATTTCGCATCTATTATGCGCCACCGCTGACGCATCGCATTTGTTATGCATCACCGCTGACTGCCCGGAAACGTGAGCCAGTGTTGTGCCAAAAATTGATTAGCTGCCAAAATTGCAGCCGTGGGAACGTGCACAGGAGGACTTTAACAAGAATTTACAAGATTAACATTTAAAAACAATTATTTGTTTGCTCAAAATTATAGCAAGGGTTTGTCTCAGGTTCACTTTTCCTTAATAAATGCACTTTACTGGTCAAATCAGCTGCATTTCGAAAATCGATTTGCGGCTGCTGGAGCGCGCAGAGGGAGGACTCGTTGTGCATTTCTTCAAAATTTAACAATTATTTGTTTGTTCGACATTACAGAAAATGTGTGTCTCAGTTGAATTTTTCCTTAATAAATGCACTTTAACGATCAAATCAGCTGCATTTTGCCTGGGTGGCACGTTGACATTCAGCTGATTTGACGTTTGCTCCAGGAGTTCCAGAGCGAGATGAAGTTGGTTATATGGCAAGCCAAGTGTCTCATTAATAGTCACTTATACCTATTAATGAGACACTTGGCTTGCCTTAATGCTCGAAAATGGTAGTGTTCAATATTTTCCATGTTAGAATGAATGAAATTGTCAGATCTCAGCCAAAAATTAGGTTATAAATATGGGGGGGGGGGTATATTAGTCGCTTCGATGTATAAGTCGCAGGACTTGCAAATTTATGCAAAACAGTGTGACTTATAAGGTGAAAAATACGGTATATACTATTTCGATTCATTTTGACTTTTCATAAATTATTTATTTGCTAAGGTTTCCTGCTTTTAGTTAAAACTAATTCCTCTGCAGAGGTGAACTTCAAAAGATTTTTTTTTCTTTGGGTCTTGTTTCTGTGCGAAATATTTCTCAAAATACCTTGCAGAGTTGAATAAAGCTCAGAGGAAGGTTATACTGGAAAGGAAGAAACCAATAAATGTTGGATTGGAGTGAAATTGTTTTTGTTAAAAGTGGGCATGGTAGATAGCCATGCTCTGCTTCTAGTTGTGCGATTTTGTCTTAAGATTAATCATGTTTTCTGTATCCTGTGATAGAACAGATCCCTCCGTTTTACCTCTTCAGAGCAATTCATCTGAGGAAATAATGACTTGTGCTGCTATTTCTCATGGAAGGAGTGTAAGTGTGGATTTACAATATGTGTGGGAGGTATTTAGCATCAGAGGACAGAATGTACCTTTATCTACAAATGCACTTGAACAAATTGAAAGTGGCAGCATTTTGTGATCATGTAAACGCAAAGCGAAAGTCTCTGAACAGCTTATGGCTTTCTTTGAGGAATCTCAGCGTCCCAAATCCATCATTTTTATAATTTAACTTGTTGTTTTGCTGGAAGTGATATCTATAATGACCGTTTTAATGGCGTTTTCTGTACAGAACCCACAGTTGTTTCTTGGCGTAATGCTTATGAGGTTCATTTGGTTTTCTTTTCTTCTTACAGTGTCACTCTGCAATGTTTTTGTTCCTGGCAGCAAGGATGTTTGCATGTTTGTTAGTTTCCTTAGACTGGAAGAGAGAAAATGAACTCGTAAACACTGTATACATTGCTGCCACAGTATGGCAAATTAATAACTCGATTTGAAGAAAATCACCCAAATCAGTCCAGAGGGGTGATGACTTCTTTAATAGACAAAACACCAAATAAAAAAAAGATTTTTTTTTATATTTTTTTTTTATAGAGACAGTTTCTGGTTATCATCTTTTCAATGTGTTGATGATGTGACAAACAGATTAGTCTGTTTGGAGAGGTAACGCAGTACAAGCTGGTGTGCATTGGCTCAGAGTGCCTCAGCGCTGCCGGGAGAATAGGTTCCTCAGAGCATTGTTGTAGTTCTTATTAAAAGCTGTGTATATGAGTGGGTTAAAAAAGGAATTTGAGTAACCCAGCCACAGGAAGATGCTCTTCCAAATTGGCGGAATGTCACAGGAGCACAGTGGCACTATAAGCTCAGTGATGAAGAAAGGGATCCAGCAAAGCACAAACACGCCGATCAAAATTCCAACCATAAGGGCCGCCTTCTTCTCCTTCTGCTCGCGCCATGTGTCCCCATCTGTCTGGAAGGTCACGGTTGCATGGCGCACAGTGAACACCATCTGGGGCTGTTGGGCTTCCTCCTTCACCTAGAAGGCAGTCAGTCATAGAATAAACAAGTTACTCCACTGACTCATTCATCACTCAGTCAATACTGGTCATCTTTCCAAGAAGAAATCTCTGACAATGTAGAAGAGCTGCTCAGCAAAAGCTGGAATATAAATGTTAATCAACCACCAGACCATCAAGTCAACTTTTATGCAAACATATAAGAAAATGTCAAATACAACTCTTGTTCTGCATTTTGTAGTAATGCATTTTGTCCTTATTCACCATCTGTGTAGAAAAAGCAAGTCGTCAGTGTTTGTCTGCTCACTGCCTCCACTCGTTTGCTGCTTGGAGCTCAAGGCTGACAGGTTTTCCTTCGTTTGTGGTCAAGTTTGCCCAGGTCACAGGGAAAACATTTTTCTAAAAGCCTCAAAAGTAAAGCAGATAGACCACACTACTCAGTGTTCTTTTACTTTGCTCAACAGTTCACTGAAAGTTTGCACAAGGAGGAGTAATCTCTGTAACTCAGTTAAAGCTGAAGAGGTTTAGGCTGACAAAAGTGGTCCAAAAAAGGACGTTTTATAAAAAGGATGCCCAAAATCACTAGAAATTTTAATCGTATAAGTTACTGTTTGAGCAAAAACAAACACTTATATTTAGGTTATAAAGAAAACGGCTCTAAAAATATAAGACACAGAAGCTAAACTGCTTTTTGAGTGCAAAGCTTGGAGACATTCAACCTTTACTGTGGAGCCCCGAGGCTGAACTGATTTCAGGAAAATTCCATATCTGACTCCTCACGAAAAAACAAAGACATCTTTCTAATTTTAACGGACAGAACTGGGTGTGGGATCCCTTATTTGAAGAAATCAGCATGAATTACTAAAACTGTGAGACTTGCGCTGGTGTCAGTGTTACTATGAAATTACATAACTTGAAAGGCAGCAGAAAGCTTTACGAATGTGAACATAACATTTATATTGCCCTTAAAACAGATGTGCCATGACTTACAAATCTTATTAATTTATATATAGAAAATATAACTGTAGCTACTAATGCACTAATAATGCCACTCAGTTTGTTTGTATAGTCAAATCACAGCAAAAGTCGTCTCAGGGCACACTAAAGTTCAATACGACTGTTTTTATATAATCCCAGTTTGTAACAAAAAGTTAACTGCTTTGAATCTTTCAATTTAATCCCCCCTCCTGAGCAAGCTCAGGCCAGGGGGCAACAGTGAAGTCTTCCTTTTAACTTCCCTTTACCAGGAAGTGATCACCAGCGGAACCAGACTCAGCAAGAGCTGCCATCTGCCTCGACTAATTGGGGGGGCGCGAAAACACAAGACAAAGACAAAGACAGTAACTAAAGCAAATGGCCAGGATTTCCTTCTAAAAGACAGAAAAGGAAAAAAAACCACAAAGGTACAGACAGCAGTAAATGCAGTATGCATGTAAACCAAAGAAGCAAGCGATTAGGTAAAGACGATTTCTCTGTGCACTGTGGGAGGCCTGCCAGCATCGTTATAGCAGCAGAACTAAAAGAAAGGGTCCGGATTAATGAAAGCAGCCCTAACTATAAGCTTTATCAAAAAAGTTTATAAGCCTATTGTCTCCTGACCTCAAACTGGAAACTTGCTCTAATAAAGAGCTTTATATATATTCAGTTCAATTCAGTTTATTTATATAGCACCAAGTCACAACAGAAGTCATCTCAGGGCACTGAACAGAAACATTCATATATAAAAATAACAATTTAACATTAATTATCTGAGGAGCAGACTGCTTTGAGTTTAACTCCATCACAGAACTCTGATCTTGAGCAAGCATGAAGGCGACAGTGAAAAGGAAAAACTCCCTCGTGAGGAAGAATCCTTTAGCAGAATCAGACTCAGGACAAGCGGCCATCTGCTTCGATCGGCTGGGTTTGAGAGGAACAGGAAGGAGGAACAGATACACAATGGCAGGTCGAGAATCACGTTAAGATAGAAATAGTATCAAATGAAAACCATTGAATTACAACTATTAATTTTACAAAATGAGGTCAATTTGTCCTCCAATAGTCAAACTTGCAGCATAACAAGTCAACCCTAACTATAGGATTTATCAAAAAGGAAAGTCTTCAGCCCAGTCTTAAAACTGGACAATGTGTCAGCCTTACGGACAGAAACTGGAAGTTGGCTCCACAAGAGAGGAGCCTGATAAGTGAAAGATCTTCCTCCCATTCTGCTTTTGGAAACTCTAGGGACCACGAGTGAGCCTGTAGTCTAAGAGCGAAGTGCTCTGTTAGGTAAATATGGAACAATAAGATCTGTAATATAAGATGGAGCTAGGATGTTGAGGGCTTTGAAGGTTAGAAGTAAGATTTTGAATCCAAATCTTGACTGGACAGGGAGCCAATGGAGAGAAGCTAAAACTGGAGAGATGTGATCTTTCCTACTAACTCCAGTTAAAACTCTGGCAGCAGCATTTTGGATCAACTGAAGACGTTTTAAAGAATTTGGACACCCAGATAATAAACCGTTGCAATAGTCCAGTCTAGACGCGACAAATACATGAACCAGTTTTTCTGCATCATTTTTAGATAAGATGTTTCTTATTTTAGCGATATCATGCAGGTGGAAGAAGGTGGTTCTAGTAACGTTTTTAATGTGCGGGGTAAAAGACATGTCCTGATCAAAAATAACACCAAGATTTTTAACATTAGAGCCAGATTAATGCCATCCAAGGAGGGAGAAAGACTGAAAAATGTATTCATAAGATGCTCAGCTCCAACAGCCAAACCTCAGTCTTGTCTGTATTCAAAAGCAAAAAATTAAGGGTCATCTAGGTTTTTATGTCTTTAAGACATGCTTGTAGTCTAAGTAGCTGATTGGATTCATTGGGTTTCATGGACAAATATAATTGTATCATCAGCATAGCAATGAAAATTTATCCCATACCTGGATTATTGAGCATGGCCTTTTTTTTTTTTTTTTTTTTGGTTATCCCATGCTGTTTAATAACTTTACCTATTTTTTTTTTTTTTTTTTTTT
>NC_056517.1:27350842-27378873 GCF_014905685.2 Nematolebias whitei
CAGGTAGTCTCATTGAGCCACGAGAACTCATTTTCAAGAGAGACCTTTTTAGGGAGCACATGGTGGGGGTTAAGGGCCTTGCTCATGGGCCCAGAGTGGGGCGAATGAGGGTGGGGGCAAGTGTGGGTGTTTCACCTACCCCACCCACAATTTTGATGTTGTCGGGGCCGGGGCGTGAACCGGTGATCTTTGGATCACAGGCCCACCTCTCTAACCTCTGCGCCACCGGAGCATATACAAACTAAAGAGTTTTGTTCCAAGCAATGAGCCTTGAGAAACTCCATGACTAACTGGTGAAGATTCATTATAAGTTTTGCCTCCTGTTCTACTTCTAGAAGCTCTAGGAACCCCAAGTAAACCTGCAGCATTTGTTTTTAGTAGGAATCCAAACTGAGGCTATGATTACATAGTCCTGAAGTGCTTAAAAAAATATGAAAATTTGCTTCTATCAGCAAAAAACAAGTCATCCAATCCTTTATTTATTTAGGAATTTAAGACATGTTTGTATTTGAATGACCAATTTTTAAAATGTATCTTTACTGATAAGTATTGTTGCAAATTATCTGCAAAAAAACAAACAAAAAAAAGTACAATTATATTTGCCAGTGTATATAATCTCAAACATATCGGTCAGAACACAGAACTCTGTGGAACTTTTGTGGAGAAAACTGATTTCTATTGAGCAAAAATAAATTAACCTACTCTGTTTGTTTTACAGCATGACCCAGCCTCTGTAATTAAAAGTAATCTTAAAAAAAAAAATCATTGAGATCTAAAATGACAATACAAGTCTTTTGTTTTTGGAGATTGTTGGTAACTTTCATCAATACCATTTCTGATGAGTTATAAATCCAGACTAACTCTTTAAATTGTTTTTACTGGCCTAATAGCTAATTTTGGTTGATCCACAACCATATTCTTGACCATTTTAATAATAATTTAAAAGGTTTCTATTTTTTACGTAGCTATTAATAATAAATAAAGTGCAGTACATGTAAAAATAAAGGCACAGAGCTTAATGCGCCTAACCTGTCAATAACAATAATTTGATTATATTACATGTAATTGGTTTAACTAAGGATGAATCTTTAAACTGTTTGTTTGGGGTGGAGTCTAGATGTTCTAGATAATTTTAGGCTCTTGATCACCAAGAAATTCTATAGAACACACCCAGCATAAACACAGTTCTAGTTCTACAGTCATTTCTACAGCTGTTGTAGTAGATGATATGTGTGTGAGAAGTGGGAACAATGACCCTGACTCTGAGAGAAGAATAGAATAACATTAATCAAAACTGAAAATTAAACCAATGATTGGCTTAATAGATCTATACTGAAGTTGAGCTTTGAGAATATATTTTTCTTGTATGTTATAAAGTGTTAGTTTTTTTTTCCACCTTTATATTCTGTATGTATACTTTAGGGCACAGCTCTGAAGTGAACCAAGAAGCCATCCTCCTCTGACTGATCTTTTTTTTATTTGAGATGTGCTCATTGTCTGGTGTTATTCACACTGACGTTGTTCCAATGTCACTATGATAATCAACCTGTGGGAGTAAAATGCATGCAGCTCCTCTGTGTTAAATTGGAAACATGTCTTCACTGGATGGGTTATGGCAGGAGTCCAGCGAAAACTCCCTCTGTATTTTTGCTAAGTTACACATTAATGCAACATTAATTTGAGTGTTTTTTTTTTTAGTCACGTAACTGGCTTTCATGCTGCTAATTGAATGATACTCTTTCTGTATCTCTGTGTATTCTTATGCAGCAGTTTGAAATTGATTTTGATGTTGCTCACTCTCGTCCCAACAACAGATCTGACTATGATCACTGGTGTCTCCGATGTCCAGTTTCTGGTTTTTGAAGCTGACAATTACCAGGATTCTTTCTCAGCAGGTGAATTGCTGAGTGGGGGAAATCAATAAGAGACATCGACAGCTGATGATGACCCACAGGCCTGACTTCAGGCTACACCAGCTCAGATCAGTCATCCAATTGATCTATGGTTTCTTTGTTTTGTGGGGTCTACTGAAGGACGGCCATAGGCTGGCCTTGGTAATTCTGCACCAGCTTTTGGGGCCTGACAGTCCTATTTAAACTGTGTTTTCTTTAGTTCTACATATGGCTTCTTCATTTAAGGTAAAAACTTTTCAGCTTGTGCAAAAATTTCTAACGGCAAACAAAAGTATTAATATAATGCATAGCACTAAAGATATAAAAAATTGACCAGTGTGTTGTAACCACTGTGCTCTTCATCATGACCACTGTCTGCTGTGTGGTCCTCTGGGTCAGGTGTAAGGTTAGGTTTAGGAAAACGGTTACATAAGCTAAAAAAAGAAATAAAAAAATCCTGGATTACCCGCGTGCGACGCTGCACATAACCTACTAGGAGGTAGGTGGGACAGTCTGAATGCTAACTATTGGGATGATAACAACTAATAACGGACCATTTAATGGGCTGATAACATCTGAAGCCACAAGTCTGCTGTGGCTTGCACTCCTGTTCTGTTACACTGATTGGCTGATCAGTAGGACAGCCATTCACCAACCAATAAGTGAGCCCATTTGTCTTCAAACAACCAGTTATGACAATCTAATGAATTGGAGGGAGAGAAAATGTACAATCCTTGCACCTGATTCAGAAAATTTGCTGTACATCTGTATGATTATCACAACAGGAGACATAAAAATACTTTTAATCCTGCAGCATACAAAAAGAAAGTCATGACATACTTTTGCGCCTCAAGGAGCAAAAGCAGCAAAAAACTTTCATTATAAAGTATTTCACTAACCTACGTGCCACAATAAGAAAGGATTCAGTGATATTCAATGAGCTGGTTGTGAAGTAGCAATTTAACAGGCAAGTATAACAGGAAGTAAGACAAAATGTATTATAGGAAATGGCAGGATGTCGGGAAAGAGTCTAACTCAATCATACGAGAACATAAAAATAAAATAAAATGGCAGAGGTAATTTAATAACACTTTGTTTTGAGGAGGCTTTGTGCTCTCTGTGAACTGGTCAGAAGCTCAGTTCCCAAACTGTCTTTCTGCCTGAGCAAGCATACAAAAGCTCAAAGCTTACATTATTCATCCAGTCCTTCATGTACATCTTAACTCTCAGAGCAGCACCTGAAAGAATGCTGCAGGTGTACTACAAAATCTTATTTTTTCCTATGTTTAGTATGACAGATGTATCATTTTTACTCATTTTATTTGGTTTCTTTACATAAAAAATGAACCAGATGATATGTCAAAGCAAGAGTAGCCTCCTTTTGTAATGACACTTTATTTGCAACCCTTTAATGTAAAACTAAAATTTATAAATCTTCAACAAGACATGGGATGACAGAAAATATTCACTGTACTAGTACACTTTGATGAAATATAAATATTTATATGACTATAAAATGAAAAAGGGAAAAGCAATGTAATCTCACAGAATTGATTTGATGGATGAGACAGATGTTTTGAATAAAAAAGTATTGAAAAAATGAAATGAAACACATCTTTTGATGTGTGTTGGTTCAAATGTAATTTTTTTTTTCAGCTGTCAATATTTGTGGAAGCAATTTTCAAAAACCCTTTTCAAGCAGTGCATTTCTGAGAAGAAAATAAGTCCAATGAGATTATTTTGTTTCATTTTACTCTTGCCTTTGTTTAAAAAAACTATAAATGCATTCATTTGAAATATATTTTGCATTAATACTTTAATTCAAATCAGTTTATTCATATAGCGCCAAGTCACAACATAAATCATCTCAGGGCACTGTATGAAACATTTATGTATATAAAAAGTAAGTTAATACTATTTATCTGAGGAGCAGACTGCTTTGAGTCTAACTTCATCGCAGACTCTCATCTTGAGCAAGCATGAAGGTGACAGTGGAAAGGAAAAACTTCCTCATGAGGAAGACACCTTTAGCAGAACCAGGTTCAGGACAAGTGGTTATCTGCTTTGACCGGCTGGGTTTGAAAGAATAGGAAGGAGGAACAGATACACAAGTTCAGGTCAAGAATCACATGTTAACATAGAATTAATACCAAATCAAAACTATTCAATTGTAACAATTCATTTAAAGAAATGAAGTCAATTTGTCCTCTAGTAGTTTAATCTTAAGGCAGCATAACTAGCCAACCCTAATTATAGGATTTATAAAAAAGGAAAGTCTTGAGCCCAGTCTTCAAACTGGACGTGTCAACCTCACGGAAACTGGAAGTTGGTTCCACAAGAGAGGAGGAGCCTGATAACTGGAAGAGCTTCCTCCCATTCTGCTTTTGGGAACTCTAGGAGCCACAAGTAAACCTACAGTCTGAGAGCGAAGTGCTCTGTTAGGAAAATATGGAACAATAAGATATCTAGTATAAGATGGTGCTAGGTTGTTGAGAGCTTTGTAGGTTAGAAGTACGATTTTGAATTAATTTCTGAATTTGACAGGGAGCCAATGGAGAGAAGCTAAAACTGGAGAGATATGGTCTCTCCTAACTCCAGCTAAGATTCTGGCAGCAGCATTTTGGATCAACTGAAGACTTTTTAAAGAAGTATTTGGACACACAGATAGTAAACCATTGCAATAGTGCAATCTAGACATGATTAACCTGTTTTACTGCATCATCTTTAGATAAGATGTTTCTAATTTTAGCGATATTATGCAGGTGGAAGAAGGTGGTTCTAGTAACGTTTTTAATGTGGGGGATAAAAGACGTCCTGATCAAAAATAACACCAAGATTTTTAACATTAGAGCTGGAGGCCAGATTAATGTCATCCAAGGAGGGCAAAAGACTGAAAAATGTATTCCTAAGATGCTCAGGTCCAAAAACTGAAACCTCAGTCTTGTATGAGTTTAAAAGCAGAAAATTAAGGGTCATTCAGGTTTTTATGTGTTTAAGACATGTTTGTAGTCTAAGTAGCTGATTGGATTCAATGGGTTTCATGGACTGGTTTCATAATTGTGTATCATCAGCATAACAATAAAAAATGATCCTATATTGTTCAATAACATTATCTAATGGAAGCATATATAAGGTAAAGGGTATTGGCCCAAGCACTTTAATAGCTCAGAATGTATTAACACAACATGATTACCTGATTGCAAATACTAAATTGTAGTTTTTCACTAACAGTCCAAGCAAAAATAACCGAAAGCTAGAAACAGGCTTTGATGCCTTGGCAACAAGACAGTAGGTTCAAGATGACTGAACCATGCCAAACAATTGCTCACAATGTGTCCAGATTTCTTCAACTCATGCATCTTCCTTCAGTTGTTATAAGCAACAGAATATGAAATAAATAATTTCTGAGTTTTGTGCTGGTGATGCTAAATTTTGCAGAAGAAAAGACGAGAACACTTGAAGTCATGTCATCACCAAACAATGAGCAGAAATCTCACCTCAAGACGAACTGATGGAAACATGTGGTCAAAAAAATGAAAAATACTATAGCTCGAGTGAGAATCTGTCACTAAATTTAGGACTTTTATAAAACTTCTTCATAAATGTGTAAATAACAATATATTTCAAAGTAAAAAATGGTGCAATAAAAGGGTTTATAAAATAGTGTTCATTTTCATTTTCATTTAGTCTTTATTTATCCAGGTAGTTTCATTGAGCCACGAGAACTCATTTTCAAGAGAGACCTGATCAAATGAACTATAGTGAAAAATTGGAGATGGATGCTGTTCAAAGATGTTTAAAAATGGCTGCCTTCTATTTTGGTCTCAGCTGTAGTTGAACTAGCTGTTAGCTCAGTCCTGTCAAACATAAACTCTGTTTCTCCAACTTGAAGCCATTTATGACAATATGAGTAGCATTTTGTCTATCAGGCAGTGTAATAAGACATGACAATATCGGTGAACCTAAACAAAGATGCAGTGAAGTCTTGGTTGAGGCCTTGACCCAGTACATCCTCTCTGATTGAGTGTACGAGTGACAAGTAAATGCTGTCATGGCACAGGGGATAAGAATAGTATAAAAGCTGTGTGAAAACGAAGGGTTCTTTTGTGGATTCTGATGCTGTTTGGCTGATTTACACTTCCTTCACCTTTTCAATACACCCTGATTTTTTTTTTAATGTCAGTAAGAGATTCAGTATCCTATGTTTTTTTAATGAAAGATCAAGTCTTTGCATGTTGTTTGACTACAACACCAAGTGTTAGTTTTTAATTATTTGCAACTTAACGAGAGCAGAAGGCTTTTTTTTCTTCAAAAATGACATCACTCAGATCGTAGAGACTTTGCAGGGCTTAGATATTACTTTGAAATGACAGGGGTACAGTTTGTACTGAGATGCTAATAATCCACATATCACCCAGTGGAAAAGAAAATTACTAATAATTTTTTTTTCTGAATAATTGGTGTTGCACTCAAATTGATTGCCTGTGTGATTAAACTTGATATAAGCAAAAGCAATATCATATCACTCTAATTAATTTAGTGAGCAAGCTCATTTATTTAGTCCTTGACCACAAGCTCCTAATTTGGGCAAACTGATGCCACAGCTGCACAATAAAAAAGAAACGAGACATTGCAATGCAGAGTATAAAATACATGGATATGCATTTTTTTATTTAACAGGTTGAGTAATTTGCAAAATAGGCATTTAAAAGGTAAGAGCACAAATGTGTTCTCACTGCCATTGATGTGTTTCATCTACTCATTATGGATGAAAAGTGGGGATGCAACTCAAATTTCACAGGGAAACTTGTCTGATTAAATGTTTGCTAATGTGATGCGAAAAAGAGCTAGAGTTTTATGTGCGTTAATTAGATAAATAGCAAAGTTTGGAAGGTGCGGAGGCCCATTAATGTTGGAGATGGTATTTTTAGCCTTTTACCCTCTGCCTACGCACATCAACATGCGGTGATAAGCAAGATGACTTCAATTATTTTTCCGTATGCTCACACATCAGATACTTGCACATCTCCCTGATTACTGATCATCTGAACAGCTCATCAGTGACTGTGAAAAACAATGGCAGTGCAATCTACACTGCAGGTCAACAAAAGGAGATGAACAATTCTGAGAAGTGTGACTCATAAAGAGAAGTAATCGCCTTATTAAAACTGTTGCAAGAGAAGAGTATAATCACCTCGGCCATGGGTGTGATTGTGTTCGTCTTGCGGGTGCCAATCCGAAACTTGGCAGCCTTGTAGATCTTCCAGTACACAAAGAGAACCACGCAAAGTGGGAGGTAAAATGCTCCAAAGGTGGAGAAGATGGTGTAGGATGGTTCCTGGCTCACCTGGCACTTCATCCCTTCTGAGTATATCTCCCCCCATCCAAACAGCGGTGACAAGGAGATGATAGAGGACAGTAACCAGGTGAGTGCAATCATCACATTGGAGATCTTTTTGCGAGTCTT
Source organism: Nematolebias whitei (assembly GCF_014905685.2). NCBI lineage: Eukaryota > Metazoa > Chordata > Actinopteri > Cyprinodontiformes > Rivulidae > Nematolebias > Nematolebias whitei. Next base: position 27,358,202 of record NC_056517.1, read on the forward strand.
GAGCGTGTACTGCAGGTGCCTGGTGATGGACCAGTAGCGGTCCAGGGCGATGGCCGTCACGTTCCAGATGCTGGCCGTGCAGCAGAGTACGTCGAAGGAGATCCACATCTGGCACAGCACGCGGCCCAACTTCCACAGCCTGCCGTTCAGCTCATGTACAAGACTCAGCGGCATCACCAAAGCGGCCACCATCACGTCTGAGATGGCCATGGAGGCCACCAAGTTGTGGGGCACCCGATGGAACGTCCTCACCCGTAGGATGGTCACCAGCACCAGCAAGTTCCACACGAAGGTGGCCACCACCAGCATCGCCAGTAACGTAAGCGTTAGCACACTGAAAACAGAGAAGGGTCGGTAGATGTTTCCCCCATAGTCGAAGCCATCCGGAACCCCGCTAAAGTTGGCTGTCAGTGTGCTAGTGTTGGTGTACGTCATGGTGGCTGCTCACGACCACCACAGTGGAATCCAAGAGGATTCAGAAACAGTGTTTGCAGACAGATGATGCATTCTGCAAAAAGGGGAGGGAAATAAGACAATAATTTAGTTCCATGTATCTTTAAAAAAATCCAAATTAAAGATTTGATATAAAATTATCATCATATTGTGTCTTTTTCTGCTTGTTTTACACCAATTTTCAAAAGTACCACTATTCATCATTGTGTCAGTGACAAAAGAGGGTAGTTTAGTGATTTGCTCACTAAGGTAAAAAGCACTTGAGCCTCTCATTCCAGCAGTAGAGCAACCTGCCTACAACTTTCAAGAGCAATTTCATCTGCTGTTAAAAGGACTCACAAGTACCCGGGAACATCTCTGGCTCAGGAAGAGACCATAAATATTCAGTTTCATCATTGCACTGCTGCGCTTTGATTAGCATTCAAATCAGACATGTGAAACAAAATGCACAGTTTTCGTTTGTTTTAGGCTCATTTTGGAAGATAAATTTCTCAGCCAATGAAGTCAATCTCATATGCTGCACATTTTACAGAATGCAAAGGAAAACGCAGCTTATTTCTTTGAAGAAAACTGTCCGTTTTAGACATATTCAGTCTTAACATACTGTGGGACTGCCCCTGTTTCAAGCCAAGCAAAGAAAAGATGTGACATGCCAACCGTATCAACACATTCACAGGAGATGCTCAGAGAGCTCCAAAGACTGCACAGCATGATGCTCAACACCGTAAAAACAATGAATTTCAAATCAGCGCGAGCTGCGGCTGCTGTCTGACAGCTGAAGGTTTGTTAGTTCAGCATTGATCTTTTCACATTGTGTCTGTTGTAAACCACTTATTCAGAGCAGGAAAAGAGTGGTGGAGGAGATAATCAAAAAATTATATTCATAACTAATGAAACAAAAAGTCTGCAAAATTGTGTGGCTAACTTCGGAAAGCAAATACATGTTTTGTCTGTTATGTCTATAAAATGCAGTCAGAAGTACCTGACTGAACAAGCTCAGTGGAGAATGATTTAAAAATATAATCTTGCCCTAACACTTTATTCATGCCACCTGTTTTTAAATATTCCTGCTTCAATACCCCATGGTTTATTTAAAAGCACTTTTTCGCTTGACCTGAACCTCCACAACTGACATCTGCATAATTAATAATTTGCATTCTTAAATAAAATTATGATTTTTATTTTTTACATGTTTTTGGGTGACATTGAGATGACTAAAAGGTCTCAAGCCCAGTTCAGGATGAAAGAAATAAATGCCTAAAACAGAGATTATCAGCTGGTGACCTGCTGGCCACATTTGGCCTGGGAGTTCTCTTCATTTGGGCCACAACGTATAAAATATTAATAAGTCAAGATACACTGGCACAGCAAGAAAACATGCAGCTGAGTCTGTGAGCCCGTTGTTGGTTCTTTATCTTAGTGGGATAAGAAATGTGCTGTGACATAGAAGGTTGGGATTCAAACCAAACCCCTGCTGTTCCTTTTTATTTCAATTTAGATACTTTCTGTCAAGTTGGTTTGCAATTGGAGCATACGTCAGCTGACTTGTTCTTAAAGTGAAAGTTAAACAAACCCTTTTTTATTTTAACCACATAATTTGTGACTTTCTCTCAGGCAGTGCTTTCTAACTCAAAACTGTCAAGTTAGTTAATTTATCTTATTTCATCATGGTGTATGTAAGTTATCTTTTTTTTTTTTTTACTTTTTCAACATGTTTACTATTTTTGTTCATCAATGATTATCCACAGGGTGTCCACAAAATATTCAATTATTAACAAACCAAATGCAATCAAACACATTAATCAATGCACGTGTTCAGCATTTGATTCTGGGGGAGTGGTGGCGCAGATGTTAGAAGATGGGCTGTGATCGGAAAGTCGCAGGTTCACCTCCCTGTACCATCAAAATGTGGATGGAAAAGGTGAAACACCCACACCTCCCTCCACCCTCATTCGCCCCACCCTGGCCCCCTGAGCAAGGCCCTTAACCCCCATCATCTGCTCCCTAAAACAGGTCTCTCTTGAAAATGAGTTCTCGTGGCTCAATGAGACTACCTGGATAAATAAAGGGTTAAAAATAAAAAAAATTAATGATTAGACCATACATCATTTTGCAACAAAATAAAGCACTTTGGATTCTCAGCCTAATATGATTAAAAAAACATGAGTATACAGAAAATTATGGTTCATGTCCAGGCTTAGGTTAATGTTTATTTATTTATGGTCAATTCTGTCTTTCTCTGATTGAAACAATTTCTCTGAAGTTGTTTTGCAGTTTATCTTGTTGGCAGTTGCTGATTTATTTCACTTTAGCTGTTAAACTTTTTTTTTTTTTCCATGTTTGTGCTTCCTGTAGCAACCCTCAAGTAAAACAAATCAGTTTGGTGCTTTCCTCCAGGCATTAATGATGTTTACCACAAAACTCCCAGGTTATTATTATTTTTATCATATTTTGTCTTTATTATAGCTGGGGTAGCTTGCCGGTAACTGCCCTGGTCTTGTGATCCCGAGGGTGTGAGCCCATGGTTGCATCAGGAAGGGCATTCAGTGTACAAACAATAAGCAAATCTTTCATACTAACTTGCTTGTTGCAGTAAACCTTGCAGAAGGGAGCAGTCAAAAGAAAAAAAAATGTCTATATCACAATTTTTTTTATGCTTTTGTACAATGATCCACATAGTCACAACTAAATATTTCTAGCAGCGGGAATAGAATGTACTAAAACAAGCAGGTCTGAATCGTTCATTCAACCTTTATTTATACAAGTTAGTCCCATTGAGCCTCAGAGACTCATTTACAAGAGACCTGATTTTAACAAAGAATGATGACAACAGTGGACAATCATAAAATAAAATTAAAAAAATTGAGAAGAACAAATGAAAGAAAATGGCATTAAAAAAACGAAACAAAAACAGCTAGGTTGTAGGGTGATGTAGGATATTAAAACAGGAACATGTCTGCAATGGTTTTTGCCAGGAACTTAGCAGATGTTTAAAGCCACTTAGAGAGGTCAAGGTCGAGAGCTTCAGATCTTTTTGCAAGATTTTTCAGGAAACAGGAGCGGAGTAGGAGAAGACCCTTTGCCTAGTTCAGTCCTCACTGAGGGAACACTGCAGGTAATAATGCCCTGAGAGCGCACGCTGTAGCTGCACTCAAGCAGTGACATGTAGTCAGAGAGTCAGAGATTCTTTATTGTCGTTCGCACCACATGCGGTATATGTGGTGGGACAAAATTATGTACACAGGGTCCCAGTTACATCCAACAGTAAATGTAAAAGAAAAACAATGATAACATCTCAGATATGAACTAAGAAAAACATCAACTAAAAATACACTAAGCACTAATAGCATAAAAAATTATGTCCAACAGCAGCACGAACATGAGCATGAGTCTGTGTGAGCAGATGAGCACGCATGAACACATCAACATGAAACAGATCAGCAGCAACATGATGTGATTTTTCACAGTGATTATTCTGGTTAGAGATTCATGAGTCTAACAGCCTCAGGGTAGAAGCTGTTCCTCAGTCTAGTGGTTCTACACTTAATGCTCCTCAACCTCCTTCCTGAGGGGAGCGGGGCAAAAAGTGTGTGTGCTGGGTGAGTGGGGTCCATCATGATGCAGGTGGCCCTCTTCCTGCATCTGGAGGTGTAGATGTCTGTGATGGTGGGGAGACTGACTCCAACAGACTTCTGTGCAGACTTCACCACTCTCTGCAAAGCTTTTCTTTCTGCAGCTGTGCAGCCTCCATGCCACACGTAGGAGGAGATATATGAAGGCAACAGACCAAGAAATGATTTAAATATGAAAATGTACCAGTGAAGAGTGAAGTTAATGATGACCAGTTAACCAGTGAATACAGGGTGCAGTCATGGGTATGGTAGTTACAGCCAGTTATGAATCTTAGCGCACCATGATAGACAGCATCCAACATCCGCAGAGTGCTTGTAGGAGCATTCATGTAAATAATGTCATAGTCAATGGACGGAAGGAAAGTCGCAGTTACAAGGTGTTTCCTAGCATTCAGATTTAGACAGGATCTATTTCTGAAAAAGAAACTCAATTTAACTTTTAGTTTCCTTACCAAGTTTTCAACATGTAGCTTAAAAGAGAGATGCAAATCGACCAAAATATCCAACTCAATAGGGGCACCATTCGAAGATAAAATCTAAGGAAGAACCTCTGGGACCGACTTCTTGTTTTAAAACAGCATCCCTTTGGTTTTGTCGGTGCTAAGGACAAGTTTGAGATGGAACAAATCTGACTGGATGATGCTGAAAGCGGATTGCAAAAAATGGAAAAGTTTAGCACCTGTTTTAGCTCGACAATAAACAAATGTATCATCAGCATAGAAATGCAGTGATGCATCTGGGATGATCTGACCTACATTACCTATATAGAATGTAAAGAGGGTGTGTCCTAAGACTGAGCCTTGTGGTACACCATTGTTGACCATTAAATAACTAGAGGAAGAAATCACCAGAAGGATAGCTGATCTTGGAGCAGTCTGATTAGAAGACTTCTGGACCTTAAGCAGATGTTGCTGCTGACCTCTGGTCTGAACCTTTAACCTGATCTAATGAATAAAAATGAATCGGTAAAAACTTCATATATTTCACAGGAGATGCTCTGCATGAACTGCAGTATATGTTTAAATAAATCTAAGCTCCTGGCAAAGTTTTTTTTTTAATTTATCTTACCAATAGAAGGGTCAGCTAGATTTGTTTAGAATCATTCACAGCATCTGTAGATGCTGATATGTACCAGCAACATGAAGCATGTCTCCATCAGCTGCTCTGAGCACAGTATGTGACAGAATCTCCTCACATCGCATTATGTGCCCTCTAATCAAAGGCAAACACCAATACCCTCCCTTCATCCTACTCTTCTTCTTCTTTATTCTTGCTCCATCCACTCTCTTTAACAAGCCCAATAACAAGCCGGAAAATCAAACAATTGCTGTCAAGGGAGGAGGCAATAAAACGTGCAGGATTCAGAAAAGCAATCTTGCGATCACTCTGCTGACATTACAGGTCAGGTGTTCTGACAGGTCGCTTCTACTCACTCTGCACAAGGCAAACTCGAGAAGAAAGACCCATGCAAATGTTTAAATTCATATGTGAGAGGAAAGAATAAATACAAATGCTGGACGGATAGACACTGACATTCTCAGGTGTCAAAAGATAATAACTGAATAGATTGCTTCATACTTGCAAGAACCAGCTGGGATTTTAGCTCTGTAAATGGATTGTGACTGGGATCTTATTAACAATAAGGAGGTGTCCACTTTTACATTTTAGCAGGAGGAGAGATGTGTCAAAAGGTGTAACAGTGAGGAAAAATCTCAATCCCGCAGAAGAGACTTGACTTCATTTTAATCTAAAAACGAGCAAACCAATTGGAGCGTCTCACAATATTCCAAGCAAGCCACGCACAACAGCTTTATAAACACAAGCTCACATAGTTGCCTTTTTATTCTTTTGTTGTTTTTCTTTTGGAATCCAGATGTAATATTCCCCATAGGAGGAAAAATAAATACATTTGCCCTCACTTTAAATCTTTTGTTCCCACTTCCTCTGCCTATAATTTCTGGCTTTTCAGCTTTTTCCTCCTGCAGATAACGTCGACTTTCGCTCAGGGCGTTTTTTTTAAGCTGAAGCTCTCAGGTAATATTGACATCTCATTTTCATTTCATATCTGTGTCCAAACAGAATGTCACAGCCAGCCTTTATGATTAAAACCACTGGCTGTGTGAACGACAAGCTCTCTGCGCAGAGCTCTTCATTATGAAACTGTTGTCTGCTCAGTTGTTGCACAATTTTCTCCGGAGGAGAGTTTCTCTGAGGCTGACATTTGCTGATGAAAAGTGAGGTGGGGGGGCGGGGTATGCACATGTGTCCTCTGACTTGTGGGAGAATCTCAAAGCAGCATGAAGAAGATGAAAGAAATCTTTTGATTAAAGAGTAAATCACTTGTGTACTCTTCAGTTTTATCAGTAGAGCAAATTTAACATATTTTTTTCTTCTCTCAGCCAAAAATGTTCACAACTCAGTGATATTAATTCCTAGAGTGAATTAATTAAAAGTAAGAAATTTAACAAAAGTACCACTTTCTTTGAGCACACGCATCATAACCAATACAAACACTTGTTACGCAGCATCTGAGAATCAAAGCAACCTGACTTTTGGACCTTATGAGTCCAATAAAATATCTGATTATTTTGTCGTGCATCCTGTAAAAACATGAACTCACCCCATGAGCAGCTAAAGCAGTCCTGCTGGTTTCTGCTCCATCTGCGAGCTCTCTTTCGATATTCGCTCAGCAGAGCGCAGTGACTGAAGCGCTCGGCTCAGTGAGGATGACAACAGAAACGCACCTCAATCTGAGGAATCAGAGCTGCTGGAATGAACCACACGGAGCTCTGAACAGAGGGGAGGGCTGGCTCCAATTAAATAAGAAACCATGCCTTTTCAGGACTGTGTGGGGAGACTCGTGCACATCTTTTGGAGTGGGCTGTATGTCAACACTAAATCTGTTGTCAGAAAGATTTTTTTTTGTGTGTGTGGAGGAAGACTGTATCTGTGTTTTAACAGTGCTGCTCAGACAAGATCCCCTCTTTCTAATTAGTCTTACTACACAATGATGAGGAGCTGCTTAAGGTGTACAGATCGAGCCACTTTATGATTAATGATCCTTCCATGCCACCACCCATGAAGCTCCCATGGCATTTCCCTCCCCTCCATCTCCCCCTTATGAATCACAGAAAAGTAATTCAAATCCAATTTATGTCCTTTGTGCAAATTGGAATCGAGTTTCTCTCGGTGAAGCTCTGGAAAATCCAAAGGGACTCTTTTCTTAGTCCCGTGAAAATGATAAAAAAAGAAACTCCTTTTGTGATCATCCTAAAGACTTCAGTTTTTATGGGGTGAAGTTCTGTTAAAAGGTTGTGAGCAATTACTATCTTAGATAGCTTTTTGATCAAATAGTTTTGAGAGTAATTTAGTTCTGTCCAGATTAATGGGCAAGTTCTCATTAAATTTTTCAAAAATTGTCTGCAGTGGGGATAAACATTTGACCAGATGCTGCCATGTTACATCTTTGTTGATCTCACTGCTTTGATATCCTGTTATATACAGAACTCGGTTCAACATTCTGGTCTATACCTTTAAGGCTTTACATGGTGATAAACTTTTATACATTTACAAACCTTTACCACTAGAATCCAGTTGTCAGCTTATCAAAGACTGTTATCTGTCCCTAAATCCAGGATAAAGACACAGAGTCTTTTCATCTACTTCATGTAAATGCAGTCAGTTTATTTGAGAAACAGCTGAATACTGATTTATACTAACATTTGGGTAGCATTTTATTGTATGTGTTATTTTGGTGTGAAACAACTTATGATTTTTTTTTTGAAAAACATAAAATAAATTAAAATTTTACTTACTTACTTACATACTTACTTACTTGTACTTACTTACTTATGTACTTATCGGTACTTACTTACTTATTTATTTACTTACATGCTTAATTACCTGTAAATGCTTATTTATTTAATTTCTTACTTGTACTTACTTACTTAATTGTACTTACTTATTTACGGTACTTACTTACTTACTTACACACTTAATTACCTGTACTTACTTACTTGTACTTGCTTACTTTCTTGTACTTGCTAACTTTCTTGTACTTACTTACTTACTTACCAGTACTTACTTACGTACTTACTTGTACTTACTTACTTGTACTTACTTACTTACTTGTACTTACTTAATTACCAGTACCTACTTACTTACTTACTTACTTACTTACTTACCTGTACTTACTTACTCACTTACTTACATACTTACTTACTTACTCACTTACTTACTTACTTACTTGTACTAACTTACTGGTACTTACTTACTTACTTACTTACTTAGTTACTTAGTTACCTGTACTTACGTACTTACTTACTTACTTACTAACTAAATAACTAGCTTGAGCAGGGTTGTGACCAGGAGACTTCTTCCATCTCATAGCAGAAAAGCCACTGCGTACACCATGGCATTGTGTGTTGTGAAAAATTACAGATCAAAATGTTATATAGGTTTTAGATTTTATTGTAGTTATCATTCCTCCCTAAGACATTTAAAACATACATTTTGCCTAAAACGAGGTGCAGCCATCTTTGAAATTATGGGAGTATTACTTCTGGCACAGATATGCTACAAATCAGCATTTTATTATTATTATTTTTAATGTGCCTCAGTATTACATTAAAAATGTGTCTCACGTAAAAAAAAAAGGTATACAGTGATAAGTGTGTGTGTATAAAATGATAACTACCATGATGAAGTGGCATGAATACAAGGTGATTTGGAGCCATGTTGGTCCCACTCGAGACTAGTCGCTAGCTCATCAATCCAGTCAGAAATAAACTGCACTTTTCTAAACTGAGGCCATTTTATCAATTTTTTCCCCTTCATTTGAAAACATCAGATGCATATTTTTAATCCATGTAAACACTTAAAAACGGTGAACAAGATGAGATGTCTGCAACAAAATATGAGTCTTATTCAACTTTGTAATGTCAAGCTGTTATTGCAGCGGTGTGACTGACATTCAGCTGTCTATAAATGTAGGACAACATATTATTTTCATAACATAAACACATGGAGTCTCAGTGATAAATCTGTTAAAGCTGGTTTCAGCACCACGGCCAGTGCCAAGGGATGGCTGCTCATTATCAGCATATAAAAAAGCAATTTGTTTCAGCACAGCCTGCATGAAGTTACAAGCTTTTCCACCAAAGCTGCAGAGAAAATGTAAACACACGCACACCATCCATCTTATTTGCTTTGGAGTGTGTGTGGAGTGTGTTTATCTAACTCTTGCAACACTTGCTCCTTTTATAACCCGCAGATTTTTTTTGTCTCGACACTAAAGAGGGTTTGCTAACTAACCCTGAAAAATGCAGCTGCACACACGTAACGGCATGCTGAGTGTTTATCATTCCCTCCTCCAGGAAAACATTTAAGCAGGTTTTGTATCCCTCGTCTTTGCAACCTCCTCCGCTATTCCTTCTCCACCCCCTCAGCTTCTTCATAAAAGAAACGCGTCTGCTGTTAAAAAAGTAAAATAATAAATAATAAAAACTAAACAATAAATAAATAAATATCAGGAGTTGTTTTTGCAATGACTCTCTGAACACATTAAAGCAAGCCACATGAAACAACAATGTGAAAATTTCCCTCCATATGCAGATGGAATACTTTGGCTTAAAGCTGCTGAGTCTTGATGGAATGAAATTGGCGCGTGCATTGAAGTTTTATGGTTTTTTACAGAAAAGTGCAAGCTCCAATCAACTCTGCAATAAATCTGTGTGAAGTTAGTAAAGAAATAAGAAATTATACTAAGAAATAAGAAATTACACTATGTCCTGTTCTTCTGTTCAAGGAGTAAACTCCACTTTGCTCTCCAGTGCACCTCATCCCTGACCTTGTCCCAATATATTTGTCTCTTCTTATAAAACTGCAGTCATCAATTCCCACCACTGCATCCAAAGAGTGAGGCTGTCAGCTGCGCTCACTTCATGCTGCAGGTCCTGGAAAATGACCAGAGAGAAAATATGATCATGTCTTGGATGAAGGGCGGTAAACGTGTCATATAAATTCTGCCCTGTGTCGCCATGTGTCCGACTTATAATCATTGTGTAATAAACAACTGAAAGAAAAGCTCAGGCAATCATAGAGTTTCAAACTGCTGTGCCCTTTCTGTTTGCTCTGTGAGCACAACCTGTCACACGTGAATAAACTTGGGCATACTGCTGACGCACTGAGGTAAATGTCATGATTTATTCATTTTTACACAATCTGCTCACCTGCAGTACATAGTAACAAAGCTTTTTATAGGCCAATCTGCATCTTTACACATTTTTACATAAATCAATATACTGTAAAGGCATCTCCTTTTTGTGCCACTCTTATGTATTGGCATTAAATGATGGTCTAATTGCGCTTTAGAGCAAAAGTACTAAAGTGTCCTCATTTATTCGGCAGACAAGAGGAAACCACCAAGATGTGCCATCTCCTGTCCTTGAAACTTAATGGTGTGTACTGTATCTGCACTTAAACACCCATAGCTAATTACAGCATCAGAAGATATGTGGAGCTTGGCTCAGACAGGCAAGGTGTTGAGCCCTGATGTGCTGAGGCAAGCAGCACTGGCTGAAGGTAAAGGAGAGGCGATTCAATGAATTAAGGAGATGGAAGAGAGGAGGCATGGGAGCAATAGACAGTTGGCAGAGCACTCAACCCTAAAATGATGCTCTTAACTGGTACTGGATTAAAGAAAAGCATTTCTTGAATTTGTTTCAGTGCGGCAATTATAGTTGCTCATGTTACTAAAATATTTTTTGCTATATAATGACTTTGAATGCGTGCAAACAAGCTATGTTAAGCTAATGTTTGTTGTTTTTGTGCAGTTGCTTTGCCAAACCTTTTTTGTGTGGGCTTGTTCCTAGGAAAACGCAGCGCTGCAACCCAGATACGGAACTGTTAGCTATAAATTGTCTTTCTTATCCTCTGCTTAGTGAGTTCCACTGTGCTATTTTGGTAGCAGTGTGATTGTTTTAGCCTTTAGCTCCTGCTGACAGCGCATGTGATGCCCACAGCTCAGTTGAAGTCAGGCTATAAACACAATAGACATATAGACATTCATGGAGCTCTCAGGAGATTTCATGTTGCCTTCCTGATTCTGCTGAACTTCCAACACCCCAAATAGTCCACCACGCTAAATGAGAATATGAAATGTTGAACGTATTTTATATAAAGTGTAATGATGCAAACATCAACCTGTGGCTGAAAACAGGAGGTGATTACAAAAGGGGATGCTTCTAAGGCACATTGTCTGTGAAAGTCATCATAAACTTCTGAAAAAATGATTTCTTTTTAGACTTGAACTCCCCAAATTAGATACAAATTACAATAGGTAGAGGTGGTTGAATTCCTAAAGTCTTTAGTGCATGTGATTGTGAATTTTAAACTTTATTATTGACATGACGGTCTGTTCCCTTGTCTGTTTTCTTTGTATTTCCATGTCTTCAACTTTTCTGTTTTCTTGTATTTTGTCATTCGTAAGCTTTGTCTCTGTTCTTGTCATTTTCTCACTCACTCCTCAGTCAGCGCTCTCCAGCCTTTAATCATTCACACCTGTTCCTAATCCGCTACCTGCCAGGTGCACTCATCATCTCTCTCTCCCTCAGCCTTACTTAAACCTCTCCTCTTCACTACTCAAGCGTCCGGTCATTGTTCTGTTTTGCACAGACGACTCAGTCCTCCTCCGTTCTTATGATCTGTCTGTACCTGTATCCTGATCTGTACCTGCTCGCCAGTCATTTAGTTTTTGTTCATTTTATGCTCACCTCTGTGCTAGAGTAAGTTTTGCTGCCTCTCCAGCCTTTTGTTTTTTTGTTTAAATAAATTATTTTTTATTTAAACTCCTGCCCCACTCACCTGCCTGTAAATGGTCTAAAACATGAGGATTGTGTCAGAATGACCGGACACTTGAGTAGTGAAAAGGAGAGGTTGAGGGAGAGAGAGATGATGAGTGCACCTGGCAGGTAGCGGATTAGGAACAGGTGTGAATGATTAAAGGCTGGAGAGGCAGACTGAGGAGTGAGTGAGAAAATGACAAGAACAGAGACAAAGCATAAGAATGACAAAATACAAGAAAACAGAAAAGTTGAAGACATGGAAATTCAAAGAAAACAGACAAGGGAACAGACCACCATGACAGTTATACATAGGGGAATTTGATACCTCTTAAAGTGAACCCTACCAACATGAAATGCTGCTGTTACATGACCCTCCCCCTGCTGTTGTTATATCTGCTCAAGTGCCTATCTAAAATTGGAAACATTCACCCCAAACCAAGCAAACACAAAGTCACTAGGGAGTAAATATCCTAACTAATGCACTTAAAATGTTCCTTTTATTTTTGGAATTAAATTGTGCTGCATGTTCTTTTATTTGCTGTTAATACCTCTGCAAGTCACTTCATTAGCACTGGTAGTTAGGGTTCAGCCAAGTTTCTTTAAGCTTCATTTATTGTTAAATGATTGCAGTTTGTCAGATTACTATCAAGTTTACCTGGATACCTGGTTACCTGGATTATTGAGCATGCATCAGGATACTATCAAGTTTCTTTCTATTGTCTTTAATCAGAACAGAACAGAAAAGAAGATGGAGTGATTTAAAAAAGTTATTTTTTAAGAGACCTGTCACTCTAAACATGTTAATCTTTAGAGGAAACAGAATCAGTTGTAAATTATTTGAGACAATCAAACTAACTCAGGTTTAAACATTTCAGCAGTTGGAATCTGATCACAACTTTTATGATCTCTTCTTTTCTAATTCTTTTGTCTTTTTTGTGTATCTTATGTGTCTTCATGTGTTTTTTCTTCCTTTCTTTAACAAGCCTAACCTGCTGCACATCCTTTCCAGCCTGATCCCTCTGTCTTGCCAATCAGTACAAGTCCCTCTATGTGTTTTTTTTTTTTTTTGTGGTTCTTATTTTTATTCTGCCCCATTAAATACCGTGGTACTTCAACAATTTCATTTTTTTCATGGTTCTTTTAAAATATTGTGGCATTTCTACATGCTCAAGTTTAACACTTCTTACAGGCTTGGAAAAATGATGACAATTTTCTGCAACGATTTCTTCTAAAGCGCATGCTATTAGGGTTTTCAAGTTGATCTTTTTGGTTTGATGTTCTACTAGTGATGATTTGAGTTGTTTCAGATACAAAAAAGCACTGTTTTGTCTGTGCTTTGTTGCCTCACTACTTTCTATCTGAAAGTTTTTGCATCAATCTATTCAAGGTCCTGTTTTCCAAAAGATTGCCTGTTCTGATTTATCCAAAGTGTCAGAGAGGATGACGAATCAATCGTTGGAGATGTATCAAACTCGCAAGTGGGAAGACATTATCGAAATGTGCTATAATAAAACAACCTGTTCTTATCCCAGGGCGTGAGTTGTTACTATTTTGTTCAGATCAGCAGCTATTCTTAGATAACACTCACGGTGTCCTCTGGCACTGGTGAAAAGCATAAACATTCTTGTGAAATTCTCCAGATAAAGATCATAGGGGAATCCATCTTCCCAGGCTGAAGCACAGTACTACATCACTTTGTGCTCATAGCATTTGGCAGTAGAAAATTCAACAATAATATATTCTACTATCTAACTTGCTCTATGTGAACATTGTACAAAATGAAGGAAATTTGTGTTTTGAGTTGGTTATTTCTTTGTTGTAACAATGCTTCTTGGCAATTAATTTTGTAATGCTTGAAACTAAGTTCCCTTTAAATTGTACAACCTTTGTTAGGAAAGTACAGCTGTGGGTTGAGCAGCAGAGTTGAGTATGTGGATTGCAAAAACTTGCCAAATCTTCTCTGACAATGTCAAACAGCATATGTTATTACTGACTCCTGATTTAAGCTACTGATACCCCAGGTATAGGAAAGTGCCTGACTTGTACTCGATTGTCTGCACCTGTGAGCATTGAAACTGCAACAACGTTCATTTGGTTTCTGCTCAAAGCATGTACTTTTTGATTGATTAAGATAGAGTCCGTGCCTTAAAATAACTTCAAGCTGGTGCTCTGAAGAGCAAATTGCTGCATTATTTCACGTGAGCCCCAGTACCATCTTTATCTTCAACGTTCAAGGTTCTTTATTCTCATTCACATCACATGTTGTACATGAGGTGGAATACAATTGTGTACTTAAGGTCCCAGTCACACACAAAAGTAGCAAAAAATATAAAGTATACAAAGAAACAGTATACAAGAATGTAAGATATAGGCTAAACACTAATAATGTAAAAAAATATATTAAACAGCATCCTGTAGTGAGCAGATGGGTATGAATGAATACAGCAGATTAAAGGCAGCATGGCTAAGTCACACGTCGCCAATTAAAGTGGCATTACAGTTATTTTTCTTTCTTTTTTTTAACAATGATTTTCCTGGTTAGGGATTCACGAGTCTAACAGTTTCAGGGTATAAGCTGTTCCTCAGTCTAGTGGTTCTACACTTAATGCTCCTTAACTTCCTGCCTGAGGGGAGTGGGGTAAAAAGTGTGTGTGCTGGGTGAGTGGGGTCCTTCATGATGCAGGTGGCCCTTTTCTTGCATCTGGAGGTGTAGATGTCTGTGATGGTGGGGAGGCTGACTATAACAGTATTACTTCATCACTCTCTGCAGAGCTTTTCTTTCTGCGGCTGTGCAGCCTCCATGCAACACATTGATGCTGGAGCACAGGATGCTCTCCACTGCACACCTGTAGAAGGAGGTGAGGACTGAACTTCCCAGGCCAGCTCGCCTCAGCTGCTTGAGAAAGTAGAGTCTCTGATGTGCTTTCTTGATCAGGCTGGTGGTGTTGTTGCCCCATCTGAGGTTGCCACTGCAACCAGGCGCACACCCAAGTACTTGTAACTGGAGAGTACTTGCACCACAGATCAGGGGTAGGTGTGCTTACTCCTTCTGAAATCCGCAGTCATCTCCTTTGTCTTCTTCACTTCACATTGATGTGAAGGTTATTTTTCCTGCACCAGCTCTCCATGTGTTCTCCATCCTGCCTGTAGTCATCAAATACAACAGGCCAGAGACATAAATACCATTGAAAGTATAATACTCCAGCGAAGAGTAACACTCGACTGCAGCCTTAAGTACTCTGGGATCTCATCAGTTAGATGGTTGAACGCTGGTGGCAATTAGCAGCCATCTTGGAGAGAGGAGCTGCAGATGGTGGTACTCTTTCATTATCCCTTTCATGTTACATGGGTTTACCATGGCCCAAGATGCACTGTGCTACAGGTAGCTGCTGCATCAGGTGTTTGCACTTACAAAAGACTACAAAAGTATATGTAAATGATAATCATGTGAAACTAACAATGATGTAAAGTATTGTGAAATAATGTTTGCTTGAACTGCTATGGAATATTTGAGATTAGATTTATTTTTAGATACCAGCAATCCAGTTTGGCCTTGGGCCTGCTTGGACCAGCTTTTAGCTCATCAACCTGGTTAGAATAAATTGACCAGGTAGATCAAATACCTACAAACAACAAGAATAAGTTAAAAATACGTCTACAGAATCTAATTTCAAAAGATCTGAGCTATGCTTTTAACATACTATAAAAACAAAAATACAGCACAGCAGCTTTTTGCAATTAAAGGAATCTCTCAAATGAAAACTTTTCATGAATTAAGTTCATTTTTGGCTTTTTATTTCCAGCTATTATAATGACACTAATGCCTTATTTGTATTTGTATGCTTGTGTCATTAGGTGAGTGTGTTATCAACGACTCTGTGTGATCATGTGACTTTCTATAGATGGGGTTGATTTGCCTCTGTGTACATTTTGCATGCCCCCTCAGGGAACAAGTGTGATCCAGTCATTTGGGGATTTAAACACGCATTTTTGTCACGTCATTTTTTTATGGCTCGCTTGTGATTTATCACCTCTAGCATCATATTTTGTCTTGATCCACTCTGTTAGTCCCACATATGTGATCTGATTGTTGGACATGGTTGTTACACAGGGGTGGGAAGACGGGGGGGCAGAGGTGTCCTCATTGTATGGCTATCATCTTGATAAATTGCTCTGACCCCCGTGTGCCACAGAGAACACGACTGGAATAAAAATATTGCTGCAGCCACTACTACTACATTTCTAGAATTTCAAGCAACTGTGAATGACAGACACACACACCCCCCCACACACACACACACACACACTTTTTTTTTTTAGAGAGAGGTCCAGCAACAGCAACAGTCAGCTTGTTTGTACAAGGTCATGGGATGTCCTGCTGTCAGTATCACTCTTAGTATACAACAACTTTCCATGCTGTGCTTTTTTATTTATGGCTCTTCACAGCGGTTAGCTTTACAAATGGTTTGTTACAGTATATTTTTTACAGAAGTAATTTAGCTTCTGTCAGCTACTATATTGATTGTCTTAAGGTAGCAAAATGTTGTGCGAGGAAACAAGTTTACAATCTTACTTTGCTCACAAGTTTTAAACACAAGTCAGTGCAACAGTCGTGAAACTTTCCAACCAAACTGCTTGTGTGCAAAAACAAACAAACAAAATAATAATTTACATGCTTTTTAATTTCTAAATGAACCCATTTACACATTTATTCTGTACGGCAAGAATCTCCTTTTTTCTCCTGAACGACTTCTAACTGAAGGGGTTCAATGCCAGTTTGCGTAAAGCATTTTCAAAGACCACAATAGGATTATTCTGCGTGACGGTATCTCACAATTATCTGCTTTAAGTGCTGTCTTTGCTTCTTGGAATTTGACTCCAGCAGCAATACAGCAAATGTGGGTTATTATGAAGACTTGGCACTTCGCATCTCCTCTTGTTAACAGTTCTTATATGATTGAACTGCCTGTCTCAAAATGGTTTAAATAATTGCTACCTTTTTCCTAATTGAAAGGGAGGCATCAGGACTAATTCAATTCCTATAATTTAATTATTCCAACAAAACTACATAATTGAAATAGTTAATGAACTATTTAAATCATTTTAGCTGGAAATTGTCTAATTTCAGATCTAATGCATAGAGCAATCCCCTGATTAACCTTTTAGGGGATTCGCCTGAGGTGCTGCCCTAAAAAAAGAAGTAAAATTAATAAAACATTCAAGGTCATATGACATGAAATATACAAAGAGACATATCTCTTCTGCTGGGGTCTATCAAAGGTAAAACAGGCTGAAGCCTCATATTTCTGAAGTTATATTAACACGTCTACCAGTAACTCATCATTTTTCTCAATTGAAGACACTGAGTTTAACAATGTGTTAAGGTCTAAAGAGCCACCTCAGTGTCATCTATATGGGTTAATTTACTTCAACACTCCTCTCACCTTGCTCTGTAAATAAATGAAAAGTGCAAGGATACAACAGAGCCGTCTGCTCTCCATCAACACACACCCTTCCCAAGTCCAGTTCTTCACATTTTGTCTCGGATCCCAACCAATGTGCTGGGAGCACTTGTGCAACAGTATGAAGGGTCCTTTAATCTGTAATTTACTGCAATCAGAGATCCTGGACCTTAGGGTTACACAGAGTCAGATACTTGAAATTGATCCCACCTCACACAATACAATAGCGCGCTGTCTATTTTCTCTTTCTGTTCCATGGTACTTCGCCCTGCTGCTGAGGACGGTTACGAGGTCGACTGTGACACATCTAATTTGGAAAGGTGTCTTCTGTGTCCTCCCGGTCTGAATCTGAGGGACTGATTCTGCAGGTTAAGAGAAGTGTTATGACACCGTGCATGTCTGTTTTATAACAAAACTGACATTGAACTGATGCCATTACTCGGCTGAAACTCTATTCAAACTAGCATTTGTTTGCCAAATAATATATCCCTCACAATACTAATACTTGTTGCTAATTTCTTACGTTAGTGACGCCCTCGTACTGCCATTCGGTAAAGTTGTCAACTGTAAATATCACAGTATTGTAATTTTGCCAGATTTATGCCTGAAAATACAAAGTCATAGGAAGTAAGAAGAAGTAAAATACTCACAAAGACAACTGCAATAATTGCTCTCCCGGATAATTATTTTGACATTTTATCCAGCCATGTCTTACTTCAGCCAAAAGCAAGAGACATGCAGAACCGCTTTCTTTACCGTTCAATATATCTGACAACTTTAATAAAAGAATCTATTTTGAGGTTTCAGCAGCTCAGCAGTGCATATTGATGATTTTAGGCGAAACTGGAAAAGCAGGGCCGTGCAACAGAATTTGTCTGTGTTCATTCGAAAGTTCCTCGTTTCGGTAGTAATCAAGCAAGAAAAGAAGCCGTTCTTTTCAAATTCTCCTATTGTTGTTTAAGCTCGTTTATATTTTAAATGTTGAGGTATATGACCTGTTACTTGTTATAGTCTATATGGTTTGGGATTTTTAAATTCATGACTTGTTTTAAATAATTTTAATACCTTAATTCATGTTTTACTCCGTCAAGTTTGATTTTGTTTTGCTTCCATATTAGCTAATCATAATAAATAATAAGTGAATTTGTTGATTTTGTTGATTCAGCATTCACGTTGTAGTTTTCCTACCTTTTTTTCCATGTGTTTTTTTGCATTATAACATATTTTGCATGTTTTTTGCTATTTTAGCTGTTCATCCTTTAAAATGTTCACCTTATTCAGTTGATGGGAACTATGACTTTTGTTTTTTGTAATTTGCCTGTATAAATAAAGGTTGAAAAAAAAACCTTGTTTTTGTTCTGCTACATTTTCCTTTTAGCCTTCACTAAGCAAATCTCAGTACCGTATTTTTCAGACTAAGGCGCACTGGATTATAAGGCGCATTAAGCAAAACAAGTTCATTTTGACAGATTTTTGAGAGCTGTGTACCACATAAAATCGGTTTGAAGTCAGTAAGCACAACCATAATTAATACATAAGGTGCACTGGATTATGAGGCTCACTGATTATGTTTTTAGAAAATTAAAGGATTTTAAGTGTGCCTTATAGTCTGAAAATTACTGTAAATCTGTTCCTTATCAAAGATTTTCTTGACTTCAGTTTGTTTTGGTCATATTTCAGTTCTACTTTGGGCCTTTAAACACTCATTAAAATAGTTTGTATTCGACTGATTTTTCTACCACAAACTGTACCACTACATTCACTTTTGTTATTTTCACTAAACTGTTCTTGACAAAACCTGCGATTGATATGATCTTAATTTGCTTCTAAATTTTTAAACTAACATTAGTTATTCCTTATTTACGATGTCCATAAAGGGAAATATATTGGTAAAATGAGTAAACATATAGTTATAAAACCATGACAATCAATCTCCTAAGTGCAGACGAGCAACACCCAAACATATAAACTATGAATTTGCCCAAAGATCCAGTGGTGCATGTCATTAAATTGAAATGAGATTAATAAGACGTAAGGAAATATCCCCATAGTTGGTGTTTTAGAGACTGGAAAGTTGCCAACTCTTTTAAACTCCGAATCATAATAAACATGTGACAAAAATTCACATTTCCATCCTTTTTTTAAGCCACACACACAGACCACCAGAGAACCATGCTCCCCATAATTAGAGCTCTCCTTAATTACAACTGTAATTTAAAGTCAAAATCTTTTGATTAACATCAACACGCTCCTTGTTGGTTTGCAGTGTCCTAGAAGACGTCTGTAAATACTCATCTGCACTAACAGAAAAGTAACACCACTAATTAGTCCAATTTAGCAAAAAAAAAAAAAAAAAGGAAAGGAAAGAAAACATCCATTTAAAGAAATATTTATTTTTACAGATTTCACACTTTGGTATCTGCTGTTCTCATATCTGGACTGAGTAGGTTTGACTTAAATATGGAGCAAGAGGAATCAGGGATTACCAGCTAATTAGTCTACATGTGTCATGGGATTAATTAATTCAGAGCATTTACATATATTCTGTCTTAGTGAGCTAATTGGCATTAGTGTGCCACAGTCGAAATATTGAGGACAGCTGAAGTTTGTTTGCTCCCAGCAAAAGTAAATATGTCAACCCCCTGCATGTTGTTGCTGCTTGAAATGTGTTCTCCATACTGAGGAAAACAAATTGAACGTTATTTATGAAAAGTTTATTGATCGAAGCCTTGAGTTTGGTCCAAAATGTAACGTATTTACTGTAATTAAATCACCTCATATGTCTTGTTAAGATTACAGTTTTAAGCACTCTGAGATTTCCAGAAGTATAAATTACCAGGAAAAAAAATATGTTTAATCTAAGAACTCTCTCTCTTCTCATTCTCATAAACATATTTCTAAGGAATAAAAAGCACTAACTTATTATCATGTGAGTAAAAATAGAAATGCTTAGCTGTATGAGATTATAACATTGTAGAACAGTAAACAAATCCTAATTAGAAGAAAAAAATAAGTTTTAATCAGTGAAAATGAAACTTTTAAAACTTTTGTTTAGTTGTTGAAACAAAATGTTCCACTGGTAAATTAAAAAAAAAAGGTTAAGAAACAAAAACAACTGGACTTTTACTCTGAAGCTGAAGATGTTTCCCTTCTCATCTGGGAGGATTTATCTCGTTTGTCTCTATGTGACCCTGTGATGGA
Source organism: Nematolebias whitei (assembly GCF_014905685.2). Classification (NCBI taxonomy): domain Eukaryota; kingdom Metazoa; phylum Chordata; class Actinopteri; order Cyprinodontiformes; family Rivulidae; genus Nematolebias; species Nematolebias whitei. The sequence continues at coordinate 27,378,794 of NC_056517.1, forward strand.
CTTGCGACTCGTCCAGGGTGTACCCCGCCCCTCGACATGGGCACCAGCGACCCCCGTGACCCAAAATGGAATAAGCGGGT
>NC_056517.1:27379273-27407658 GCF_014905685.2 Nematolebias whitei
GGGACCCTGTGTCCATATATATATATATATATGGACACAGGGTCCCAGTTACATCCAGCAAAAGTATAAATTATATGCAAATCAGTAGTAAGATCTAAGAAATGAACTAAGAATTATGCTAAACTAAAAATACTCTAGTAGTACAAAAACAATACGCCAAACAACAGCAGCACGGAGATGAGTTTTTGTAAGTAGATGAGTACAAATGAATACAGCAGCATGAAATAAATCATGTGATCAGCAGCATGGATAGTCAGCAGCACATATCGACAAGCAAGTGGCATTACATCCATCCATCCATTATCTTTACCCGCTTATTCCATTTAGGGTCACGGGGGTCGTTGGTGCCCATGTCCAGCAATCACTGTGCGAGGGGTGGGGTACACCCTGGACGAGTCACAAGTCCATCACTGGGTCACATAGAGACAAACGCGACAAACAACCATTCACTCTCTCACTCACACCTAGGGACAACTTAGAGTTACCAATCAGCCTAACATGCATGTTTTTGGTCTGTGGGAGGAAACCCACGCATGCACGGAGAGAACATGCAAACTCCACCCTGAAAGGCCCCTGGACCGGGGTTTGAACCAAGGACCTGCTTGCTGAGAGGCAGCAGCTCTACAAGTTGCGCCATCGTGCTGCCCCAGTGGCATTACAGTGATTTTTTTTTTCACACTGATAATCTTGACTCCAACAGACTTCTGTGCAGCCTTCACCACTCTCTGCAAAGCTTTTCTTTCTGCAGCTGTGCAGCCTCCATGCCACATGTTGATGCTGGAGCACAGGATGCTCTCCACCGCACACCTGTAGAAGGAGGTGAGGACTGAGCCCGCCTCAGTCGTCTGAGGAAGTAGAGTCTCTGATGTGCTTTCTTGATCAGGCTGGTAGTCCAGCTGAGGTTGTCATTCAAGTGCACATCCAAATACTTGTAGCTGGTGCATGTGTGTCACCAAGTTTATGCTACTGACAATGTGTCTGAGTGGTGTTCCTATATTGTGGATTTTGGGACGACTACATATGCATGGAATCACTTCCCCTTTTTTCAAGTTGCTGGGGGAAGTCTGTTGTTTTCTTTTTGTATGTGCTGGTTGGGTCCCTCTTCAAGGTCTTATATGAAGTGGTGTCACTCAGTAGTGTGGACATTTTGTCCTGGTAATCAAAAGTAATGAGGACAACTGTGCATCTTCCTTTGTCTGCTAGACAAATGGTGATGCTTTGGTCCTGGCTTAGTGATGTTATAGTTTTTCTTGCTTGTGGTGTGAGATTTAAAGGAAGGGGGCTTCGCAGGGTTGCTGTTATCTTCATCCTGAGTTGTTCTGTCTGAATTGTGTGGGGCGAGTAGTTCCAGTCTAATCTGCAGGCGAATCTAGGAACACAACCAGGCCTCCCATGCAGTTCTAAAAAGATTGAAACTTCACACACTCCATTCCTCCTCATGGTCTTCGTCTAACAGTAGCACAATTTCTGCCAGCACTCTGTTTGTCTACAGCACTGGTGGTGGTGGTGGTTGTTAATCCATGCCTCGACTGATCCAGTACGGTTTCATTTTGATGAACTTGCATTATAGTTTTGGTAAAAAATATTTTATATAGGATCCCATTCCTGACACAAACCTCACCATTTACACAGGTTTGGTACTGGCACGAGATACACTGGCTTGTGCTAACTATAGTGGCTGGTTTGCAACTGGTGTTAATGACTTTTATGATTAAATTCATAGTCTGTAACAAAAATACATTAGGTCTTTTATAAAATATTTATAGTGTGAATAATAAACAGTTTTTCTACAACAATTTAATCAAAGAAAAAAGTAACATATTTTATTGTATTTCTTCATGACTTCCGCTTTGGCTTAAAGTAATTCTGTTTTTTTTAAATGTTGTTCATTTACATCTTAGGACCACCATACTATTCTATATATTACATCAAGACCATTCCATTCCATATCTTATCTTATCATATATGATATATTATCATATATCATATATTGTATCATATATCATACCATATATAATATATCATCTATCGTGTCATATCATATTGTATCATATCAAATTCTGTGTAATATCACATCATATTTCATGTATCATGTCATGTCATATTTTTTTTGTATAGATTTAACTTTTTTTTCATTGCATTTTCAGAAAAAAATTTGTAGACGAAGAACAAAACATTTTTGCTCATACTAAATGCATATCATCTGTGATCTAAATTTAAAATAATCTCTATATTCAGATGAAAAGCCGTCCTCAGAAAACTTGCTCATAAGTATTTCAGAATCCCTCATAACTGTGAGGGTTTTTCTGCTATGAAAAAATACTTCTTTTTTTATTTTATTTATTTAATCTTTTTTTTTAGGTCAACAGGTCTTGCTTGCTTAAACATGCCACAGTGAAAATGTGTTTAAAATGAAACTTTAAGAGCCACAGATAAACAGGGTCATACTTAAACCACTTGCATCGATTCCCACCAGCAGCACACTGTGTGCTGATTTCCAAAGCTAAAGACCACACATTAAAATGTTGGAGATAATTGATGCTCATCTGTGTAGCCAAGCATGCTTCAATATTCCAAGCTAATTTAGCTGTACCCTGTAGAGTAAGTGGGCTAGAGTGGGAGGACAACTTGGCACAAGGAAACACTTTTTTTCACAACCCAATCTCTCTACATAATTATATGAGTTAAATTAATTGGGGATGCTTATTTGCATATCTAGGTTATTTCTCCTATGGAGGAAAAGGTCTTTGGAGACTGTAGAAACAATTAAAAGGCTGCCAGACAGTGAAATATCACCATTTCTTGCGACATGTCTGCCTTTCTTCACCCAGCGTTTTACTCCAGGGAGGATTTGGCTGCAGAGCTCCAGAGAGATGAGATAAAGCTGTGGGGGGGGATATGTGCACAAGTCACATCCATGAAGCAATTTAATGGCCTTCACCTGACATCTTGAAATTACTGGTAGGCATTTGTCATTAGTTTTACCAAGAAAGAAGCAGTTAAAATAATAATATAATGAAAAGTTGATTATTGAATGATCTGGAGGGTTCTGGTTTTTATGGTCACGTTTTCCCTCTTAATTTCAAACTACTGCACTAAAATCCTGTGCTGTATTTATTCGTGGAGCACAAGAATGTGAGAGGTGAAACAACTGACCAAATGTCCAGCTAAATTTGACTTTACTCATAAAAAATATACTTTTTGTGTGGGTGTGTGTAGAAAATTGTTCCAACTGAACTTTAAGTACTCCAAAACCTCAAGGATTTGGACTGGAAAACAACAACCAATGATTTGTTTCTGATGAACATTTTGGTTTTATCATATCAGGTTTATAATCAAATTAAACAAGATATAGTACAAGCTTTTTTTTTTTAATCTGCAAAGCATCCCTCATTTAATTATATTTTGCTTCTAAAAATCAGAACATTTTTGTAATATTTCAAAATTGTCTCTGACTTCCTAAACATCTTTCACAGTTTATTTCCTTGGGTTTTGTCACCTTTTAACTCTTGTTCAGTCCAGTTCTCATACCTGACCATGGCAGCATATTTTGCAGTGTGCATTTAAAATATGAAGAAATGGACAAGTGAAAGACAAAATTAATTGTTTTGAGCCTAAAACTACAAGCTATCTAGCAAAAAAACATTATCTGGAAGTTTTCTCAAGCCTAAAAGGTGCATCATTCTTCAGCTGATCATAAGTTTTCAGCTAATACATTTTGGAGAAAACCTGTTATTGATGCTAAAACGTTATCTTATACGTCAAACTGTATATATGGTGTTTTTATTGGTTTAACAAAAGAAATAGGAACAAATGGCATCCTGGTGATTATCTGGTATTAAAAATTTCCAAAAGATTTTTTTTTAAATGGTTCTTTATTGTCTATAATGTGTGTAGAAATAAAAGTGGCTAACTTTACATACAGTTACAAACAAAAGTAAGTTACCTATGACAATTAAAAAAAAAAAACTATAGTCTAAAAAAAATCTGTGATAAGTGAAAAAGCATCCAAAGTCCAACAAAAGCCTGCAGAATTATTCATCAAACACATTTTAAAAGATAAAGAGTCCTTCAGAGTCAAAAATATAAAGAAAAACTCAGTCTGTTGCACAGTATATACTTCTGATGATTTATTTTCTGGTTGTGTTTTCTGCGTCATTAGTAATAACACAATCATATTGATTGAACATATATTTATCCATCAAAACAAAGCTGGTGTTTTAAACATGATGGGGATGCACAGCACACTGCCTCATTTTCTACACTTTTAGAGTAAACACAGGCAACAATTTGTAACTCAATTGTGTAAAATCCAAGGAAACTGCCAAGAGTGAGGATGTCAGGTTCTGCATACAAACAAATGCCCCTTAATTTGAGTTTTGGTCATGAGACCCCACATTACTCTTGTAATTACGCTCACAAAGATTGTGTTGATGGAGTGGTTTTACTATAAGCATGATAAAACCCAGCAGTGTTCACAATCTTTTTCTTAATTGGTTTTAGTGACAAAAAACATAAAAAAAACCCATCTGCCAGCAACATATTTATAAACATGTTACATGTGCATTTGACGGCAAGATGGTGAAATTTGTCCATGAAGCACTTCCAGAGGGACCATAGTCCTGAAATAGTCTTTTTTTTTTTTTGTTCAGAGTAAAAATTAAAAGTGCAAACAACAGCAGCTCTTCATTTAAAGCAGCTTTCTCATAGGGTCCCTGATGGTTGTGTGTACTTTAATTTTATTATTATTTTTGACTGAGTTATAAAAGCATCGCTAAAATACTTTCAATGTGTACAACTAAATGTATATCTTGCACATAAATAAAAATCATAATTGTAATTAAGGTGTTCTGTGGCAACTTTAAAAAAAAATAGAAACACAGAAGGCAATTTTGCTCTACAAAATCAAGCTCTACATTATATTATTATATTATATATATATATATATATATATATATATATATATATTTTTTTTTTTTTTTTTTTATGTGAAAGTTGAGTAAAGTGCCAATTTGAGTTTATGATGAGGGTCAAAGACAGCCATCACACAAGAGGCTTCAACAAGATAATACCTCTTTGTGAAAGGAAAAATATACACCTCCACAGCAACAGAGGGAAAGAAAACCAAATTAAACTTTTTTTAAAATATTATTATCCCACAATTAATCCGAACAATATAGAAAATCTCTAAAATAGATGCAGTTTCTGCCTCTTCAGTGTTTTAGACTAATCATTATTTCACATGAAATGTCTTTTTTCCCCCTTTTATTGTCAGAAGCATCCTCCTATGGACACATTCATTTCATCCCTTTTGTCTTCTACCCGCTGCCTAATTTAATGCTTCGTTTACAGCAGCTCGGTGTCCTCATCAAAGGGTGCGCTGCTCTCCTCCTAAGCCAAAGGGCATGTTTGATATTCTGTTCTTTAAGCAGCATCGAGACAGAGGGCCCTCGTGAACTTGAGCAAGCGTCATTATCTCTGAGGGACAACGTCACAGACCTGGAGAGGCACGGAGAGGGAGATGGAAAATACTGATGTGCTCTAATTTATCAAGAGGGTTTTTATTGTTGGTTCAAAATGCAGAAATGGATGGTTTTTATATATTAGTTTAGTTTGTGTTTAACCTTTAAAACAATCCTAAAATGCTCATTCATGAAGGTTAATATTTCTGAATTTGTTTAAGCGCACTTTAATTGTTTTTATTGTTAGACTCAATTTAAAAAAATAAAAATACCCTCACTGTGCCATCTCCTGGTGCAAAATAATTGTTAGTGCAATTTAACATTCTTCTTGTGAAGTGAGTATCTGCTGCCCCCATTTGGCAGCTGCTGTGTGACACCAACTTGTCAAATTGAAGGGGGACAAAATGAAATCATGATTTATTTCCTTCATTGTTTGGGTTTGATGTTTCCTTCCAGGTCGCACACAGTCTCACAGCCTTCAAATTTCATGTTCGGCGCCACTGCAAGCGGTGTGTGTGTCTTCTCCCCACACGCTTGGATCAAATGGATGAAGCTCATGATGGTAACCAGGAGCATAATGATGCCTAAAGGTGAGAAAAAAAATTGCTTTGTGAGCTTTCAGAATGAAATATAAGGAGAAATTCACTGTTCTGCACTGACTTACCGCAGATGGCTGTGTTTACAGAGAAATTTTGGACACAGTAGCCGTTGGTGAACATGGAGCCGAGGCCCAGGACCAGAATGGCATGGACACTGAATGTGTGGCGCATGTACTTGGTGCAGTAGAAGCTCTGCAGGCTGAATCTGTCGAGAGAACACTTCAGTTCGTTACCACTTCATAATGAATCTATTATTGCTTTATAGATTGAGTTTGGAAACACTTTATAAGCACTGTCAATAATAAAACACTCCATACAGTGAAGCTGACTCACTATTTGGTCCTTTTTGTGTACCCTTAATTTATTAGAAGTTGCATAAGTTTTATTCCTTGCCAGCTCATTATGCACATAAAAACGATGGAGAGGACGATGGTGCTGACCAGTGGGTCCTTCAAAAAAGTGTAGTACTTCAGCACTATGCCAAGATCCACCAAAGCATGTAGGAGAGACCACCAGGCAAATGCAGCGAGTCCATTTTGGGTGTGCCGGAATAAAAATAAAAAATAAACTACTGAAGAATAAAGAGGTGATATATGCAATGTTCTAAGTTAACTATAACGGAAATTTCAGGATTTTTTTTTTAAATCACTTCTCCTTCTGTAAATGAAGATAAGATTTTATCACAAAGTCTCATCACCAGATAACGGGTCAGCTGGATCATACTGGGGTTATTGATGGCCAGCCAGTCTTTGTGCTGGTTGAGGTTGGAGTAGGAGATATAAAGCATGGAGAAGCTGTAGACTGGTAAAATCCACCTGAACAGCACAGCTGCTAGTATGAAGCTGCACAAAGCAGTGAAAGCATTAATTCATATATTTCAACAAGAGTTTTATTACTGGGAGAGTTGCACACAACTTACTGCTGGTCCCACAGGGGCATGCTGCATATTCTTGCAATGTTTATCGTGGCCCACATCAGGTAGAATTTGGGAGGGTGGATTTCAGGGTTACAAAACTCAGGACTGTAGTGAACTAGGCCTCCGACAACAAACTGTCTCTGAAGACCTTCAGGGGACAGAAACTGTTATTTCATTGATTTGAATCCAGAAATACAAATGATCTCATCAAGAGACTATTTAATTGTATCCTGAATTAATCAATTGAAAGAACACTCTTCTTTTACATTATCAGTACTATTTTAAGATATCTTGATAGTCAAAAAGTGTGTTTAGTTCATACCATTTCTAAATGTTGAAGTGAACCACTCATTTAAATCAACTGTGAAACAGTATTAATGATTTTTAAACCTCATTAGATTTTTGATCATACAGTTAGATGCCTATTTACGAAGTAAGTGTGCATTTAGTCTTCTGTCTGAATGAGGAGTAGTAGTGGATGTCGGTCGAAAGTCAGAGACAAACAGAGACAAGTTATGAGGACGAAGTGTTTTGTTTTTAAAACTCGCAAATAGTAAACAACTTCTGCTGGCACCTGCTTTGTCTCACCTCTTCATAAACATTTCTCCGTCTGTACTAACAATTCTTAAACATTCCTACTGTCTCTTGACTTCTAGTGACCCTCTGACATCACTAGAACCACACCCCTGCTGGTTGTTTCAACCAATCAGGAAGTACCACATAACAGGAAGTGGATACCCCTTTAAAAGGCAACACTTCTTGGAACTATTCAGTCTTCAGTCTTAGGTCGAAGTCTTGAAGTCTTCTGAGTCCTGGAACTCAGTCTTCATCGGAATCTTTTCCAGTCGGAGATGAGACTCAACTAAGTAGCGGATGGATTTGACCATGTGCCAAAGGTCTCTCCAGTCCAGCGTAGTCACAGCCTGCCTCGGCTGTGACTCAACCCGAGCAGTAAATGCTCCACTTCTAAGGAAGCTTATTCGGTTGAACCGAGTACTTTGTCACGATTTCTGATGACCGCCAGCTACTTTAACCGGAGACGCTGAAAAGGGAGCGTACTAATGGACTTCTTTTCCGGAGTGGAGGTATCCACCATCTCAGGTAACAAGCCATTGACGTCCTGAAGTGTACCGGAAAGCTGAGCTGGATGTCAGAGGAAGGGTGCAATGTTCTGGTTCAACACATAACTTTCATCCATCTAAAACCTCCTCTTTAAATCTTTAAACTTCCATTCTCCTTCTCTTTAAACTTCTATTCGCCAGTAAATCCAGCTAGATGCCTTCAGAGATGAATCAGTCTCAATCAGTAATGTTCTGTTGTCTTGTTAGTAAAGCATGCCAAGTTTATTAATCAGAAACAGATCAGCAAATCAATGTGTACATGTTTTGATGTCAAATTTTGATTCTGTTAAATAAATGACCGCATTTATTCTGATGGGTCAAAGATAAAATGGCGTCTCATGTCACTGATTAAACAATCCACTCACAGTTATCTTGGTCACATGGCAGAAATTTAACTCGAAAAAGAAAGAATCTGTTGTAATTAAACAATTAATATTCTTTGTGCTTGAACTAGCTTTAAGAATAATTAATTAGTAGTGAAGCTAACGCCTTAGCTCACTACAGGACCGAGCACATTTCTACACATGGAGCAACCGTAATATAATCAGAAGCTTTAACAAACCACACTTTATTCACACACCGCAGATCAGGTCGCTGTACCTTTTAAAGAGGCTCACCACTGCATACACAAGCCAACCCTTAGACCACAAGTCAAGCATGATCCAACAGTTCTCTGACCACCTGTCCATGGTCACCTCGAGGGGGAAGGACTCATACGCATTCCTGGACGAGGTCTGAAACAGTCCTGAGGGTCAAGAAACAAATATACATCCACGGTCAGGATATTTGTGCCCACTGTTATGAAAGGTGAGCAATTATTGAATTGCTTGCCTAATAACTGAGATTGATCACCAACACATCCCAGAGGGCTGCTGCTGACTGATAAGATCTTTGTTGCATATGTTGTCTTACATGGTGGTGGACGATATGCATTCCCTCAAGGAATACCAGCTAAATTATAAAAAAGAATCACCTTCATTATGTTACAAATAGGTTTTATTAGCATCTATACCCTGCTTCATCCTTATTTTTAATTATAAATCTGGTGATCCTTGAAGGAATGCATATCACTCAATGCCTTTCATGCTCAAGTTTTACCTTGAGATAATCTTATTCTGAGAAATGACAGAATTGTAACCATTTTGATCAAACCTTGAAAATAACTATTTGTGCAATCTTGTGCAAGATTTAATGGTCATGTTCCAATTTTTAGCTCAATATCCATAAAAGTGATTAAATTACCGCCATTTAATGGTTTTGTGAAGTCACTTGGCTGTGGTGGTCATCTTAAATAGGGCTGGGCCCATAAGTTAAACAATTGTAGATAAACATCCAATAATTGTTTACTGGAAGTTTCATTAAAATTTATTTACAAAGTAGTTGTTCATGAGATATTTTGCTAACAAACAGAGTTGACTCTAAATAGTTCAAGGATAAATAAAAATAGATGTTGTGCATTTTGTTAGCTTTCTTAATATGTGTTGGGGATCAGTCTCAGCTGCTAACACCAAATTTTAGGTCAGTGACTGTAAATCTGACTGCAGGAGTTATGACCATTATGTTTTTTTTTAAGTCAGTTGGCCATGGCAGCCATCTTGAATTGTGCTGACCCCAAAAGTTTAGTTGCAGATATATGTGCAATGCTTAATTCCTGCAAGTTATGTTAATTCATCCAGATTCTGTATCTGAAATCTGCACATGAATGGAGTCGCTCACCATTGGGCACGTTGCTTTCCTTTGCCAGAGCAAAAAAAGACTTCTGAGATAATCTGAGTGGAAAAAGGCCAGAAAGATGCTTCCAGTGTGTATTAGAGCATAGTATGTTCTATTTGTTGAGAAGAAAGTCATTGTGAAATTGTGCTGGTGTGCTGACCAGCTTCAGCCTAGGAGATCTGTGAGAAACTGTTTATGTGACTAATCTCGCACAATGGACTTTGTATCTTCATATGGCTTACATAATTTACTGTATATGATCCTACCTAATCACACCTGTAATGCTGAACAATCCTTTTAATTACATGAGACTGCATGAGGTTTGCAAATATGGAAGTTTATTTATCTGTGTCTAAGAGAAAATTTATACAGATTCTGGAGACCTGAAAGGCTAAAAATGTTTATTTGTTGTTAGAGAAATGTTAGTCGATGAGCTTCATGCAAAGTTTCTCTAAAGGCTGCGAGATGCTGCTGTTTGAGAGTGACAACCAGGGTTTTATTATTTTATTTAAAACATAGTGCACATCTTTTGAAGTAGGGTTCTGTGGAAAAATGATAAACAATGGATATCTTACCTGTTGTAGATATTTTTGGATAATACCAAAGAGGATTGCTTCCATCCTAAAATATCTCCAATCTTTAAAAAAAATGCCGTGGTGTTTCATGTCAATGCAAGTTTATAAATCTTTACTCTTCTTTTTTTTCACGTTGTATGGTGGAAATATTATTATTCCTGCTTTTAGTGGTCCAAGATGCACAAAAATACTACTCCTGGTGCTATTGCACTTGCAACTAACCATCGAAGTTGAAGCAAATAACGCAAAAAATGACTGTGACATAAATGTTTATAAAACAGCATTCACATAAACCATATAAAGCTAATTAAAACTAAATTTTCTTTAAAACTTTTTTTAAATCTTAACACAACAAGGCATATTTGTTATCCAGCCAGAAATAAACTCTGTTGCCAAAACTATGTTGTCCTAAAAACTACCTACAACAGTTAAGACATTATTTGTCCACAATTGCACTTCAAAATATTTGAACAATAAGTTTAAGGTTTAGAAGCATCAAAATACTACATCTCTCTTGTTCCTGCTATTTAGTTAAAATGTATTTTTAGTAGGTGTCATGTAACCTTGTTTGTAAATAAGATTCCAAACAATTGTAGGGTTTGTATTTCCTGGTGTCTGGCCCCATCTTGTGTTGTGTTTATGTCGTGTCCTCTTGGTCCTCAGCCACTGTCTTTGCAGGGTTTTCCTGGTGTCTGGCTCCATCTTGTGGTGTCTCTATCCTGCTCCCGTGTGTCTGATTACTCAGTTCCCCACACCTGTGAGTCTCACAGGTGTTGTGTGTTAGAGCTCCTTCGTGTCTGTATTTAAGCCTGTGTGTTTGTCTTCCTCATTGTCCCGGCCTTGCTGTTGATGACATGTCTGCTCCCTGTGTTCTCCTGGGTCTTCTAGGTTTGTGTTACACTGCCAGCCTTTTCTTTTTTGTAAATAAATACTTTTTTTTAATTAGTGTATACTCCTCAGTCCTTGACTGCCTGTACCATTGGGTTTGCCTGCACTAGCACTTGGTGACACAAATGGATTCAAAAACATCTTTCAATGACTTTTTATTTTTCTAAACGGTACAATATTACTTTAAATAAGTTGTTACCACTTTGAAAGACCCTGATAAAATGAACTACAACATACAGGTCCTTCTCAAAAAATTAGCATATTGTGATAAAGGTCATTATTTTCCATAATGTAATGATAAAAATGAAACTTTCATATAGTTAAGATTCATTGCACACCAACTGAAATATTTCAGGTCTTTAATTGTTTTTATACTGATGATTATGGCATACAGCTCATGAAAACCCAAAATGCCTGTCCCAAAAAATTAGCATATTTCATCCCACCAATGAAAGACAAGTGCTTTTAATACAAAAAACGCCAACCTTCAAATAATCATGTTCAGCTATGCACTTGTAATGAGAGAGCCGAGAGATGGATTTAGCTCAGGGGTGCTCTCTTACATTTTATAATATCTGGACTAGTTCAAGTACATGATATTATACTTAATTTAAACGGATTCTTTCATTTTTCTGGACTAAGTGATATTGTGCTTAGAAGTACTGCGTCGGAGATGGTCTAATCAGTGACATGAGACGTTAATTTTCTTTGACCCATCAAAATGAATGTGGTCATTTATTAACAGAATCAAAATTAACATTAAAACATTGTACACTTGATTATCCTGATTGAATGCAATAACACAGCTTAATTAATGAGCTTTACAATGAGAAATCATACGGCCATGATTTCTCACTTGCAGCAAAACAACAGACATATCTGAAGATATCTGGATTAATTACTGCAGGCTTAGCTTATCTTTTACTGGCGAGATAGAAGAGTTTTAAAGATGGGGAATGAAGGAGTTTAAATGGAGAGGAAAAAGATGCTTAGGGTTAACTAAGATAATAAAGAAAAGATGGGGAGTTATCTTGTTTGAAACCAGATAGCACGTTTCCCAGTGATTTCGGCTAGATGTACCCGAGCGTTGACTCTTTACCTTGGTGGGGTTTCAGAGAGGTCTTCTCCTGGCGTCCAGCAAGGCTGAGTCTTTTTACCTCCAGGGATTTATCCGCGTCTCATCAACTTGGGATGACGAGGCTGACTGGCCCAGCTTCCAAAATAAACTTCCCCGAAAGATAGGATTAAGTTGAGTGGAATTTCAGCAAACGTGCTGAACTCCTGAGATGTTGAATAGGTCTTTGGCGTAATGACCGGAATCAACACTCCAGACAGGTGTCATCTTTAGAAAATGACCACCGTGGACTTCACCCTTGTAAAGTCGCACTGTCTTTCTTCTCAGCAGAACTCTCTGTTCTCCATGGAACTTCTGTTCTCCTTCGGAACTTCGGTTCATCCTCCAGAACTTCGGATCATCTCCCAGAACTACTGGAACTAGGAAGTGTCGACTTTTAAAGAGTTCTGTTTCCGGTCCCTTCTGGGGAGTCCTGATTGGTTGAAAGAACCAACAGGGGTGTGGTTTTAGTGACGTAAGAGGTTACTACAAGTCAGAAAAACAGTGAGATGTTTGGGAACAGACGGAGAAATGTTTAGGAACAGACAGAGAAATGTTTTGGAGAAATGACAGACCCCAGGTGCCAGTAGCTTCTTATTTCTGTCTGAGAGGTTTAAAAACATGACAGTTCGTTCCAATAACTTCTTTCTGACTTTCGACCGACATCATTACTTCTCATTTCAGACATAAGATCAAAAAATGCATAATTACTTTGTAACATAGACATTTAAAATGATTTCTACTTTGAATGAGGATTAAAAAAAATCATTAATACTGTTTCACAGTTGATTTAAAATGAGTGGTTCATTTCAACATTTAAAAATGATTTGAACTAAACACACTTTGATTATCAAGATATTGTAAAATAGTAATGATAATATAAAAAGAGAGTGTTCTTTCAATTGATTAGTTCAGAATACAATGAGAAAGTCTCTGGATGAGCTAATTTGTATTTCTGGATTCAAATCAATGAAATAACAGTTTCTGTCCCATGAAGGTCTTCAGGGTCAGGTTTTGGCCTGAGGCTTAGTTCACTACACACTCAATACTTGGTCGGGAATCCTTTTGAATGAATGTCTGCTTCAATGCGGCGTGGCATGGAGGCAATCAGCCTGTGGCACTGCTAAGGTGTTATGGAGGCCCAGGATACTTCGATAGCGGCCTTAAGCTCATCCAGAGTGTTGGGTCTTGTGCCTCTCAACTTTCTCTTCACTATATCCCACAGGTTCTCTATGGGGTTCAGGTCAGGAGAGTTGGCAGGCCAATTGAGCACAGTAATACCATGGTCAATAAACCATTTACCAGTGGTTTTGGCACTGTGAGCAGGTGCCAGGTCGTGCTGGAAAATGAAATCTTCATCTCCATAAAGCTTTTCAGCAGATGGAAGCATGAAGTGCTCCAAAATCTCCTGATAGCTAGCTGCATTGACCCTGCCCTTGATAAAACACAGTGGACCAACACCAGTAGCTGACATGACACCCCAGTGACTGTGGAAACTTGACACTGGACCTCAAGCAATGTGAACTCTGTGTCTCCTCTCTTCCTCCAGACTCTGGGACCTTGATTTCCAAAGGAAATGCAAAATTTACTGTAATCAGAGAACATAACTTTGGACCACTCAGCAGCAGTCCCAGGTGAGATGCTTCTGACGCAGTCTCTTGTTCAAAAGTGGCTTGACCTGGGGAATGCGGCACCTGTAGCCCATTTCCTGCACATGGCTGTGCACAGTGGCTCTGGATGTTTCTACTCCAGACTCAGTCCACTGCTTCCGCAGGTCCCCCAAGGTCTGGAATCAGCCCTTCTCCACAATCCTCCTCAGGGTCCGGTCACCTCTTCTCGTTGTGCAGCGTTTTCTGCCACACTTTTCCCTTCCCACAGACTTCCCACTGAGGTGCCTTGATACAGCACTCTGGGAACAGCCTATTAGTTCAGCAATTTCTTTCTGTGTCTTACCCTCTTGCTTGAGGGTGTCAATGATGGCCTTCTGGACAGCAGTCAGGTCGGCAGTCTTACCCATGATTGTGGTTTTGAGTAATGAACAAGGCTGGGAGTTTTTAAAAGCCTCAGGAATCTTTTGCAGGTGTTTAGAGTTACGTCGTTGATTCAGATGGTTAGGTTAATAGCTTGTTTAGAGAACCTTTTCATGATATGCTAATTTTTTGAGACAGGCATTTTGGGTTTTCATGAGCTGTATGCCATAATCATCAGTATTAAAACAATTAAAGACCTGAAATATTTCAGTTGGTGTGCAATGAATCTGAAATATATGAAAGTTTCATTTTTATCATTACATTATGGAAAATAATTACCTTTATCACAATATGCTAATTTTTTTAGAAGGACCTGTACATCTTTTACTTTAATTTGGTAATCATAGAAAAAGTTTGCTTTGTGTCAAAGATATTTCCACTGGTGACATACTGGGTCCACTGTCATTGTAAAGTGGCTGTTTGAGGTGCCTCCATGTCACCAGGGTTATGCGTGCCACAAATAGGATGCAGGAAGTCGCCAGGATTGAAGCTGCAGAGGGAACAAAATAGTTGATTGGTCAAAGTTGCACAAACAAGGGTTAAGTATGCATGTTTCAAAACAGTATACCTGCAAAAATGTACATTTGATTATCAGGAGATCCAGAGTTGCTCAGGATGCCCAACAGCCACAGTATTACCACAGGGTAGATGGACACAATGTAGCGCACATGCTTGTCAAGGTAGAAGTTCTCCAACAGAAACCTGAGAGCATCATGAGACAATGTTTGCCTCCACTCATGCCTATGAAAACTAGCAGATGATATGGAACAGTGGAGGAGTCCGACTCACCAGACTAACAGCTCCATCAGCAGCAGCAGCATTGAAAGCATGGCACAGTTGCATCTCGATGTTTCTGTCTGATGCTGCATGAAGATTGTTAGATTGAGTAAGGTGGAGAGAGTTCCCCATGTTGCATAAACTGCTACTCCATTCTGCACCTGAGTCACCACAGTAACAGAGATTGTCGGGACCATGCAGTAATGGGTGTGTCACATATTCTGCATGCTTCAACTGTTTTTATTTCGATATGTTGCAACTATCCCAAACTGACATCACAGATAATTGTACTTTGTAGATAAGTTTGGAGTTGTTGTATTGGTTACTTCAAATTTAAGAATTATTGGGAAGAAACACTGACAAATTTAACATTTTCTAACTTATTTATCCACAACCCAGACATCCAATGCTTTAATTTTCCATCTTCCATCTGGAAGCCTAAAATTAAATGAAACTAGAGGAATTGCATTTCCTGCAAAAATGCAATGTGAATGCTTATTGCTGAAGAACTTAATGAAAACAGCTGAAATTAGCTAAAAACATGCTGAAATGTAGCTGAAATGGAAGAACAAGCCTAAATTAGCAGAATAAAGCAGAAAAAACACCTTTGTTGAATTAGGTTTAAATAAACAGAAATGAGCACAAATTATAAATTAGGCTAGAAAAAAAAAAGCTGAAATTAGCCAAAAATAAATGAAAGGTAGCTGAAAAGTCAGAAAAAAGCTTAGTGCCAGAAAGAAGTGGAGCTGAAATGAACTAAAGAAAACGTGGAATTAGCTGAAAAAGCTAAATTTGGCACAAAACAGCTAAAAAGTAGCTGAAATATCAAACGCTGAAACTACCAGAAAAAAGCTGAAAGGAGCATAACAAGCTGAAATTAATAGAAATAAGTTAATTAGGTTGAAAGTAGCAGAAATCACCATGAACAACTTTAATTTATCTGAAAACAGCTGAAATTAGCTAAAAAATTCTAAATAAAAAAGTAGCTGAAAATGTAGAATGGGCTTAAATTAGCAGAAGATAGCAGATATGACATGTTTGTTGAAAGAAGCAGAAATGAGCACAAAAAGAGGAAATTATCTGTAAAAAGCTGAAATAAAAAAAATTAACAGCTGAAAAGTAGCTTAAAATTTAGAAAAAAAGCTTAAATTACCAGAAGGAAGTTGAGAGAGTAAATTTTTGCTGAATTAGACTGAAAAAGGTTGAAATGAGTGGAAAAAAAAAAGTGGAATTAGCTGAAAAAGTTTAAATTTGCATAAAAACAGCTATATACTGTAGTAGCTGAAATATGGTAGAAAAGGCCCAAACTTGCAAAAATAAGATTAAAGGAGCATAACATGCTGAAATTAGCAGAAATAAGTTAGAAGAAGCACAAAAAGGTTGTAGTTAGCAGAAAGAATATAAAAGGAGCACAAAACGGCTGAAATTAGTTGAAAGTAGCGGAAAAATGTTTAAATTTGCACAAGGAAGCTGAAAGAAGCTGAAAAAGAACAAAATGTGAAAGGAGCAGTAAAAGGTTGTAAACAGATCTAAAGATATGAAGGATGTAAAATGAGCTCAATTAATTTTCTATGAGAAAAAAAAATGGCAGAAAAGGTTAAATATTTCAAAAAGCTAAAGTTGCACCAATACCAAAGGTCATAGCAGGATTGTCCTGAAAGAGTTGCACATTTTGATATGATTTGTTGAAATAGCTTGAAAACCCATGGGATGAGAATTGAGCCAAAAAATGTACAGAAGAAAAATGGATCACAATAGTGTGAATGCTTATGAAGCACAATTAGACACAAAGTGGTTTCCTTCTTTATGACCAGACACAAAAAAAGGGCAATTCTGAATAATTTAGTCAAGAAATTTAAAAAGTGTGCTCAAAATTACAAGTTAAAAAATAAAGACAGGAAGCAAATCAATTGGACAAACTTACTGTGAGTGCAACGCTTGTAAGTTTGGATTGTGCATTTTGTAACACAGATACAGAAGCCCAGTGTTTTTTTTAACCCTAACTAAGATAAATCAGTTTTTAACCTACTTTTTCTTCTATTTAAATTCTATTTAATTTCACAGCATTGGAATCATATATTTATTTCTCTGTGCATTCATTCGTGCGATTTGTTAATATTGACTAGAATAAAGCTCCAACATCTGCTAATGCTTCAGAAAATTTGAGTCTGTTCTGCAGTTTTATCTCAACTCCTTGCAGTTTTTTTTAATTTTTTTTTATTTTTTGGGCTATAACATGACATGAGTTCTTTAGCCACTCAGTCTCATATTAATTAGATTTTTCATATATTTTGAAAAGCCAGGGAGAGTGAGCATTTTTTGTGAGGTCACCCTTTTTACATTAGACATAAGAATGTGTCTTCAGGCTGGAAATGTGATAATAAAATAGATTTAAAAATAATTGTTTGAACATTCTCTATTTGCTTTGCTACATATCTGTCGTTGTTTCCCTGTGTGCAATAAAATCCAAACACAACCTTCTAAAACTAAACTGTAAAATTGCTTCTTGAGCTTTTAACAGCTACACATCAAAGCTGTTTAAAGTATATGTGTGAATTTATTCCTGTCTTTTACAAGCTTTTTATTTTCAAGTTAAAACTGAATATCCATGCAGAGTGTTGCTCTATATTTATGGCTTTACCAAGACTCTGAAGATCCAGAGGTCTGCGTTGTGATATTTGTTCAACCAAGCCCCGTAAATCTTCAGTCCATAGCAAGAGAAAAACAGAATTGTATAATCGGTGACTGTCATCAGTGCTGAGGTTATAAGTGCTGGCAGCAATAACCTACAAAACACAGAGGAAAAACATACATCTAATATGACAGCATAAGGTACAATTGATTGTCTTGTTAAAAAAAAACAGTCATTTAAACCAGCGCACTTACTCTCTGTCATACAGAAACAACCATGTAATGTTCAATCCAAGGTTGATGATAGTGGTGACATGAAATCCATAGGGCAGCAGTGCAGGCGTGGTGTATATCCAGTCATAAGAGCTCCTGAAGGAGTGGAAGGATAATATTATTAGATATGGGTGGCAAAAGTACACTGCAGCAAATATATTGTGCCTGTGGGGAAATAAACTCTCTTTTCATGCAATATTTGAGCAATCTGCAGCATGCAAGGAGAAAATAGCTGCTCAAAGTGCGACGAAATGGCTTCTAGACAAGATGGGATTATTTTTTTCCAAATGCACATCACAAGAGAGTGAGATAAAAGACTCACTCCTGTACTTGAATAAAGATGTGGAGCAATTATATATTGTATAAATGCAGCGTGATGCAAAATAAGTACTTACCTTCTGCAGAGTCCAGCCAGAAAGTATATAAACATGGAAAAAATCCAAAAATAAATGAAATCCCAGATAAAGAACACCCACTGAGCAGGAGTTATGGGCGTCGTGTACTTGAGGTTGACATCCTCCGTGCGCTGCATGAAGACACCTGCATTGAGAGTGTATTATTTGAATTTGTGCAATTGCTTCTGAAACCCTTCAGATGACCCGAAACAATCTTCACCTGATTTCTCCCCATAGCCTGAGAGTAAGTTGAACATGATTGCAGCTAAACAAGTAAAAAATCCAACCAACATGAGCACAACACGGGCTGGGTTGTGGTTTGTCATGATAATCATCTCGCAGTAAAAGTTCACAAAAAGAAGAAAAGCATTTAAAAATAATCAGATAAATAAGTTCACTCCATCCGTAACCTGCCTCCAGTAACAAATGAGTTTGTGTGTGGAGAGTAAAATAAAGAGAAATCACAGGAACTATCATAACTTGTGTCACAGCCTGTCCTTTTTATGACTGCACCTAGCATCTGTTATCTCCCCCCTGCCATAAATACTCCACAGTTTGGTTGTTAAAACCGGAGTAAAGAGTGAAGACCAGCTTGTGAAAAGAAAGAACAGAGTTAGATGAGCGTCACATAAAATAGGTTAACATGGCAGCTAAGGGGGGGAGTTTACAGCCTCACAAAATTAAACTGTCTGCGACTAAAATGTAAATACCAGTTATCGTCCTTGTTATGCAAGCTGGCAGGTTGGTGCTTCACAATAAAACTGAAAAAAAAAAGCACCAAACAAGCCACAATAGTTCACATGGTTGGATCAATAATTGCTATAACTGCATTCAAATTAACCGACAGCCTTTCTATGTGGTGTTTTAAAAGTTTAATCACTTTATAATTGAAGCTCCATGTTGAATAGAAATTGGTGACTTCTAAAAGCATACCATTTATAAAGTTATGCCCCAGTTATGTGCATGTGGCTTTTGTCCACACAGTGGCACCATTGTATTAAACTGCATCAGCATAATATTTTCTACCACCAGCAAACAGGGAAATTTGACATGTTTTTTTTTTCAAAATAAATGAAAAATAGCTTGGATTTAAAAATATCAACCTTTATTGTTTTTTATGTTAGCAATGAACAGACCCATAAAAACTAAGAAAAGTTGTTTAAAACTATTTTAAACCACTGTTTTGATTTTTTTTTCAGACGTTCAGTCAAATTTATTTGAAATTACATTTTTTTTTAATGCATTTTACCACCTTTCATACCAGAGATTTAGACTGAGAATGAGGATGAGGAAGGCCAAGGACTGTAATCTCCGATGAGATCCGAGCCACTTTGGTCAGTCATGGTCTAACAATGAGGGAGACTTGGCAGAGTACAGCCATATTTGAGCAGCATCCATCATCCGGACTTTCCAAAATTCAATTCAATTCATTTTGTTTATATAGTGTCAAGTCCAAACAAAAGTTTTCTCAGGACACTGAACAAATACATTCATATACATAAAAATTCAATTACATAATATTGTAGATGTCATTCTCAAAGTACGCATTATCAATGACCCGAGCTTCCTGAAAGTTTCATTATAATCCATACTGTGGTTTATGAGATATTTTGCTGATTAAACAAACAAACACATACTCACATGCAGAAAAGGTCAAAAGATTATGATTTAATGGAAAAAAGAAGGGAAAACAATGTGTTTGCCTTTAGCAGTGAGCGATAACAACATGCTTTGACCAAAGAGCTGTACATGTAAAAAAATGAAATATAATAAAAACTAGTGTGAAGCTATACCAGTGAAAACAATAAAAAAAAAACTAATGGCAACATTTAATTGTTTGTTAAAGTAAACAGTGCAGTTAAAAATTACACCCAGTATTTTTCTTTTCAAGTTAAAGTTTGTCGGGAGGAGGAAAAAATACTTTTCGGACCTTTGCAATTCCACCGGCATGTCTTCCATGGAGAAGGCTGAGTCGGGGGACTTCAGGGTTGGTGTGTCCATAACCATGGCTGAGGTTGCTGAGGTAGTTAGAAAGCTCCGAGGCAGCAGAGCTCTGGGGGTGGATGAGATTCACCCTGATTTCCTTAAGGATGTTGTGGGGCTGTCTTGGTTGACACGCCTCTGCAACATCGCATGGACATCGGGGGCAATACCAGTGGAATGGTAGACTGGGGTGGTGGTTCCTCGCTTCAAAAAGGGGAACTGAAGGATGTGCTCCAATTACAGGGGCATCACTCTCCTTAGCCTCCCTGGTAAGGTCTATTCAGGGTTACTGGAGAAGTGAATCCGATCATTGGTCGAACCTCAGATCCAGGAGGGACAATGTGAGTTCTGTCTTGGCCATGGAACACTGGACCAGCTCTTTACCCTCACTAGGGTCCTCGAGGGGTCATGGTAGTTTGCCCATCCAGTCTACATGTGTTTTGTGGACTTAAAGAAGGCATTCAACCGTGATCCTCCGTGTACATTGTGGGGGGTGCTCTGTGAATATGGGATTGGGGACCCATTACTATGGGCTGTTCAGTCCCCAGACAAGTGGTGCGGGAGTTTGATTCACATTGCTGGTAGTAAGTCGGACCCCTTCAGGGTGGGAGTTGGACTCTACCAGGGCTGCCCATTGTCACCAATTCTGTTCATAACTTTTATGGACAGAATTTCTCGGTGCAGCCAGGGAGTGTAGGGAGTCCAGTTCAGTGGCCTCACAATTCCATCTCTGCTCTTTGCAGATGATGTGGTCCTGTTGGCGTCATCGTGCCGTGATCTTCAGCTCTCACTGGAGCAGTTCGCAGCCGAGTGGGAAGCAGCTGGGATGAGAATCAGCACCTCCAAATCTGAGGTCATGGTCCTCAACTGGAAATGGGTGGATTGCTCTCTTCAGGTTGAGGGTGAGGCTCTCACTCAAGTGGAGGAGTTCAAGTATTTCAAGTAGTTCAAGAGGAGTTTTGTTCACGAGTGAGGGAAGAATGGAGCGTGAGAGCGGCAGATGGATTGGTGCAGCATCTGCAGTATTGCGGACTCTGTACTGGTCCGTTGTGGTAAAGAGGGACCTGAGCTGTAAAGCAAAGCTCTCTGTTTACCGGTCAGTCTACGTTCCTACCCTCACCTATGGTCATAAACTTTGGGTAGTGACCAAAAGAATGAGATTGCAGATACAGGCGGTTGAAATAAGTTTCCTCCGCAGGGTAGCTGGACTAACCCTGAGAAGTTGAGTTATCCGGGAGAGACTCAGAGTAGAACCGCTGCTCCTCCACATTGAAAGGAGCCAGTTGAGATGGTTCGGGCCTCTATTAAGGATGTTTCCTGGGCGCCTCCCTAGGGAGGTGCTTCAGGCATGTCCGTCTGGAAGGAGACCCTGGATACACTGGAGAGACTATGTCTCTTAGTTGGCCTGGGAATGCCTTTGAGTCCTCCCAGAAGAGCTGGAAGACGTGTCTGTGGAAAGAGATGTCTGGGCCTTCCTGCTCAAGCTGCTGACCTCTGTGACCCAACTTCGGAACAAGCAGAAGATAATGGCTGGATGGAAGTTAAAGTTTCCAAAGGACCTACATCATTACTATGAAATAAAATAAAAATCATTGAATCCTTGAATGAGTGGCAAGTAGGGCTTTCCCAAAAGGATAGCTTCAGGTTTTGCTCATTAGGGTTAAGGTTTGTGCCACTTACAATTTTAAACAATGAAAACAGTCCAGCAATACCTTAAGGGTGAAGAAGCATTGCTAAACTTTACAAAGATCAATCTATTTTCTGATTACAACCAGAAAAACAGACAGAATGTAAAGTAAGCTTGATGACCACAAAGTAACAAAAATGTTTTTTGGATTATTTTAAATGCACAATAAACTCTGAAGATTTGAAATGCAATCAGAGGTTCAGTTGTAGATTTACCTTACAGAGCCTGTTTCCATTGTGCATTCTGCACAACAAAACATGATTAAAAACAAACACATTACAAAAGCAAATAAAGAAACCAACTATTAACTACTTGAGTATAAATATATGATTATTTTTATTATTCAGTTGCTTCTAGGGTCTAAGCTTGTATGCAGGAAGGCAAAGACTCAAATGCAGAACTCGACCCAGGAAACCTCCTCTACCATTTTCTCCATCTGCCACCAAATGTTGCCTCGTGATGTTTTTATCTCTACAGTCAGCAATAATTAATGAAAGTTCCTCCATCAAAGCTTGGATTAAGGGCTTTTTAGACCTTTGCATAACCAGTTAGAGTGTTTACACAGGTATGCTTATAGAGATGAGTCAGAGCATCTCATGCATTTGGGAGGAACATTAAAGCTCTTCATTGTTCCGGTTCTTCAAGCTAAAAAGCTCTTCCCTGTATATGAAGCTAAATATGCCACAAGAACACTTAACATTACTGTTACCTCTTCAGGCAGAATGACAGTTGGTTTCAGTTCTGGTGTTGTAATCCCAAACTGAGTCTGGATGACTCTTTTAGGGTGACTGACTGATTGCTGTGACCCGTGCTGCTTGCAAAGGACAAGACCCAATTTGTTGGTTGTTCATCATCTAATGAGCCAAATCATATCCAATTACACGCCCGCCATCCATTATGAGGGATATGTGCTGGATGAGTATTATTAAAGATCACTGTCATTTTGGTGTTACATCATGATTCACTTTATGACCCGCACAGGACTTGGCATCAGTGAATTTAGCATCCCGGAGAGAGTACATCCAAACGCTGTTCAATAATACGTCTTTTTGTTGGCTGCTTGCAAGAAAAGCAATCAGCTTTTATCAACGGGGGTTCAGAAGACAGAAAAAAAGTGGTAATCCAAATCAGAGAGGCAGGGAAGCAGTGCAGTATTAGCAAAGAGTTCAGGCATACTGTATTAACGGTCTCCATGGCATCACTTTTATGGAGTCTAGCTCGGACACTCGGGACGGCCTTGCATGAACTGTTTGGCAATCAGGAGACCTTGACTAACAAGCTTTATGTATTTGGTCTGTTTGTCTCCTCTCAGCTCAGGCTGTGTCTTTCACGCCATATTTGTGCCTATTGTTGGTGGATCCCTGTGGAACCAAGGTGCCTCCTAATGTCACAATTATACTGCCATGACCAGTAATCTGTGCCAGCCAGATTATAAATTAGAATGCCAAAGGACAGTTAAGGTGAGGGCGAGCGTCAAGGATGTTCGCCTCATAATACAATCCAGATTGCATCTTTGTCCTGAAGTCTAATTTAGGTGCCTGACAGGCATTTACAGTATAATTTATAGCCAGACTCACAAAACATGCCACTAAATATAGATTTTAGTCTTTTGAAACATGCATGGTTTATAAATCTGTGGCGGTTTCTCATCAAGACTTTGTTTTTACCATGAAACGTAGACCTTTAATCAGCTTCCTGACATCAGTAACATCCTGTCTCAAATTTAACAACTGTATAAGTATTTTCTTTTACCCTGAAATATGACTCATATCACATTTAGGATCAAATATTCACAGTAAAATTGATTTATTTTATTTATTTTTTTTATGTCAGCACATTTTTAAAGAACTCAATAAGTTTGTTGAAAATATAAATTGGTGACTTGAAGGTATAACTTAAAAAAAAATTTACTAAATAAAGTAAAAAAATTAATAAATAAAAATCAAACAAGGCAGCCAAAAACTCTATTAACTTGAAAACAGGGAACACGCAGGAGAAAACAAAGACCACTGTGATGACATAAAAAGACTAATGCTGAACTGAAAAACTAACTGAGGAGGAAACATATAAAGAGACACCGATTAAACCTCAACACCTGTGGTGATTACAGATTGGGGACAGGTGAGGGTGGCAGACTAACTGGAGAAAACACTGACTGAGGGTAAATGAGGAATGGCACAAGAAACAATGGGAATCTGAACGAGATCTAAACCAGAATAATAAAATAAAACTGAGAATGTAGTACAAAACACAAATTGACAACAATCTAAACTGACAGGAAAACACAAGTAATAGAATTCAAACACAAAATAATACAAGTGACAATAAACATAAACCGCAAAGGGAAAATCAGACTAAACGATAAAATCAAGGAGCTAAATAAATACTGGAAAAGACAGATGACAACACTTTTTAATGGACAAGCGTATTTGCAGGATCTTGTTTGACCTACTGTGTCCTTGTGTGCAGAAAAATATGTTGTTACCAATTAAATGCGAGGACATGTTGGTGCACAACAGCTTTTACTAGCTGTTCACAGATTTCCCACATGCATGGGGTGTGCACACAACTTTTTTTAGTGGGCTCCTCAGGTGAGTACCAGTAGATGGTGTTTGGTACTCACTCCATATGCAGCTTTGTCTTAATAAGTGCCACCTTCGTCGCTGTCCTCCTCAGTGTCACTCCCACTATCCCCTGCTTCAGCTTCCTGCAGGGTAGATGATGCAGATGCTGCAGATGTACCTCCTTGTCCTTGGTATTTTTTTTATCTTTCATCATTTTGTAAACCCTCCTCATTTTGTGAAATCAAGTTATAACACCCTTCACAAGTTATATCTTGTTGCATTGTTCTGTTTTTTGTTGTTAAAGTTCTAGAAAAAAAAAACTGATGGGCTGCATATATATATAGCCCACTGTCAAGTACACAAAGGCGTGTAGTAACGCATTCCGATTTGTGTTGCTCATGTGTACCTGCATACCAGTTGTGCACCCCTCCACATGTGGACATTAGACAGTGGTATTTGTTTAAAAGAAAAACGTTTTCTTTCTGCTTATTAACATTTGCATAAATCTTGGACAATGGATTTCAGCAAATCTAGTGGGTTTTTATGTTGTTTTTTTTCACTTTTATTTTGTGAATTTTTGTTTGGCTTTTGTTTGTTTGTTAAAATAATTTAAAAGTTGTGCTGCAAGTTTCTTAAGTTCCCTGCAGAATCCACGAGCTAAACTGCAAATGTGTTTGTTCAGAAGCCGAAGCACCTTTTACGACCAGCTTTAGACACAATAATTCAGGTTTAATGGACGTTTCCGAAAGGCTACAATCTTCTACCCTCAAATCCATTTCTCCTCAACTAAAAAAAGATAAGCAAATCACCACGTTTCAAACCTCTCCGATCAGTAAGAGGCATTCAAAATAATCAGTTTGCCTTTAGAAAAAGACCGTAACGACCACTGCTGTCTGTTGCAGCTCTAATCTATGATGGATTCAAGTTTGAATCCGTCATATATTACTCCTTGAAAAGCAGGGACGTGTTCAGTGTTACAGCTTCCTGTCAGTCAAATGCTGAATGCTGCCAGTTGAGTCTGAAGATGGATTCAATTTGACTTTTGAAGATGCAGAAATCACATCTTTTCACCTTCAATTACAATGAGCACACCTTTTGTAAAAAAATAAAATAAAAAGAAGCAATTAAAAAATACAGGTAACAAAATATAAAAGTATTTTAAGTTTATGTTGGATGTTAGATGGCACACTTTATATTAAATTAAAGATATTTAACTATTTTAATTGCAACTCTTTTGGCATTTAATGAAAGCATTTGACACTGACAATGCATGTTGTCAATGCTATTTACTTTAGATTGACAGTATCTATAAAGTTGCAGTCACAACCTGAGACAAACCTCTTTTTTTAGGTGTTTTAAGCAGTTGTAACTTTTTATATCAGATTTACAAAAACTATATACCGTACTATCATAAAAAAATATATGTAACTCTTATTAATTCATTATGTGTTTGGGGATGCATGTCTTCCTGCATCCATCAGTGGGGGCTGCAGCACCCTCCACACCCATACTTCTCAGAACCTTAAATTAATGTATCTATTAGTGAAAACTGTCTTGATCAGGACCATGACCCTATACTGGAGGTTGGCTCAGGACACCCTGAAAACAAGTAAATAGTAAAAAAAAAACTTAATTGAATGATTCTGATTATTTATTTATTTATTTTTTTTACATGGGTTTTTCAGAGATCCTACTTTATTTCATACATTTAATAGCAGTTTGTGTCCAGCTACAATGTATTTTGGTCTTTTAAGTAAATCATGTTTCCATGAATTTACATCAAGGCCAGAGGTTTCATACCTTTTCTGTTCTACCCAAGTGATAACAGATTGGCAGTTTACTGTCAGTAATTTCACACAAAAATGAAATAAAATGTGACTTTAATGGAGCTGGTTGCAATTAGCTGTCCGCACAGGGAGTGGTATGAGGAGAATCAGACAAACTCTTTTGATTTAAGAAGTGACAAGATAGAAATAACTGAAGCAATAATCAAATCATTCAATTTATTTTTCTGTCTTTTTATCCCTGCAGGAGGTTTTCAGAAACTTTTTTTTCCTGAAGGGCATTGCATCTTTGTTTTTCAGTTGCTGCTTCTGCTGAAGACACTTCCTGCTGGTTTGACCTTTAGTTTGTCAAGTTTCTGGATGTGTGAAGTCACTTGCACCTTTGCAAAAATCTTTTGTATTTTATAGATTTTAGGTATTCTGCCATGTCAGTCTGCTCTTCACGTTTCAACATTTATCAATATGTTCAGCTTGGAATGGAAAGCACAGACCCACTAATGTAATTACCCCAATCTTGCACTGCAAATGTTCCCAAAATGAACTGGACAAAAAGCAGAATGAAGGTAAATTGAATGTTTATTATGCAGGAGCAACGTACTGTAGCAGCATCACAAATGACAAGTAAGGAGTAGTGTGATTAGTGCTAAGAAAGGAGACGAGCTGTACCTTGCAGTAGCTCAGCTCCTCTCTGGTCTGTGCAGTGTTTAATTGTGTCATTGTGCAACATAAAATCCCACAAGGACAGTGTGAATGTGGTTGCTGCTGATGGCAAATATAGAGTTGTGATCCTTCCCCAATGCCCTGGCGTCAAACCTTTTTTACAAACTAACATTTAACATATGTCTGCCTGCAGCAGCTTGTCTTTCATTCTCTGGCTTTCTCTTTTCTATCCTCCATGATTTACTTTCATATCCACCCACCCCCGCGCTTTCATCTCCCAAATCCAATACTGTCAGAGCTCTAAACTCCCAGTGGCAGAATACACGGTGGTTTAGTGACATTGTTAGTGTCTCAAATGTGGAACAGCTTGATTCTAAGAAAGATTTGCACCGAATTGTTTCTAAAAAATAAAAAAAACCCTTTTTTTTTATATATCTTTTGGAAAACTTGATTCTGAGTGCTCTCACATGCTCCTAATGACCTGCAGTAATGGCATCAACATGTCCCACATGACAGTCAATAAATGGGCTTCACTTGTTGCTCTCAGTTATATTCAAAAAAGCTAATTTCATGGCAGCAGAGTAAAATGTGTTGAGATAGGTCAGACCTTTTGAAGTGGGGTTCTATGGAAGGGTTATGAACAAATAACATCTTTCCTGTTGCAGCTAGCTCCTTGAATGACCTGTGTTTAGAGAACTGGGGTCTAAACCTGACCAGAAAGATGAGCTAATGGCTAGTTGGAGCAGGGCCAAGACCAAAGATGCTAACAGTTCAAACCTTTCCATAAAACCCCACTTCAAAAGTTATGAACTATTGCTTTAAATGTGCTGTCAATTAAGATATGCATTTTCCTTTCTGACTTTGAGAGCATATTCATATTTATTGTCCACCGCCAAGAAATCAGAATCAGAATAAGCTTTATTAACATTGCACCGAGATACAACGAGAACATGTACGTACAGCCGTCCAAAAGATGAATGGCGTGCACAAAGCTGCTGCTATAAAGCGTGACCTTATTATTCTTATTTAGAATACTTTTTTTTAGATAGAAAAAGGGACAAAGCCATGAGGAGAGGGATAATGGCATTCCAAAAAAGATCTCGTCACACCTTGTCCTTACAGGGCAAGATTTAAGACATCAAAAAAAATTCTGCCAGCTAAGCAAGTGTAGTATGAACAGATGCTCAGATATATTCATACGTTTAACGGGTTC
>NC_056517.1:27417658-27423811 GCF_014905685.2 Nematolebias whitei
TTGTTATTTTCATATTTTGCCAAATTAATGTAAATGTTTGATGTTAAACTTTGATTCTGTAAATAAATGACCGCATTCATTTTGATGGGTCAAAGATAAATAACGTCTCTCGTTACATTTCTGTTAAACTCAATGCACGCATGTTACACAGTCAGAAAAATGAAGAACACGTTAAACGTATGAATATATCTGCACCCTGTTCATACTACACAAGTTTATGAACACGTTACATATGCATTTATAATGAGGCGGTCCATGACGCACTAACTGATAGTCCATTGTCCTGATAAGATGATGGTCAACTAGCACAGTTCTGATAAGACTCCACAGGAGGGGAGGGAGAGATAGATGAAGCTTTTCCTTAGTTTACACATTTTCCAGGAGAAATTGATAAGTCGGCCTGTTCCAAGGCCAGCCCGGGGAGCGATTCAGAAAACCACAATTGTTGATTAATTCAGGCAGACTATTTTCCATCAGCCTTGAGTCTGTACTGTTACTTTCCAAGGTCCAAAATGGCCAGATTAGGGTGCATTCCACTGGTCCGTGCTTATGAGCCTCTTCAAGATGGTTTTATCATGCTGACGAGTCCCAAAGCCGCAGGTGGCCTGCGATTCAAATTACTTCCAACCTACGGTTTCACTCGTAAATCAGTTGATTTTGAGTCCTCAAAGCACGAACCAAGCCTTCACATAGGCAGCAGCCTGACGAGGTCCAAATTAGCTGCGACCGTCTTCTTTGTACGTTGATAAACCAGGATCCAGACTATTCCAAAAACAGGACACCTGTTATCATAAATCCAATTATCTGCAATTTCAGCATCCTCGGTCGATAGCAGAGGTAGACACATCCCCCTTAGAGATTTATCCAGCTGCATGCGTCTCGTTGGAGCAGATGAGGGTTCTCCAGGAACCTGTCGCTTTGTTGAAAAGAATTTGTAATATACGTCGAAAGTCCATTTGGACAGATCCAAAACAGTAGTTTCCATTTTGGGAGATGTGTAAAAAATAGAAGCTACACAGACAGAGAGCAAAAAAGCAGGAGGAGAGCAGGGAGCGGGAAGGAATGCATATTCCTCGTTGGAGAGCTAGTGAAAAAATAATAAAATGTGTAATAACGTACTGTATTTTTCAGACTATAAGGCGCAGTAAGCAAAACAAGTTAATTTTGACAGATTTTTTTAGCACCGTGTACCACATAAAATCGGTTCGAGGTCAGTAAGCACAACCAGAATTAATACATGAGGTGCACTGGATTATAAGGCTCACTGTTGATTTTTGAGAAAATTAAAGGATATTAAGTGCGCCCTATAGTCTGAAAAATACGGTAATTGTCAGTGTATGTTTGTGTGTTTGTTAGAAAATGATCTCAAAACTAGAGATGTGAAAATTTCCGGAAGTAATCATTATGTATGCACTTTCTCCTAATTAACTTTCAGAGTAACGTAATTTAAATGCACATGCCTTAGCGAATTCTAAAAAAACTGTAAGTCAATCAAGTTTACAGATATTGTGCTAAACATTAGTGAGGTATTTGTTGAAAGTGTACCCCAACACATGCTCTGAGTACTAACAGATTACGTGAGATCTTTATGTAAAACCTTGACACTA
Organism: Nematolebias whitei; assembly: GCF_014905685.2. Taxonomy (NCBI): domain Eukaryota; kingdom Metazoa; phylum Chordata; class Actinopteri; order Cyprinodontiformes; family Rivulidae; genus Nematolebias; species Nematolebias whitei. The sequence continues at coordinate 27,419,266 of NC_056517.1, forward strand.
ATATTGCAGGCAACCTTGTCTGTCTGTTAGCAAAGTATCTCATGAACCAGTGGGTCTATTATAAAGAAACTTTCAGAAAGAAATTATTAGATGTACATCTACAACTGATTAACTTTTAAAGGCTATTCTGATTCAAGATGGTCATGATAAGCAACCTTAACAAACACAAAAATGACTATAAATCACTTTTGTTTACAGTAATTAAGCTCAAAATGGGTGTGTTAGTTGCTGAGTAATCCCCACCTTATATCTCGTAAGCTGACATGTTTCACATGATAAGCTTTAACATCAAATGTGTTGGGAAATGTGCATTTCTTCAAGAAATGCAAGTTAGCATCTGTCTTCAAATTAACTGTGACCGACTACCAAATATTTTACTTCTCTAACTAAATGTGTCAAGTGTTTAGTGCATTCTCCTCCAGGTGCTAAATCCTCACATGTTACATGCACTTGAATTTTAATGATGCACGAGAGCAGAGTTTGGTCTTTTCAGTAAAACGGAGAGTGGACACTTTTTTTTTTGCCAACGTCTGAGTCTTTGTTGAAAGCGACGGAAGCCCCTCTGACACATGTCACTTTAGGTCAGCAAGAGTCAAAGGAAATAGGAAAGAGAGATGAAGAGGGCAAAGAGCAGGAGACGGGGAAGAGAAAGCGGTGCAGTGGAGCAGAAATAATGCAGTCTGTTAGGTTCGCTCAGCACCTTCTACCTGTCAGTGAACAATTCGAGCAGGAATCACTCCTGCCTATCTCAACAAAAAGGACACAGCAGCTGCGTGATGACACAAAGTAACAACACAATGTTGCAGTGCCAGTACTAAGAGCTTGTTCCCAGATGCATGAGTTTCTCCAACAGAAATCCGAGGCGCTGCTGTGAATCTATGAAGCGTGCACTGTCAAGGCTGCACACTGGTTTATTAAAGAGACTAAGACTTCCATTTGACTGAGGGGTCAATGCTTCAATTTGTGCAGCTCCTTCTCTGCTGGATGTATGTTCTTTCTTTAGTCAGAATATTTTAATTGACTGCAAAGAAGTGCCATTTGTTGATTCTTGGAAACCTATAAACCTTCTACTGAAGGAAATGCTGCAAAGTATTAAAATCAGTTAAACTAAGCCGCCAAGTCACCGTAACAGTGAAAGACTGGGTTGCAACAGGAAGGTTCAACATGCCGTCATAATTCGGTTCAAATTCACAATACTTTATTAATCCCAAAGGGAAATTAAATGTTGTTCTAGCCCATCATCCTGGTTTCATTAGTTATATATGCTGATGGCTGTAGGCAGGAAGGATCAGCAGCAGTCCATCCTGCAGCAGATCTGAAGAAACTCTGCAGATGTTGATCCGTCCACCCAGCCCCAGCAGGCCTGAATGTTGGGCAGAACTCTTCCCTGTGCAATTACCACTCCTCTCATCATTGCAGACAGCCAACTGCAGGTGTCGGGGATGATCCTTGTCTTCTTATTGTCGTGAGCCATGTTTCCTGCCAGCTCCAAAGATCTTAGCAGTCAGTCACTCGAGCACCTCTGCCAGGTAGATGGATATGCATCCACGGCGCCTCCTTTACAACTCGTGTGATTTGGGAAAGTATTTGAGGTATTATTTGAACTTTGAGATGTTAATCAGCTGCTCTCGCTTGTAAAAAAAACAAAAAAAACACCTTGTAGTCATGGTTACGCTTCATAACAAATGTCCAAAAGTAAAAAGGTTTCAGTAAAAATTCTTCCAGCTGCACAGCATCCAATACCAAAGAAAGTAATCATCCCCCCCCCACCCCCCAAAAAAAATGCCATTCAGAAAAAAGAGGAAATAAAATTTTCAAAAGCAATATCCCATAATGAAATCAACAGTTACTCCAACATGTGGCCACCTTGATCATGCCATGTCTGTAAAACCATGTTGAGATTGCATAATATACCATACCATACCATTTTATTTATAGAGCACTTAAAACAGCGACAAGACCAACCAAAGTGCTGTACAGACAGAACAACAGGCAACACACAAAGCAACATACAAAATGAGGTAAATCAGAATATAGACATAAAAACGATGCAGATAGTAAATATGACAACAAACCAGTGTGGAGCATACAGGTTCAAAACACAGATCATCTGGTCTTGAAAGCTACTCGATATAAACAGATTAAAAAATAAACTGGTATTCATTACAGAATTTATAGCTCAGAATTTAAATAAATAAATCCTACTTTGTGTTTTTACAAAGAAAAAAGTAGAACCTTAAGGTAGCAGGGGCTATCATGGTTAAAATCCATCCATCCATTATTTTTACCTGCTTTTTCCTTTCTGGGTCACGAGGGTCACTGGTGCCCATATTCTCCAGTCCATCCCAAAAACATAGAGACAAATGAGACAACCAATCATTCACTCTCTCACTCACACCTAGGGACAATTTAGAGTTATCAATCAGCCTAACATGCATGTTTTTGGTCTGTGGGAGGAAACCGGAGTACAGTAGTCCCTCATTTATCACGGTGGATCTGTACCCTGAAGCGCCACGACAAGTGAAAAACCAAGAAGTAGGGATTCAGTAGTCCAAGTTTAAGTTTAAGACTTTATAAAAAATAAAATTAAAATTCTCAAATTAGTGTAGAAGATGAGCCAAATGATGGACCAGATACATTTGATCTCTGAGTAGATTTTAAGGATGTTGGGGTAAGAGTAACAATCATAATAAATATTCAGTTTTATTTTATTCATACAAATACCTAACTGTACTTTTATATAAAACAGACAGGGAAAAGATACCTTGTTTAGAAACTTTTTATAAATGTCATTTGCGTATTTTGTAAATACAGTAAAAATCCTGTGCTTGAGTCTTCATGGTGAAAAAAGTTAATCCATGAATCTTGTTCAGTCGTGCTCATCCCCTAGAATGCCAAAAGATCACTGTGACAGAGTTTTCCTTCTCTCTTTTTTTTTTTTTTTGTTCTTTAATATTTAATACCTCCCAATGAAAAGTTTAGGGATGTGTGAAAAGCTTAACCCCTCAAAGGGATTTGAGGATGGATGGAGGATGGCAGCTGCTTCTCTGATCAGCAAGAGTCAGTAAAATAACATTTTAAAAAAGATCAGATAATATGATAATTTTCAAGTGAAAGTGTCCTTATACGCCTAAAAATTCATTGCTCACAAAACTTAAACCTCATCTATATTCTGAAAAGACGTCAACATTTCTGTATTTTTTTGAACCTCGTGGAAAAAGACATTGTGTATTCCACCCCCTTCATCTGAATAATTCAACTTCAATTCCATTCCTTTTCTTTTCCAGGACTTTTACTATTTGCATGGCTGCAGATAAAACCTTAACAGGTTGGGTGAATAACAAGAAAAGCATGTTACAGCTTGGTATGTGTGTGTGTGTATTGGCATCAAGTAATGATTTAGTCAGGCTGAAAGATGTGCAACAATAGGCTGCAGTACACTGCAGAATTAAAATTAGATGCTAATGTTTACACGTCACTTTTCAGGCTAGATTAATTTGGTTCAAAACAAAGAAGTCTGCAATAAATCAAGCTGAAAAGCAATGGAGTCTTCAAGGAAGCATCAAAGGTTTGCAAATGTCCCTCTGGGCCTTTTCATGAGCATCGATCGAAAGTGCTGGGTGGGGATGTGCTTACAGCCTCCTATCCAGGGAAGTTTTTTTTTATCCATCTCATTCCTCAAAGCTGAGATCTGTTAATCTCTCAAGTCTGAAAATGTTCTTCAAAGAGAAGCAGAGAAAAAAAAAATAAAAAAAAAACACGAGTGGCAAAAGAGTGGTACGTTAAGAGGTAAAATAACTGCTGCAGTCCGTTCACTACTCCAGAAAAGATTTAGATTTTGTTATGAATTTGGCTGTTATGCAATGTAAATAACTTATTATTCTCCCATGCAATATTCATCACTGCAAGTACAGCTGTCTTTCCTGTTGTTTGTTTGTTCTGGTCTGATTTACAGACACATTCATTAAAATTTACACTTTATTGGGCCATTTTTTTCAAAAGCATCATCAGCAGAATATTTGTTGCTGTAACATTTTAAATAATTAACAACTGTGTGGCTTGTGTTTCATGGGCCAACATATATTATTTGAATAATTATTATTGTAAATAGAATAGTGATTGAAAAGTCTTGTGATAACTTTATTGATTTATTGTGAAGTATGTTTGTACATTAAGTAAAATTAGCAGTTATTGAATATTTCCTTAGAACCTGATTTTCTGACAAATTGTTGAAACTGTTGCAATATTGATAATAAAAATGCCAAATATGTGAAATAAGGTTGATTCAGAGGTGATTAATCAGTTACCTTGCACTTTCTGTCATTTCTCATTTATTTGAAAACCTCCTTTGGTATGAATTATTGATAAATAGCTGGCTGTTGCATGCTGAGCCAAAGAAAGAGGTAAAACCTGCACTGGATCCTGCAACAGTTGGAGTCCCAGGATTAAAAAATAAATAAATAAAATAGCCACATCAGATGACGTGATTTCAAGAATATTAGATAGATAGATAGATAGATAGATAGATAGATAGATAGATAGATAG
>NC_056517.1:27423821-27434796 GCF_014905685.2 Nematolebias whitei
GATAGATAGATAGATAGATAGATAGATAGATAGATAGATAGATAGATGGATGGATGGATGGATGGATGGATGGATGGATGGATGGACGGATGGAAAGTGGCAGGTGATACATTGTTTGAGAGAATGATGACCTTTCATTGGCTTAGTTGTTACATATTGTAAGCCCCTGTAAGCAAGGCTTACAACTTATTGGATTATATCAATAAAACTGTGTATTTCACAGTCCTGTAGGGTCAAATCACAAGAAACACACTGAAATGTGTGCTAGCTTTGCTGCAATACTTAGAAGATGTTGTTACACAAATCAAATCACTCAAGCCCCCCTGAGGGATTCTCTGCACCAACACAAGTTCCCTTAAAGACACCACACACAGTCTTGAAACATTTCCAAATACTCTGCTCCCTCTCTCTGTGTTTAAGCCAGAACACAACAGTACTTCTTAAAGAGAAGCTTACAGTGATTCACCATAGTCATCGTTTCTCTTTTTTTTTTTTTTTTGTATGCGAGTGGGGTGGGGAGGAGTGTTATGTTACTTTAAAGACAAAATTAGTGCCCACACTAGGATCAAGTGGAAATAAATTGCTGCTGACAATTACCGTCATAAGGGGGTGAAACAGCATCAAACTTGATAGCTGAAATTGGCGCAGTTTGATACCAGTTATGAATAATACTGAGCTAATCAATGCAATCATGCAAAGTAAGTGGGGCCTCTTTTGTTTTAGGTCTACTTATTCCTCATACTCTCTCTGTTGTTTGTTGTATCACAAAGAAAATATTGATCCCACTAACACTTTCAGAGCTAATTGATTAACTGCAGTCAATTCAACTGTTAGTAGCTTGTTGATAGAAATATAAAAGGCTTAGTCGTGTAGTAAATTGTCTAAATAATGTATTTAATCAAACGTTTTCTTTAGCAGTGTCATGCTCAACGCCCAGCCAGGTAGTATATTCTACATGCATATCATAATTAGTTTAGTTTAACCTCGAACCCTCGAAGTTTGCACTGACAGACAGAAGTAGCCTCCAGCAACTTTGGGCTTTGGTGCTGCTGCTGCTGCTGTTGCCAGGGTTAAGCCACTGAAGTGTGCAACCTTGTTATTAGATCCAGGCTGCCTGGCAGGCAAAAAGCAGTGCCTGGACTACTTTGTTGGTTCCTGTTTTTTCCCAGCAGGACAGCCTCCAGTCATTCAACAGCATCACAGTTCAACAAACAGAAAGTGCTGTGTGCACTGTGTGTGTGTGGAGCAACTGCCTTTGCCTTGCAGTGCAGCAGACATTAATGTGAAAAAAACTAGGATTAAAAAATACTTTAATACTCATTATTCATGGTATTCTCATATACATAAATGTCACACATTTACTTGTGTATATACATAGTTGTGAGATTACAAAATAATTTAACAAGATTCTAGCTCTATTAGAGCCTCAGGCCAAATATTGTCCGTTTTTGAATTGGCTTGTTGCTATGAAATTACCTGTGCAGACCTTTGCATTGTTCACTTGAACTCCATTTAATGGGTTCAGAAACATTATATTATTAATTATATAAACTCTCCTCAGCCCACATTATAAAAAAAATAAAAGAGAAAAGTATCGTTTTTGTTAAAGAAGACGCAAATAAGCTAAACAAATGTTCTAAGTGCTTAAATTATGGACTGTAAGAACAAAACAACAAAGTCCATGCTCAATAATCCATGACTGTCAACAAGGAAGAGGGTCGGCAATGGAGGAGGGGGAGTGCCACAGAGACCATCTTAGCACCAACATAACTGGTTTGTTCCACTTTGGAGTAAGCTATGGGAGGAAGAATCAGTTTTGTTGTGTGTTTCTTTGACTGATGAAGCCTTCCGAATCAAAGGCGAAACGTTTCAGCACAAAAAAAAAAAAAAGAAACGTCCAGATGACCTGACTGAAAAATGTTGGTACGGTCTGTAAGGTTTTGAAATGTTGCATTTTGGAAATAATAAGAAGTTGGGGTTGAGTAACTTTTACCACATAATTATGTTGGACTTATTAGGTGCTGGACACTTTAACTTGACAGAGCATGATAGGCACAAATGTATTAACAGGGCTGGACTTCATGTAGGGGTTTTCATCTGCATTTACATGAAAGACACAAAAGTGAACTGCAACCATCAATAACACAAACACTATCTCTACTTTTTCAATGTGAAATGTCTGCTGGGAAATAAGCTTCTGTAACAATGTTTTAGATTTCCCGCCTGTTCCTATGCTACAAATAATGATTCCCAAAGTTAGGGTCAACAGCCCACTGTGGGCGAAAGGCTTTAAGATAAATTTCTAAAATTAAATAAAACTTTAAAATGGTGGCTAGTTGTAGCCAAATTTCTTAAAAATATATTTTTAAAAAGCAGTCATAAATGTATAAAGTGATTTAACAACTGTATAGGCTGCGGTACTTTCTTGGTATTTTGGCTTATTAGCAAATTCTGTACACTTTAACCAACAATAGATGAGGTCAAATGTTTCTGCTGCTGTTTCTTATTTTTATTTTTTGTGCATCAGAAGCTGAAATGGTTGGAAACTATTGCTCTAAATCGTTGAGTCCAAAAGATGGAGTATTGTTATAGGTATTTATTATTATTATTATTATTATTATTATTATTATTATATAACAATAATTTCCATACTGAATGTTTGTAGTTTTCAGTTTTTCTGGACAGCAACCGAACAGGGAATGCAGGTAAATCTTAATGTTTTTTTGTGCAAGATATTCAAGTAAGTATGAGTTGCACTGTGTAGAAGAACAGAGTTTTATGTTTTACTTTTTATTGTCCAAAGCAGGACAGAGTGATGGATCCTGGCAAGTGGAGGGAGCAATTTCATCCACCACCTGTGCTCCACCAATGGTGGAGCCAGGGGGTGGTCAATGGTGGCCTTGGCCACCATAGATTGATCTTCTGCCACCCCAGTCGTTTGAGGAAACTATACTTTTCAGCAATGTAAAAACTAGAATGTATAGTATTGTCAAATGATGGGGTGGTCTCTTATATCTATATGGTGGTAACCATCTTGGATTTTGACCTGGCAACCCAATTTTCAACAGGAACCTTTCTTACACCAATATGCAGCAACACACCAAAATGGATGTCATTACCTCACTTCTTTTTCAAGTTGTCATGCTCACAAACATGCATGAATGGACAGATGGATGGTGGGTTTTTCCAATTACCCTTCTTTGCTTTGCGATGAGAGACGATATAAAACATTAAAGTACCATTAAAAAAACACTTGTGTTGCTGAGTTTAAGATTACTTAGACTTTAAAAGTTTGTTACCAAGCAGCTAATGTAGCCCTGATTGTCAGAAGCTACCATAATGAAAAGAGTGGTAATAGTATGAAGATTAGGCTACATAAATCTATCCATCACATTTTACTTTGAGCTTTATTTCTTGCCAAATAATTTTGTTTTGTTTCTATTTTGTTTACTGGGTGCTTGTGCTTATGTGAAAAATAGAGTCCAATGCTTCCTCCATGGCTAAATTTGTCCATTAGTGGCTAAAAATGCAACTAGTTCATGATTAGGAAAGGTTTGTACTCTGCAAGATGTTAAGAAGTCTATTCTTACTAACTGCGAGACGTTCTTTTTCACAGGAACATTTAATACTCAAAGAGACATGGCATTGCACAATTCCTGCAAAGCCCCTTCCACCGGGGTCCTCACTCGTTCTTCTCTGTATAGATTTTTGCTTCTCTTACAGCAACCATCACTGACTGAGACAGAAAACTCCATTAGGTATTTGCAAATTTGTCACCAAGACACCGCCACCATCTCCAACAGACCAGTTTATAACAATGGAACTTATGGAACGTGTCCCTACGCTGCCCAGCTGAGGCATACGTTCTCCTGGTCAGCATAGCCATAGAGCCGTAGTTGTGGTTCACCTGCTTTTCTGCATAAACATGCTCACAACAAAGTTATAATCTGTCGCACAATACTTGGCACACACCCCTGAGAAAAGCTCTACACCACTTGTGTCAAACTCAAGGCCTGGGAGCCAAATGTGGCCCTCGTTGACATCGTATCTGGCCCCCAAGAAGATATATTAAATGTAAAATACTTTTATCACTTTAATTTTTTTCAGTATTCTTTGATTATGATGTCAACAGTGCAGCACTGAAAGTCAAATACCTTGTAGAGGGCCACCTGCAACATCATGAAGGACCCCACTCACCCAGCACACACACTTTTTGCCCCGCTCTCCTCAGGAAGGAGGTTGAGGAGTATTAAGTCCTCACCTCCTTCTACAGGTGTGCAGTGGAGAGCATCCTGTGCTCCAGCATCAATGTGTGGCATGGAGGCTGCACAGCTGCAGAAAGAAAGGCTTTGCAGAGAGTGGTGAAGGCTGCACAGAAATCTGTTGGAATCAGCCTCCCCACCATCACAGACATCTACACCTCCAGATGCAGGAAGAGGGCCACCTGCATCATGAAGGACCCCACTCACCCAGCACACACACTTTTTGCCCCACTCCCCTCAGGAAGGAGGTTAAGGAGCATTAAGTGTAGAACCACTAGACTGAGGAACAGCTTCTACCCTGAGGCTGTTAGACTCACGAATCTCTAACTAGAATAATCACTGTGAAAAACCATATCATGTTGCTGCTGATCTGTTTCATGTTGCTGCTGATCTGTTTCAATGTTGATGTGTTCATGCGTGCACATCTGCTCACAGACTCATGTTCATGGTTGTGCTGATGTTCAATGTTTTATGTTATGAGCGCTTAGTGTATATTTAGTTGATGTTTTTCTTGGTTCATATCTTAGATGTTATTACTGTTTTTCTTACACATTTTATTGTTGGATGTAACTGGGACCCTGTGTACATAATTTCGCTCCACCACATGTACCACATGAGGTGCGAATGACAATAAAGAAACTCTGACTCTGACTCTGATTAAGTGTAGAACCACCAGACTGAGGAACAGCTTCTACCCTGAGGCTGTTAGACTCATGAATCTCTAACCAAAATAATCACTGTGAAAAATCACATCATGTTGCTGATCTGTTTCAATGTTGCTGCTGATCTGTTTCATGTTGATGTGTTCATGCGTGCTCATCTGCTCACACAGACATGTTCGTGCTGCTGTTGGACGTAATGTTTTTATGCTGTTAGTGCCTAGTGTATATTTAGTTGATGTTTTTCTTAGTTCATATCTTAGATGTTATCATTGTTTTTCTTTTACATTTTTATTGTTGGATGTAACTGGGACCCTGCGTACATAATTTCGCTCCACCACATGTACCACATGTACCGAATGACAATAAAGAATCTCTGACTCTGACAAATGAGACCAATCAAACTCTTGTTAAGGAACCTGAAACCAAGAAAAGGTGTTGAGTATCTAACTCAAGTTAATGTTGATTCTGAAATTGGCCCTTAGTTTGAAAATGGTTTTAATTCCGGCCCCCTTTTGTAAATGAGTTTGACACCCCTGCTCTAGACCTTTTGCACAGAATGGGTTCTTGGACCTCATGAAATAACAAAATTGTGTAATTTTTGTCACCCAACTACATCAGTGAGAGCAAATGTCTTCACTTCTCAGAAAGCTTTTAGCAATTAGCTATTAAGATTATAAATTGGCTTTTGGTGGGCTAAATAAAAATGACAAGTGGCTCAAAGTTGATCTTTTCCCCCAATTTCTGTTGTTGTAAGACAAAGTAAAAATGTATTTTTAAGCAACCCTGATTATAGTGATTTGTAGAGCTGTGCGTGTGCAGGTCCTGATTGGATGAATCCAGGCGGAAGCAGCTCCATGTCGGACCTTTCCTCTCTCCGCTCGCGTGAAGCTGCTTCAGACGTTCAGTGATGCCTCTGCAGACCACAGACGGGGAGATACATGAAGATACTACGGTCCGTGGGACCTTACGATCCAAGTGACGTCCTATGATCTGCCCCAAGTCGAAATTATTTCCAAGGAAAGACGCGTTTTCTGTGGGATTCAAGGGATTAATCTCTGTCGGGCGGTCTCTCTTCACAAAGGTAGGGAGCAAAATGCGCAAACGTGTTCACTCATTCATTCTGCAGTCAGTGAATTTGTCTTCAGTTGTTTAAAGTGATCATCCCTTTTAGTCAAAATGTTCATTTAAATCCACTTTTTAACGACCGGAGCTCTGAATGTAAGGCTCTTCTGTGTTGTCGGGTTTTGCGTAATTAACGGCGGCTTTAATTGTTTGGATTTTAAGTTCCTCATCCTGCAGAATAAGCCCTTTAAATTTCATCTCACGCTCTTTGATAAAGTTTGTAGACTGCAACATCATTTTTGTGCACAGTGAGGACCGTTCCTGCTGCTTGCCATCTGAGTGATAATGAGGCAATAGTAAAATATCCAAACACCCCATCTGTGCGCTTTGACGGAGGAACCGCGTCTGCAGTTGCGTATTTGGCATTTCAATACGAAGACAAGCTGGATAGGTTTGGGGTTTTTTTTGTTTTTTTGCTCTTATTTTGCGCAGTGACCATATTTAGTTTTTATTTTCCTCCTGTCCTCCTTTGCATTCAATAAATCAGAACATGTTGCCACTTGTGGGATGAGGATGCAGCCATGACCATCACTCATGCAGGGGCTTTGAGATGTAAATTTAACCCCATGTAACAAAGACTCTGATGCCCTGCTGTTTAGCATTAATGATTATATACACTTTTTTTAAACTTAAGGCCAACTTTTCAAGCTCTTTGGAGTACAAATTGGCTTGGTGTTGCGTGAAGTCCTCATCGCCTCATAAAAACACTTTTTTACACCATTAGCCATACAAATCAGCCAACACAACCATACAGTTCAGTTTTGATTAACTCAAATATAAATGAGTCATGTCTGATGTAAATGCATAGCTGTTTTGTCTAGCTTGTGTTATTAGCAAAAAATTGCTATCATAACATACAAGAAAGTAATTAGATGATTGTGAAGGGGCCACTGAGTTATAGGTGGAAAAATAAAGCAAGCGTTCAGATTTTAGCAGTGATGGCAATGATCACGGAGAAGAAGTCAAAGAAATTGCCAAATCAAATAGATAGATAACAATGTTAGGTTGCAGCTAATTGTTTTTTTCCTGCTTCGTGTGTTATCTGTTTTCCTTTTCCCCTAAAAGTAAAAAGGTGCAAGGCAGACATTTTTCCCCTAAGCACTCTTTCTTTTTATCTCAAACACTCAGCCGACAGTCCAACAGTCGGTTAATCTTCCCCTGCTGCCTGTGTGACTTCTGTAAAGACCAAACATTGATGCTTTCCTTATTATTCACAGGCCAAAGCATCTGCTCCCTTTCCCATCCATCAGAAACCCTCTGCTGGCTGCATGCGAGCATCGTAGCTCTGTGAATATTGTGCTTTATTGACCTGTGCTTCATTGCCTTTTTTGTCCCTGTTTATAAATGATAAGAATCTGCTATTTTAATCTGTTTGTGCATTAGCCAAGGGCTCATCCTTTGAATCTGAGCACTGTTAAAACATGATCAAATCAGCTCTGCTACAAAGAACTTTTAAAACTTGCTGCCTTCCAGGTGCTAGTGGAGTATTAAGATTATGAGAGATATGAGCTGTTTAATATTTTAAGAGCTTTCTGTATTTTAAACATATTACCCATATCCAGCATGTCTCACCAAATTATACAAATAGTGCTGTCCAGATGAAAATGTGCTAGAACGGTGGTGTTTCTGTTGTTTGAGGCTGACGCTGAAGTTAAAATCAGAATAAAGGCAATCAAATTTCTTACACCCCATGGATTCCCACTTAATGATAGCAAGGATTTTACAAAGCCCCATCATGACTTAACTGTTGCTTATAACTTGTGCCCCCCACAGGTTTTATTAAAGAAGTCCAGGAGTCTCAGCCGAGTCGTAACGACGGTTGTGCTTGACAGCGATGATGAGTCAGCTGTCGCCACGTTCTCTGATGTGCTGTAAATCCAGACCGTGTTCTTTTTCCGTGCTGAATTTTAATTACATTGCACCGTTAGAGAGCTCAGGCCTGTCGGGTCTCAGCATCGTCTCCTCGCTTTGCTTTGATTCACTTGTAAGAACAGGACGTCTTCTATTTTCAAGGCGTCGGTATCACAACCAGAAGGTATGTTTTAGCTTGAGGGAGCTCTTCAAGTGCTCCTGTAATCTCAGCCTGTGCTGTATGAAAACTGTTGGTATGCCAGGTTAAATAAAAATTTAAAATAAATCACTGAAGACCGAGCTGTTATGAAGCATGCCTCAGTATTATCGAATAACCTGCAATCACAGGTTAAATGGCACCGTTGATCTGTTTCTTCTAAATGAGAAGGTCCCAGGATCGCATCCCAGCCTAGTGCCTTTCTCTGTAGAGTTTGCCTGTTCTCTGTGCACTCTTTTTTTTTAATGCTCCAGTTTCCTCCTAAAAATCATGCCTATTAGGTTAACTGGTAATGCAAAATTGTCCCTAGGTGTGAGTGAGAGTGTGAATGGTTGTCTCGTTTGTCTCCATGTGTCCCTGTGATGGACTTGCGACCTGTCCAGGGTGTCTCCCACCTCTTGCACAGCGACTGCTGGATGTGAGTACCAATGATACCCGTAGCACGGAAAGGAGAAGCATGCATTGCTTTTCTAAAATGATTACTATTGTTCTTATGAATTGCATACAAATAAAAAGAAAAATAAGATTTTTTTTTTAAAAAAGCTCTTATATTATAACATTCCTCATTGTTTTTGGGCTCTTGAACATTAAAAGACACCCTAATACATTCATATAATACAGTTATTGACTCACCTGGTGTGTACAATTAATTTTAGACCAGTTTTAGTACATTAAACTTGCTTATTGATCTTATTGATGACACCTTAGTGGATATGTCATTTCCTGCTTGGGATTTCTGTGTCCAGCATCCTTTAGGACCCAGCTATTGAAAGTTTGATGAATTGTTTAGAATTACAGCTTCCTTTCATGGTTATGCTACAATTATTCCTCAAGCTGCCTTTCTCTCGCTGCTATTAGTGTATCTCTACACACTTTTTCAGCTGTGACATATTGTTTTAGAGTTCTACAAAGGTTTATGCGGTTACAAAACTGTCTTTCTCCATCTTTTCCTTTTATTGCCGTTTCCACAAAAAGCTCCTTTTTTGTTGTTGTTCCTGACCTTGTATACTCTTGTAAAATGTTTGCTCTTGTAGCAAAAGAAAAAAAAAATACATTTGTTGATATAAAAACAATACTTAGATAGGCATTTGTGATGGAAATGCCATCAATTCTGAAGAGAAAGAGGAAGGGAGGCATGTTTGTACGCTTTCCAGCTCCTGGAGCTCGCTCCAACTGTGAAAGGCCACTGCCATTGTTGGGTAACATAATCCACCAGGGAGGTCTTAAGCCAGACACTGGGGAGAACTGCCTACACACACTTTCTATCAAGCTCTGGGTACAGATGCAGATCCCTTTCAGTGCTGGAATCAGCTGCTGAATGCTAAGCAATTTTTAGCTGTTACTTAACGTGTGTGTTTGCGATGTGTGAGAGAGCACACATCCCATCATTTGTTGTAGTTCTGGACAAAAGCTCTTTGCACTATGTGCCTTGCTCATTGATGGCGACAGATTTGGATATTTTCTTTTGCGGGGAGTGAGGCGAGCGGATGTATGGATGAATAAATAACTCTTCTGGGAAAAGACATGCAGGAGATAATGGTTTCAGGATGATTTTAATGAAGTGGTGTGGCGCTGATGGTCACCTGCAGCACTGATGCCAATAATAGTTTGTCTGTGAGAAGCAGGTTTATGGTTTGTGTGGCTCATAATGGATTTTTTTTATGGACTTGTGCTTCAGTATTGGTTTTCCTGTAATCTAATAAGTCCTGTCATTTCTCTGCTGTAGAGGCTTCAGTTGTGCACAGGCATAAAAGCACACATGTAGGAAAGATTTTCACTTCCGAATGATTAGTTAACCTTATCAGCATCTAGTTGTTATCTAAGTTATTACCTTGTGTACGCATGCGTTACCTCTGTTTATTATCAAAATATCTAATGAAAAGCTGGACAAATTTTAACGACAGTATCAGAAAACAGTTTTAGAGAGTAGGTTTTCAGCTAAACCTGTTCAAGCTAACTTGATTAAAGATGGCCACCACAGCCTAGAGTGATCTTAGAAAACACATAAATGGCTATATATATTTTTTTTATTTCAGCTACTGAGCCACATTTTGATGTGATAGTAACTGAGAGGTATCGACAGTATGTGTTCCAAGTGCTTCTCATTATGTGATTTTTGCCATAAACTTTAACATTAACCATATTCATCACAGTCAGTCCTATTTCTCTGTCACACACTACTTTCTGAAAACAAAATCACATATAACTCAGTGAATTTTCTAAAGACTGAGATAAAATTTGATGTGGTAGTACAGCTGAAAGACCTTCACAATGAAAACTTTGAGCACAACTTCTCATAATATCTTGTGAGATCAAGCATAATGTCAAGAATTGACCAAAAACACTACATCTTCATCCAACATTTTTCAGTCAGGTCATCTGGACAGTTTATTTATTTTTTGTGCTGAAACATTTCGTCTTCGATCCAGAAGGCTTCATCAGTCAAGGAAACACACAACAAAACTGATTCTTCCCCCAACAGCTTACTCCAAAGTGGAACAAACCAGTTTTGTTTGTGATAAGATGGTTTCTTTGGTACGCCCCCTCCTCCATTGCCAGCCCTCTTCCTTGTTGACAGTCATGTCAAACTGGTTGAAAACAACAAAGTCCATGCTCAATAATCCAGGTATACAATCCACTACATCTTCATCTTTTTCCAAATATTATTAAAAAAATAAAAATAAAATAAGATATTATTTACAACTCTGGTGCAACATTCAATAGACATAATGTATTTCTGCAAAAAATACTATACGTTTCATTTATTGTGTTTTTAAAACTGCAACTATGATATTAGTTTTTGTCATCCCCTGCTTATTATGATAAAAATTATATATATATATATATATGTATATATACAT
>NC_056517.1:27435196-27463161 GCF_014905685.2 Nematolebias whitei
AGCTACAAAGCTGAGCACTGATAAAATTTTAAAATTGTGATTAATCTCATTATTATGCACAAAATTTAACTTAAATACGTTTAGAGCATTTTTAACGTACTGTTTTGTATTTAAAAAAAAAGGCACAATAGTCCAACTTTTGGTGCACGTTGTAACGCTGTCACTTTTGTAGCTCTTTTATTTTTTATACAACTCGTGAATTCTTCTTGTGATGGTGTGCCGTGAGGGAGGCTCATACGTACTGTTATTTGTTGTTTCTGACGTCACACAAACTAGCATCTTCCACAATGCTAATTGGCCTGCAATTTGTTGCTATCCACTTCCATAAAGCATTTGTTAGCTTGTCTTGATTTTGTTTGTCTATTTTTCTCCCACATGCTGAATCCAGCTTTGTCAGAAGCCTTTTAGTTTGTTATGGTGGATGGTTGGCTAGCATCGACAGTGTGTTTTGAATTTAAGTGATATTTCAGACTCGAACGACTCCTGTGCTAAGACAGTTCAGTGTTGCAGTTCTTACAGGTAACTTTACTTCTATCCAGCCTGCCATTGGGAAAAGTTTTTAAATAATAATGCCCATGTAAAAGTCTGGTGCCTTTCTCCATGTTTCTGTCCTCGCTGCTCAGTTTCTGACAGGGTTCATGTGAGCGTAGCACGACAGCAACCCGACAAAACAAAGGCTGTCATTGGTTGAGACGCACGATGATGCACATCCATAGCAAGTGGTGATCAACATCCTGCCCCCATGACCAATGTGTTTGTCTGTGTCTGTATGTGTGTTCATAGTCACTGAGCAACAGATTCAAAATTAAGAAAAAACTAACAGCGTTAATGCATTTTAGAACATTGTGGCCATTAAGCATTGGCTGTGTTAACACAATAATAATACGTTATTGTGCTCAACACTAATACATAATATATACAGTAGTCCCTCACTACTTGGTGGTTCGTTTTTCGAGAACTTGCTCTATTGCAGTTTTTCAAAGTAAGATTGGACATGACACACAATTGGCTGATTGATGGATGAGCCACACGATTGGCATGGAATTTTTATTTAAAATAAATTATTTTAAATCATTTAGCACCTGCTGCATCTGTGTGCAGTCCACAGCTGCAGGAGAAGCTCCCTTTCTGCAGATGGCAGAGAGCAGCTGGAGGGACATGCTGTGCTCATTTATTGCATATAAAATGCCTTAATATATATCTGTACAGTAGTCCCTTGTGTATCGGAGGGGATTTGTACCCTC
Source organism: Nematolebias whitei (assembly GCF_014905685.2). NCBI lineage: Eukaryota > Metazoa > Chordata > Actinopteri > Cyprinodontiformes > Rivulidae > Nematolebias > Nematolebias whitei. Next base: position 27,436,441 of record NC_056517.1, read on the forward strand.
AAGACCCACGATAAGTGAAAAACCGTAAAGTAGGAATAGTAGTACAAGTAGTAAGTAATAGTTTATTTTATTATTTATATAAATATATGTATTTTAAGGTGTTTTAAACCCTCCCTACACTCTTACAATATTCTAAACAATGTTTCTAAACTCTCAACGCTCTAAACGAGCACAGAATGTCATGATTTTTAGCTCCCTGCCTCCTCTGCTCTTTGCCAATTTCTCTTGGCCACGCCCACTTCCCTGCTCTGCTTGCTGATCAGCTGTTCATCTGCAGCAGGAAGTTTATCCTGCAGTGTGGGCTGCTCAAATCTGCAGGAGGAAGCTTTTTCTGCAGCTCTGGGCTGCACAAATTTGCAGCAGGTGCTAAATAATTTAAAATAATTTATTTTAAATAAAAATTCCATGCAGGTCGTGTGGCTCATCCATCAATCATCCAGTTGTGTGTCAAGTACAATTTTATTTTGAAAAACTGCAATAGAGTGAGTCCGCGATAAATGAACCGTGAAGTAGTGAGGGACTACGTATATAAATACAAAAATAAACTACTACTTAATACTACAGTAAATACTAAAATAAACTACTACTTACTACTATTACTACTATCATTACATGAGATGGTAATGACAGACTACTGTTTGTGTGTAGATGTATGCATATATATATATATATATATATATATATATATATGCATACATATATATAGCATACATATATATAGCAACCCAAAATGTTTTCACCTGTACTTTTTTAATTTTTGTTTTTAATTTACAAAATAATGTAATCTTTATACTTAATATTCTTTTTGTGTGAAAAGTCTGTTGTAGCTAAGTGAATCCCCTCGTCTCACAGGGAGGGCTTTCTAATGTGTTCAGGTTAGAACGCAAATGTATTGTTTAAGCAGCTTTTATGAAGCTAAATTTTTCTGATAATCACACACTCATACAGCAGTCTTTCTTTTTTAATGCTGTTTGCATAAATAATATGTGTGTGTCTAAACAGAGTGTCCCTTTATTTAAAACTAAATTTAAAATTTGGAGCTCTAGTGACTATTTATGCCGATTTCTTTGTAATTCAGTCAGCTTGTGTACAAAATGAAGCCAGGGTCTCATTCGCCTTCAAGCTGAAGCTTCTGTTGATTGTGAATGTTTTTAGATTTTGACAGCTTGTTTAAATATATTGTTGGTACATATTGCATTTTAAAAAAGCCAATTTTTTTTTTCTTAAACTAAACAAAGAAATGCTCAACCCTTTACACTCTTGATTAACTTGTCACTATAGTCAAGCTTCTATCATTATTATGGTAAAAAGTGTTTGTTGTTTGGTATATTCCTGTGGCACTCAGTGAAAATATTTTATTGAAACTATTTTCTTTGCTGCCATCCTCATGAAGCATTAACCTCTGAAATGTAATAATCAGCATAGGGAGCCGGTCGGTGTCATGTCAACCTACTTAACCTCTGCAAAACTCAGATGTTGCATACTATAATAACAAATTATATGACATTTTCACTCTTCCCTTGCACTGATGAGGCATTTTGCAATCCAAATATGCAGGCGACCTCCCTTTATTAGATTTCCCTTTGACACAAATTGCCGGCACAGAATAATCTTGTATAAAGAGACAACCACGTTTTCTTTCCATGGTGGTGTTTATTTTTGGGTGGGCATTTAAAATCATCAGAAGGTAGTTAACTATTTCATACGTGCGAATAAAGAACGTAAAACAAATGAAAGAACAAGAGGTTCTACAATGGTATGTCCTGTTTTATTACTTGCGTTTGACTTTTTAACTTTAAAATTGAAAATTAAAAAGTAAATTGTGCTGCATAGTTCATTGGTCATGTATTTGTATGTAGCACTATTCATCACAATGTGACAAGTGGCTTGAAGGAGCTTCTCTTGACCTGCCAGCATCCCTCCATGCCACAGCTCTCTGCGGTGCCCTGTAGCAGCTGGGCTGACCGCCTCCCACTTGCTGTGACAGGAAAGGGAGGATGAGGATGAATCAGAGGCATGACAAGATCTCCCCAGACCGACTGCTCTCTGAGTTGCTGGGCATTGTCACACAGTGACAGTATGTGATTAGTTAGATAAGTTTTAAAGCTCATAGTTAAAGTATGGTTCTGCATGGTTAGCACATTATTGTTATCATTTACATTCTGTTCATTTTTGGGCAGGCTTTGTGTAATGCTTAAGTGTTTTTACCCTCGTCTACATAGCAGTCAGTGGTTTTAAGGTCCCTCCTGCCAGTCAGTTTCCGTGGGAGGTCCAGACTATCATGTGTCCAAACAATGAAGTAAGCCCTATTGAGCACAGTGTGTATTTAAAGAAAGGAGATTTGTTTAAGAGCCCATTACACAAGATAAGCTGCAAATGGTACGCCTCTAAATGGAGTGGAGGAGCTTATTTGTGAATGTCTACAGGTGCCAGGTTGTAAGTGCAAGTCTGAGAGATGAAGAGGCAATAAGCGTCAGAAGGTGAATTTTAAAGTGAGGATAGATGTTTAATGACAGGCTTTGATTGATGAGATCCTTTTTGAATAAGCATGGTATGAGATTTAATTGAACTCCTCTTGAGGCTTGGCAGAGTGGTTTGTGCATCTAAACATCACTCTGCTCCCCCCCCCCCCCCGTGCGCTTTCCACTCCCTCAGTTTTTGAACAAGCAGAGTACTTTGATCCTATCTCTGGCAACAGGGAAAAACTCAAGAAATGGTCTCAGGCAGATCTGACTATGCAGGAAAGTTTGACACAGTTGTCTTCGATCCAATGTGCCCTCAGTAGAGGCTGCAAGCCCCTTTGTGTTCCTGATTTTAATTTAAACAGAACCCCTCCAGCATCCTGACAAGCTTGCCAGCAGAATAAACTCTTTGGGGAGTGTTTCCTTCAGTTAAATGTCTAAGTGCCCATCTTCCTTCCGTGCCAGTTTACAGCATTTGCCGTTCTTCTATCATCTTCTGTTTTTAGAGCATCAGCCAAGCTAATCCTAGAATTTCAGGGATATGATAACAGATATGAAGCTTAGGTATGTCCCTTATTATAAGGAAGGTCCTATTGTATGTCCACAGTAAGACATATTATTATTAAAGTGATAAAGAAAGGATAAGGAGGCGGGCGTTGATGTAATCATAGCCATCACTGGAGCTTCATACAGCGTCTATGAGCTGAATATCCATGTGAGGGAGAGGCAGGGCCCTAAAACTCTGCCAGATTTCATTTCACGCTCTACAGAGCACAGCTTCTGAGATGGTGACATTTACATGGGCCTCTATACCACCACTAGATGCTGCTGGCCCAAGGCGCTGGCTAAATCAGGCACAAGGGCCAATGAATGAGGAGGCAACGCAGGCAGGAGAACTAGAAGAGCTGGCTAATACGCTGAGCAAAAGAAGCACAAGAAGATGTGATAAAACTGTATCCTAGATGTATCTTATGAAGTTAATACATCCTTTGCCTATTTTCTACTGTTAAGACATGTTATTTACAGCACCTCTGCTATCACTAAAACCTTTAGTAATAGTTATGGTTTAGTTGCAGCATATTTTATTAAGACAAAAGGCTCTGTACACAACAATAGTCATGTATGTGGAGCACTACTTTTGGCTGTGAGTGTGAGTGGGGGGAGAATGTTGCTAAGTCTGTAAAACCAGCTTTTCCGAGGATTATCTGCTCAAAAGACCAACTGCACATCTCTTAGTTCAAAGGTCACCATCAGTGTCTGTACCAGTAGTCTAGCTTTTCCCCAACTTCACCATACTCGCTCTCTCTCTCTCAAATCTAATTGTCTCACCACTCTCATTACTTGGTGCATCACCTCAGCTACAAGAGGAGTTGAAAGCAGACTGAGATCAACATTTGCTCTCTTTTTTTCCCCGAGTGCCCTTTCACCCTCTTGAGAGTTTTAAAAGTGAGTTGACATATACATTCATAACAGCTTAAAACAATGAAAAACTCTGGCTGCAGTCACAGAAAACCCTGCAGCAATAGATGAATCATTCTGCTTATGTAAATTACCACTGACTGCTTTCACAGGTCTTCCAATAAGCTCCTGGAAATGTATTAAACAGCCCAGATTTGACTTTTATCAAGTTAAATTCTATCTCAGTAGAAGAAGAAACTGTCCAGCAGCAACGTCCCAAAAGTTTTACTCTTTTTGGACTTTAAATCCTTACTTTGAGTGCCTTGCAAAGGTTTAAAGCACCCTGATTTAGTTTTTATTTAATGTTAAATGTGTTCTTTGCTAAGTTGTGTAACAGTTGCAACTATACCATGCTACGTATAAGGACCAATGGGAAAAAAAGACCAAAACTCAGAATGAATTTACAGTGTTTATTTACAAGTGATAAATAATGCAATAAGCCACGGAGGAGACTGGAACCCTGAACAGCACAGAGCTGATTAGGAATCTTGTGGTCAAGGGTGATAATGTTATTGCTGATCTTCCTTATGATGGAGGTCAGGATCAGACGTGGGGAGGGCTGATCCAAATGGTTCCAGGTGAAGGAGGTGTATGTCTGGATGATGGCAGGTGTTAGGTAAGTGGTAGGAAGATGTGGAGGCAGCTGATGAGGCACAGAGGAGCTTGCGGTCCACAGAGGAGGATTCAGAAAACAGGAGGACATCAAGGGTAACTCAACGGAGGCACGGAGAGAAATACAAATCATTAGTATTTGGTTTTAGACACAAGTAAAAGACTACCGTTGGCAGGTAATGCTCCAGCACTGGCTGAATGTCTTCTGCAGCCCTTTATGCTCCTCATGCTCATCAAGTCGATGATCCATGGGTATAGCTGATTAGAGTCTGGTTGTGGGTGCAGGAGCTGACAAAGCAGAACTCCCACAAGTTTTCTGTCATGTGTCGACATAACTCTGGGTCACATCTTGGAGTTAGGAGAGATCATATCTCTCCAGTTTTAGCTTCTCTCCATTGGCTCCCTGTCATATCCAGAATTGAATTCAAAATCTTGCTTCTAACCTACAAAGCTCTCAACAACCTAGCTCCATCTTATATTTGAGATCTTGTTGTTCCATGTTTTCCTAACAGATCACTTCGCTCTCAGACTACAGGCTTACTCGTGGTTCCTAGAGTTACCAAAAGCAGAATGGGAGGAAGATCTTTCAGTTATCAGGCTCCTCTTTTGTGGAACCAACTTCCAGTTTCTGTCCATAAGGCTGACACATTGTCCAGTTTTAAGACTGGGCTTAAGACTTTTTTTCTTTTTGATCAATCCTATAGTTAGGGTTGGCTTGTTGGTTGACTGCCATATAGGTTTACACTACTAGAGGACAAATTGCCCTCATTTCCTTAAATTAATTTTTAGAATTGAATAGTTTTCATTTTACACTATTTCTGTCTTAACATGATTCTTGACCTGCCATTGTGTATCTGTTCCTACCAAACCCAGCCCATCAAAGCAGATGGCTTCTTGTTTTGAGCCTGGTTCTGCTGAAGGTTTCTTCCTCGTGAGGGAGTTTTTCCTTTCCACTGTCGCCTTCATGCTTGCTCAAGATGAGAGTTCTGTGGTGGAGTTAAATTCAAAGCAGTCTGCTGCTCAGATAAATAGTGTTAAGTTATTATTTTTTATGAATGTTTTTGTTAAATTTTTTTATACAGGCCCTTTCCAAAAGTTAGAATATCATGGAAAAGTTGTTTAACTTCCATAATTCCATTCAAAAAGTTAATCTTTAATAGATGAAAGATTCAGGGTCCACAATTTAAACAATTTCAAGTATTTATTTGTTTATTTTTACATAATTTGGGCTTCCAGCTCATGAAACCCCACAAAAACTGGATTTCAAAATATTAGAATACTGTGAAGACATCAGCCCGCACTACTCAGTTTTGCAGGGAAAAAAAAAAAAGAAATTAGGATCCCAACAAATCAATTAAAATATGGTACTTTCAAAACAATATATCAATCTTTAATACTTGGTTAGGAATCCCTTTATCTTAATCACTGCCTTGACGTGACGTGACATTGAGACAATCAGCCTGTGACATTGCCTTGGAGTTATGGAAGCCCAGATTACCTTGATGCTTGCTGTCACCTCTTCTTTGTTGTTGGGTCTGGTGCCCCTCAGTTTCCTCTTGAGAATACCCCATGTATTCTCAATGAGTCATTGAGCCCACAGTCATCTCTTTTGCTGTTGCATCTTCTCCTGCCACATTTTGCCCTTCCACTAGACTTTTCGTTGATATGCTTGAACACAGCACTCTGTGAACAGCCAGCCTCCTTAGCTATAAACTTTTGTGGCTTACTCATCCTGTGGAGGGTATCAATGATGGTCTTCTGGCCAGTTATGTCTGCAGTCTTCCCCATATTGAACCAAACTCAGACAATTGAACGAAACTGAAGCAATTTAATGACACCTGGGGAAACCTGTGCAGGTGCGTTGAGTTTAGTAAATGATTAGTGTGTCACACTCAGTTTAAAACATTCATGCCCTGCAACATTTGGGCTGATTTCTCCACAGTATTCTAATTTTTTGAAATCCTGTTTCCGTGGGTTTCATGAGCTGGAAGCCCAAATTATGTAGAAATAAACAAATAAATACTTAAATCGTTTAAATTGTGGGCCGTGAATCTATCATCAAAGCTTAACTTTTTTAATTGAATTATGGAAGTTAAACACCTTTTCTGTGATATTCTTATTTTTTGGAAAGGGTCTGTATATGAATGTTTCTGTTCAGTGCCCTGAGATGACTTCTGTTGTGACTTATAAATAAACTGAATTGAATTGTATCTTTTTTTCTGATAGGAGCCTTTTTATGCACCAATAAATCAAAGATCAGAGTTAAGTAACTTAACTCATGTAAATGGTCAGGAACTAGACTAAATATAAGTTAAAAATTATCATCCAAAGCCCAAATAGAAACATTCAAAACCTTCTAAAAGCCTAAACTTTTGGATTATTATAAAAAACTCTAGTTCATAGGAATAAAAATAATAAAAGATATACTTAAAATTGTTATTTATTTTATTCCCCCTTCTGCCAGCATGAACTGATTTGACAGTTCCACTAAAAAAAACTGTTAGATGGGAAATTACAGTTTAAAAGTCCTGTATTTCTGTAAGCTTATGGTTTGTAATTGTTATGGCCATCTTATCAGATGTGAAAGTGGACAAGGCAGATGGACATAATGACGGGGGGAACTTGAGAGAGCAGGTGGATGCCACACGGTCTCACTGGTCTTTACGTCACTGTGCAGTGAATCAGTACAACTGTTGAGTGGACGAGTGCACGACGCTGCTCCATTACAAAGTGAGAAATCTAGCTTTGGCACATACTAACTGTCATAATGAGGAGGTAACAAAGTTAAGGAATCATTAGTGAGCATGTATCCCAGTGGAACAACGAGAAAGCGAGCTTGGGGAGGTTGCAGCACGACAGATGGTGATTGTATATCTGTGTCATGTGTGGATGCTCTGTGCTAGTGCTCAGGGTTGTTTTCGCACAAAAACAAGTGAGAGGAGAACCAAACATGGTATTCAGTTGGTGACATTGATGGCAGGTGAGCTTTGAAATGATGATGTTTGGTTTCAAGCTGGTATGATTTATTATGAGGAACAGCTTTGACACCTGTGTGACTTGGGTCTTGTTAGCAGTTTGTTTATTTGTAAACCCTTAAATCATAGGTAGAATATGGTTAAACTTTGTAGAGCAAAAAATGTCTAGGTTAATTTGATCCACTTTGCTTCGTTTTATCACGCTGTTGGTATTGTCTGCATTAGACTCTACAATATATAGCTCAACACCAAATGTCATGCTTGCATTCATTTCCAGATTATCTCTTCATTTGAAAAACAAAATGTTCCGGTTCTGTTTGTGCTTTCAAAAGCCAACAAACAAGCGGATTACTATCTGCACTGTTTCTGGGACTTTGCATAAAACATTACAAGAGTCCATAAAATGTGTAAACAATGTGGTGTAAAATATAGTACTGGTGCATCTGGAAAGTATTCACAGCACTTCACTTTTTCCATATGTTGTTATGTTACTACTTTTTTCTAAAATAGAATAAATTATTTTATTATCAAAGTTGTTCACACAACGATAGTGACAACATTAAAAATGTATTTTGGAAATGTCAGCAAATTTATTTAAAAAGAAAGCAAAATAATAAGAAATCACTTGTATATATGTATTCACAGCCTTTGCAATGAATCTCAGGATTGCTCGGGTGCATCCTGTTTCCACTTTTTGTTTTCTTCTTTTAGCTGCTCCCTTTTTCAGGGTTCACCACCGCGAACTGTCACATGAAGACTTGGCAATTATTTTTTGCGACAAATGCCCTTACTGACACAACCACAGACCATCGAGCTACCACAGCCTTCTGTGTAGAGCAGAGAGCTGCTATCTAGTGTGCCCGGGGGAGCAGATGGTGGGGGTTAAGGGCCTTGCTCAAGGGCCCAGAGTGGGGTAAATGAGGGTAGAGACAAGTGTGGGTGTTTCACCAACCCCACACACATTTTGATGTTATCGGTATTGGGAGATGATCCAGCGATCTTCCGATCACAGGCCCACCTCCTCTAACCTCTGCGCCACCACTCCCTTGGTGCATCCTGTTTCCACTTATTATCCTTAAATGTTTCTACAGCTTAAATGGAGTGCACCTGTGGTAATTTCAGCTGTTTGGACTTGATTTGGAAAGGACACACCTGTCTATATAAAGTCTCTCAGATGACAGTGCATGTCAGAGCGCAAACACCAAACATGAAGTAAAAGAAACTGACTGTAGACATCTGAGACAGGATTGTGTTGAGGACTCATTTTAGGGAAAGATACAGAAAAAATTCTGCTGCTTTGAAAATCCCAACAAGCACAGTGGCCTCCATCATCTATAAATGGAAGAAGTTTGGAACCACCAGGACTCTTCCTAGAGCTGGTCGGCTGTCTAAACTGAGGCACTGGGGGAGAAGAGCCTTAGTCAGGGAGGTGACAAAGAACCCTATGGTCACTTTGTCAGAGCTCCAGCATTCCTCTGTGGAGGGAGTAGTGCCTTCCAAAAGGACAACCATCTCTGCAGCAATCCACCAAATCAGGCCTGTATGGTAGAGTGGTCAGACAAATCCACTCCTTAAAAAAGGCACATGGTAGCCCACCTGGAGGACTCTCAGACCATGAGAAACAAAATCCTCTGGACTGATGAGACAAAGATCGAGCTCTTTAGCATGAATGCCAAACATCATGTTTGGAGGAAACCAGGCACCACTCATCACGCATCCAATACTTTTCCTATAGTGAAGCATGTTGTTGGCAGCATCATGCTGTGGGGATGTTTTTCAGTGGCAGGAACTGGCAAACTAGTCAGGATAGAGGGAAACATCCAGGAGTCTGTTATATAAAATTCTTCAACAGAGCCATCCTGGATGAAAAAAAATCAGCATCCTGCTTCAGAGCACTCTTGACCTCAGACTGTGATGACGGTTCATCTTTCAGCAGAACAACGACCCAAAGCGTACAGCTATGATATCAAAGGAGTGGCTTCAGGGCAACTCTGTGTATGTCCTTTATGGAGTATTGCTTTATGGAGTGTTATATGTAGAATTTAAGGAGAAAATATGAGTTTATTCCATTTTGTAATAAGACTGTGATATAAAATCTGGATAAAGGGAATCATTCTGGGATCCACTGTAATTACAATTCTTTCTGTGGTGTAAAGTTAAACCTAAATGTTTCACATTTACTGAATTATATATAAAAAAAATGGGGTATATAATCGAGGTAAAGGAGGGAGGGAATGAATATTTGGTACAAAGCCAAAACATGACTGATGCCAAGGCATAGAAGGAGGTGGGAGAGAAGGAGAATATAAGTGGGGAAAACCCTCTTCTCAATCTAATAAGCATCCATGATAGATGCTGAAGGACATCATCCTATTTAGGGCAATCATCTAGATTGCTTCTCTATTGTTATTTTTTTTTTCCCATGCAGCAAAGACAGATGTATTAAGCTTATATTTCTACTCTAACAGGAGGCCATTTTCTTACCTTTTATTTAGCACAGCACGAAACAGACTTGAAAATGGCTCAAACTACGTAACAGAACACAATGAGGGAGTTGTAACAATTTTTGTTCTTATGTGTGAGTCATTACTCACTGAGGGGAAAAAGAAAGTGTGGGTTGTATCCATTTTTGGTTTTTGCTCCTTGCTTTAGCACCGTTTGAATCCGCAGAAATATTTAAACACATCTTGGAAATTATTTAATACATACTGCATGTTTTATTTAATCAGTCGTGTTCTTTTATGCTTGCACACCTTTGTTTTACACATCAGAACCCACTTCTTTATGTGACTGTAATCACAAAGTGTATAAACCTCCACTTTATGTTATTGCTTTAGAAATCCCCCATGTGGCTCTTCACAAGCTTAAACTTTTTTGCCAACCAAGTGAGAGGAAATAATGCTTTGTCCCAATTTTTCACCTTCAAATGAAGTACTAGGAAAAGGAATTTGTCCTGTTCCTTCTCCTGACATGATTTATGACAAAGAGACTTTTATTGAGATTTAATAATAATTTAATTAGTGGGGAGTAAAAGGTCACATGTGCTGCAGATCTTTGCACATGTGCGACAGGGAGAGTTCTTTGCTAATTGAGCACAAACTGAACAGACAGCTGGAGGTCAGGCATCATCCTGGCCCTGTGGGCCGGGTGATGGGGCTGTGGTGGAATTAGCCTGCTTCTCGTCCTGTTTATTGGTTGCCACTTTTTCAGGTCACCACTCCAGTTTTCAGGGACACACCATTTCCATTAACGATACTCTACAAATATGTAATGAAAGTGACTTTTGAATGGAACTTGTAAAAACACAGATTTGTAGGGATGTCACAATTTTTTGTTTTTTTTATCTGACTGATGGCCTGTGTGAGTGTTTGAGAAAGAAAAAATGTGTAAAAGATGAATGAATGTCACCGACAGAGCAACTGAACAGCTTGTATTAATGACTTCAGCACCATGGACAGCGTCGTGTGCTTCACACATCACCGTGCTCTTTCATCTGTAGTGCTAAACTCTTGTTTCCACCCACTCAAACAAACACACATGCACACACACATACACACAAATTGAAATGCAAATATGCATTTCCAGATTAATGAAATTTGCAGAGCAGCAGGATTTGAGGTTCAAGTTTCTCTGACAATTACAATAAACACAAGTTCAAGGCCTGCCAAGCGATTCAGGCTTAATTTAGCTTCATTTTCTGTTTCAACTCCCTGTTTCTGGTGCTTGCAACAACATCTTACAAAATAAAATATATATATATATTGTTAGCTGTCAAATCAGTTCAAAACTATGTGGTTCTTACTATGGCTGCAAAGTATATCAACAATGATTTGTTATAGCAACATCAGTGCAATGATTTACTGTATTTGGCCGTCATATGGACACACCACTGTCAATTTGCTACATATGACATTTGAGCATTGTTATAACAAAATCAAAAAAGAGAAGTGAGAAAAATATGTTTCTTGCAAATGATTTCATCATAACAATATTTAACAATGCAGATGCACGTTTTCTTAATTTCATGCAGCACTAATTATTATCAATTTCGGCAATAATTTAAACAGCAAGGTAGATAAAGAAATAAAGTGTGTAGTTTTCTGAACTTTTTACTATCAACGTGACAACACGGTGACTCAGTTGGTAGAGCTGCTGCCTCTCAGCGAGAAGGTCACCAGATTGAATCCCAGCCAGAGACCTTTCTGGGTGGAGTTTGCAAGTTCTCTCCATGCATGAGTGGGTTTTCTCCAGGTACTCCAGTTTCCTCCCACAGACCAAAACATACATGTTAGGCTGATTGGTAACTCTAAATTGCTCCTAAACATGAGTGAGAGAATGAATGGTTGTCTCGTTTCTCTCTATGTGTTCCTGTGATGGACTTGCTATCTGCCCAGGGCGTCCCCCACCTCTTGCACAGCAACTGCTAGATATGGGCACCAGTGGAACCCATGACCTGAGAAGGAAGAAGCTACTAAAGATAATGCATGGATGTATTCAGTGAAAAACTGATGTTTTTCAGAGCACTTGGCATCATTTTTTACCCTTTTTTTAGATAGAAGGACATTTGTTTTACTTTAATGTCTAGATTTCCTTGGCTCCCTGGATTTTTGTTAACCCATTTATGTCAGAAGGATGTCTGGTTGAGTTTGTGTGATACCTAGGTTTTACAAACAGGTATTGTCTGAAGTCACACAGATGAGACAAATCAAATCTCTCACCTACCGCACAAGATTGAGACAAACTGCCGACACATCTTTTAGTGTGCTTCTTCCTCGTCTAGTCTTTTCAGTTGTCATTTCCTTGTATCAAAAGCTCTGTCTTCCTCCTCCAAAATTCTTGCCTTATATTCGTGTTTGGCACATCAAAAAGAGAAAAACAAGTAGAGAATAAAGGCAAACATCGTTTTCGTCATGATTGTTAATCGGGGAGCCTATCCATTCATTTCTTTGTTCCTCTTTGTAATGGGATATATCCAGTGCATTGTGACAGACAGAAATGTTTGTATCATAAAGAACAAGTTGTCAAAAAGAGGAAGCTGTTTTTTTTTTCTCCTTAAACGATTTTCAGTTTGCCAAAAGACAGAGAGTGAAATCCTGCATGTCGAAAGCATGAAATACTGGCTTTGGTGAGGACACTAAAATCTCGGTGCTTCTGCCAGAGAGCAAAACAAGTGCAAAAGCAGCTGCAAATGGCTTAGTCAGGGACATCACCAGCCTTTTGCTGTGGAAAACAAGGATGAGCCAGGGCATATTTTTATATTTCTAAACAATATAAGAATATACTTTCATGATGCCACTATACAAGCTTTCTCACACTCTCCTCCATCTGTAATTATCAGTCATTTTAGCTGCTTCGGTTGAGCTACACGGCTGCCATATAATCAAGAACTGTGCGCCTTAGTTTTAATGATTCCCAAAAAAATATGTGACCACTCAGTGTGAGCACAGGTGGAAAGAGAAACTGTTCATCTGGTGCTTCATAAACTTGTTGACACACTTGTAAAAGCTTCATGAATGCTTTAGTGTTCCATGTTGCAGCAGCTGTGATAGTGTGTAGTAAACAGAAATACTGAAGCTTTTCATTCACACTAAATAACATGATGGTAGCAGCTGGAATCATTAAAAAGAAGCATAAAATATAATACAAATTATTTTAACCCACCTCGTTTCTTCATATGGCCAAACTTTATTGTAATCATTCGAAGTTCTCTGAAGGATTTTAGTCTTTCTGAAGTTTTTCAGGGATTTTCTGTTTCAATCATTTTCTGTTCAGTCCTTGTACCTGACTATGATAGCATATGTTGCAGTGTTTTGTAAAAAAAAAAAAAAAACTGGACAAGCCGAGGACAAAGGGAAACAGAATTATCTGCAGCAGATAAAAAGATAATGAACATGATGGGGATGTTTTTTATAAATTGAGTGGTAAAGGTCCAGCAACGACCTGAAAGATGCTTTATGCTTTTCGTTAATCACCTGCTGAATGTGACTTTGTAGCTAATACCTTTCGGGAAATCATCTTCTTAGACCTCATATGCAAATTTCTGTTTATTACAATGTCTTTTATATATCAAAACAAAAGGTTCATCCCTTTAGTTTAGGAGCCCTTTTTATGCCAGAATGAATCACAGGTCAGAGTTAAATAATTTAACAAACAATAATGGAACCAGACTGAAAACGAGTGAAAAAAACTGCCTAAGTCAAATAACTAAGTAAAACCTTCAAAAAGTTTGATCAATACCATTTGAAAATGATTACTAGAAACTCAGGCTAAACTGTGAAGCTAAATATAAAGAGATGAAGAATGACACAAGACTTCTGCACAGTGCTGTATACTATGTGGCTATGCAAGTTCAGTGAGCTGCACAAGACATGCACTTTGTACTGCATTTGTTATGTCTGTGATGCTTTTATATGTGTGTGTGTGTGATAAATCTTCTTTGGGGTGTAAGTGCCAAAAGACCAAACTCATTTGTTACCTTGAGCCAAATTTGTATCCGCCCGTTTGAGAGTTTTGAAACGCACAAGTGTACACACTCACAAATACTGAGTGCAGCAGGGAATACAGCAGAGACATGTATGCATTAGCCCACAAACAAACGCACTTGATGATGTCATTTTTATAATCTGTTGGAATCTGGGCCAGCTTTCACAACGAGGGAGCCGGAGGGATGAGCAGTCACTGTCATAATGATTTGGTGTGTTGGAGGGAGGGGGGTTTATGGAAAACAGCAGCTTGTTCATGTTTGTGCAGTTTGTATTGAGAAGGGTTTGTTTATATCTGACATGTTTGCCTTGCAGTTTTTTTGTAACTGTACTTTTGCCTTTCATGCAAACTGAATGAAGGTTGAGTAGTATCTGTAATTTATGAAGTTTTTCAAAATAAAACAAATATTGGGTCTTTCATGTTTGGTTTGAAAATAGTTAAAATCAGGAGCTAACATGAGAAAAAAAATGCTGTAATGAACTGATCATATTTATAGTGAATTTAGAGCAATGCTAAATTTCCTTTAGACCTAAATTTTGCTGTTTAAGAATTTAGTCTTTCAGTAAATCCTTTTTTAATTTCCCCTCTGTTCCTTTGGATTCTCTGATATTTCAACATGCCAAATAATTTTAGGCATTATCATTAAATACTCTGGTGGATTAAAAAAAATGTTGAATTTGGTCACAAGCCATGCAATAACTTCCAGGAACAAATCCTTTTTTTTAAATTACACCAGGCACTCAGACATACTAATTAAACTACTGCTCAGTGCCAAACATGAATGCTGATAGTTTTACACTCTTGACAGTAAAGTGGTTGAGTGTTTTTAGAGCAAATGATGTGAAATCCGAACATGACCAAGACACAAACAAACACTGTACTTATAAAGCTAATGTTTTTACAGTGATGTGTGAAAAAGCCTGCCTACAGTAACACAGTTATGTAGCGATCAATGTCTGCTTATTGATTTCCTTCAGGCCCAGTACAAGCTAGAACAAACCATAATGAAGTGTCAAATATCTTTAGATTGCCTGAGGCACATGTCAGTAGCAATAATTAACTCAGTGGAGTGCATGAATTTAAAGAAGATGGTAAATATTTTAAAAACTTGAACGTAGTTTTTAAAAACTTAATGTTTTAGTTTTAATCTGCCAAGATTCACTGTTTCAAGAAGCTGCGAGTGATGACGTCTGGACGGTTTCTTTTTTTTGTTGTTGATAAATTTCATCTTTCATCCAAAGGACTTCTTCAGTCCAAGGAGCCACAAAAACCTCAGTCCTACGAGCAGCACACTTGCATAGTGGACCTGCCCTCTCCCCCGTCGACTCCTCTGAGGCAGCCATAGCCAAAGTGGTTCAAAACATTAAAGTTCATGTTCAACAATCCAACAAATTTCAGTCAGGTCATCTGAACGGTTTCTTTTTTTTGTTGTTGAGACATTTCGTCCTTCATCCAAAGGACTTCATCAATCCAAGAAGCCACACACAAACAAACGCAGTCCCACGAGCATCACACTTCCTTTCTGGGGCCTGCGTTCTCAACGGAGGAAAGGGCAGGCCCCAGAAACCATCTTATAACCAACAAACTGGTTGGTCCACTATGGGAGTATGCTGCTTGTGGGACTGAGTTTGTTTTGTATGTGCCTCCTTGGATTGATGAAGTCTATTGGATGAAGGACGAAACATCTCAACCAAAAAAAAAAAAAAAAAAGAAACCGTCCAGATGACCTGACTGAACTTTGTTGGATTTTCTACCTGGATTATTGAGCATAAACTTTGATTGTTACAGAGTATGTCTTCACAGTTGTTGTCAAATTAAAAATGTGTTACAATGCTTTTATTTTAACACATATGGCAAACATAATTTCTTAAACAAAACTTACTGGTTGTTTTATTTTGAAACTAGTAAAGGTCATGATGATAAAGTCAAGGTTTTGTTCTGCATTTGTCAGTTTTTATGTTCTTTATTCTGTCAGGATTTATGATTATGTTTAACTACGTGCATGTGATGCTGGTTGCAGACATGTAACAACACAAACATTTCAGTCATTTCAGTTTCATTTTCGGCTTCCATCTTCAGGTGATGACACTTACGACAGGTACTGTTTAATGATATAACCACTGCACTTAATGCCAACTATAACCTTCACTCAACCCATCCTGACTCCTCTTTCAAGTGCTTCAGCTCAGCTGGCCGTGTGCAGAGAGGATGGTAGGTTGAATCCTCAGAATTCAAGTGCATCTATATTGGTGTATCATGAAGAGTTATGAAAGAGATGTTCTTAAAATTCTAACTACAGCTGCCAAGGCTTCAACCAACTACAGGTTTTGTTTTTGAACAAAATGTAAGTGCATTTGTTTGAAGTTCTATCATTTTACATATCTGCATAGTTTATGAAACTAGAGCATATCAGGTGTTGGATAATGATTTGCTTAATCTGATATATTGTGGTTGAAAAATTTACCTTGTAGCATTATTTATTTCACTAACGCCCAGTCAATAGAGCAGTGGAGAGTTTCCTGTGCTCGAGCATCAATGTGTGGCATGGAGGCTGCACAGCTGCAGAAAGAAAAACTTTGCAGAGAGTGGTGAAGGCTGCACAGAAATCTGTCGGAATCAGCCGCCCCACCATCACAGACCTACACCTCCAGATGCAGGAAGAGGGCCACCTGCATCATGAAGGACCCCACTCACCCAGCACACACACTTTTTGCCCCACTCCCCTCAGGAAGGAGGTTAAGGAGCATTAAGTGTAGAACCACTAGACTGAGGAACAGCTTCTACCCTGAGGCTGTTAGACTCATGAATCTCTAACTAGAATAATCACTGTGAAAAACCATATCATGTTGCTGCTGATCTGTTTCATGTTGCTGCTGATCTGTTTCATGTTGCTGCTGATCTGTTTCAATGTTGATGTGTTCATGCGCGCACATCTGCTCACAGACTCATGTTCACGTTTGTGCTGATGTTCAAAGTTTTATGTTATGAGTGCTTAGTGTATATTTAGTTGATGTTTTTCTTAGTTCATATCTTAGATGTTTTTACTGTTTTTCTTATACATTTTATTGTTGGATGTAACTGGGACCCCGTGTACATAATTTCGCTCCACCACATGTACCACATGAGGTGCAAATGACAATAAAGAAACTCTGACTCTGACTCTGACTCAATAATCAAAAGCAAAAGCCCACTTTAATTGCATAATGTCATTAGATAGGAACTTGTCCTTAAAATCACTGGTTAAAGTATATTATTGCTAAAAGCCCACTAAAACAACACAAAGAGCCACAAAGACAACTGAACATAACCACAGCTTTCATAGCTGTACCATCTATGGCAATGATAAGCTACTAGCATTCATTAATACATTTTTGGAAATTTCTCTGCATCTCTAAAGGCCACCGACTTGATGCTCACAACCCACAGCAGGATCCTGACCCCAGCTTTGAGAAGCACAAATAAAGACCGCATGCCACAACTGGGGAAGGCTATACATTTTTGATAAAGTGGTTTATTTCTATTCATTTATTTATTTAAAAGGACAGTGCACGTTCATCAATATTCCACAAATAAAAATGTGCCAGAATTAGCACAATAGCTAAATTTCATCTGTTGTCCGGAGCAGATAAAACAATAAAAACAATTAATAAAATGTGTGCAAAACAAATACAACAATTGATTAAAATAATCTATAACAACAAATCACACGAATATCACATTCTATAAATTACACAGTTTAAATAGACCTGTTTCATAAATGAATACATGATTTATTTATTTTTTTAATAGAATAACTATCACAGTCTTATCTATTCTGGTGGCTCTACAACACAGTCCCCTCTAGTCTGGTGTTTATTCTGGTTTTATACTTTTGGATAAAAGAGTTTATAGCAGAAGATCTATTTAAAACCCTAAAAATAAGACTTAAATCACAGAACATTTAATAATTTTCCAAGTCCAAGTCTTATGTTATTACAATAGTGAACATGAAAAAGTTTTCAGTCTAAAATGTTGTCTTTTTAAAGAGAGACTTGATGGGTTTTAGCAGATTTGCTGTTGTATGTGACCAAGTTGTAAGAAAAGAAAATATATTAGAAACAATCATTGGATGTATATAAATTTTATCTGCCTGTGAAGTGAGAAAAGGTCTAATATGATGGAAATTTGCCATGTTAAATTTTATTGCCTAAAAGCATCTCCAACTATGCAAAATGGCATTTTTCCACAGTCTCTCCACTTATGTTCCACATCACACCACACCAGTTAAGGGCCTGACCACTGCCAGTACCTACCCCCACTCAGCTTGGTTAATGGGACCATCTTGTTTGTGTTTCCAAATGAACCGCTCCGATGTGACCATTTTGTCATAAGTAGACAGCAGTTGTTGATTGGCCAGCAGAGCTACATCACTGGATGACACACCCAGCAAACCAGCAAACTACATCTAAAGCACCATTTCCTATCTGATCGTGTTGAGTGTGTGTTGTTTTTGCTAGTTTCTGGTATGGAAGCTCCTAAATTAAGGACCACAACGGGCAGAGTGGCTCAAACACGATGACCTGCTACGATACTACCCACTTTGCATTGATGATTCCACTATAGTGTTCTTGAGTAAACCCAACTCCACTGCCATCAATATGATTATCACTGTTTAAGTTAAAACAAAATTCTGAATATTTAACTCTAAGCACTGTATGAGTATGGGAATGAGAGAATGGCAAACATATGTCAAAACATTTGACTGTGGTGCCAAGGTCAAACTGAGGCGAAGTTAAAGAAGGTGATTTATGAATGTAAACTTTTATCATTAGTAGTTAGGGATTGACACATTATTAATTAACTTTTGTTTAGGTTCATTTGTGTTCATTTATTAGCTATATTATTGTAGATGCTGCATTTTTGACATTGGATTGTATTGATAAGAAGTGGATAAATATGGAATATAGCTGTAGTCAATGAAGCACAATATACAGGTGCTGGTCATAAAATTTGAATATCATAAAAAAGTTGATTTATTTCAATCATTTCATTCAAAAAGTTAAACTTATATTCATTCATTACACACAGACTGATATATTTCAAATGGTTATTTTTTTAATGTTGATGATTATAACTGACAACTAATGAAAACCCCAAATTCAGGATCTCAGAAATTTAGAATATTACTTAAGACCAATTAAAAAAAGGGTTTTTAGAAATGTTGGCCAACTGAAAAGTATGAACATGAAAAGTATGAGCATGTACAACACTCAATACTTAGTTGGGGCTCCTTTTGCCTGTATTACTGCAGGAATGCGGCGTGGCATGGAGTCGATCAGTCTGTGGCACTGCTCAGATGTTATGAGAGCCCAGGTTGCTCTGATAGTTGCCTTTAGCTCTTATGAATTGTTGGGCCTGGCGTATCACATCTTCCTCTTCACAATACCTCATAGATTTTCTATGGGGTTAAGGTCAGGTGAGTTTGCTGGCCAATTAAAAACAGGGATGCCATGGTCCTTAAACAAGATACTGATAACTTTGGCACTGTGTGCAGGTGCCAAGTCCTGATGAACAACGAAATCTACATCTCCATTAAGTTGGTCAGCAGCACTTGAAGTGCTCTTAAACTTCCTGGTAAATGGCTGTGTTGACCTTGGACTTCAGAAAACACAGTGGACCAACACCAGCAGATGACATGGACCCCAAATCATCACTGACTGTGTAAACTTGACACTGGACCTTAAGCAATGTGGATTCTGTAACCCTCCTCTCTTCCTCCAGACTCTGTGACCTTGATTTTCAAAGGA
This sequence comes from Nematolebias whitei, assembly GCF_014905685.2. Lineage (NCBI taxonomy): Eukaryota > Metazoa > Chordata > Actinopteri > Cyprinodontiformes > Rivulidae > Nematolebias > Nematolebias whitei. The sequence goes on from NC_056517.1 coordinate 27,456,217, forward strand.
AATGCAAAATTTACTTTCATCGAAGAACATAACTTTGGACCACTCAGCAGCAGTCCCAGGCGAGACACTTCTGACGCTGTCTCTTGTTCAAGAGTGGCTTGACACAAGGAATGTGACAGCTGAACCCCTTGTCTTGCATGCTTCTGAGCGTGGTGGTTCTTGAAGAACTTATTCCAGCTGCAGTCCACTCTTTGTGAATCTCCCCCACATTTTGAAATGGGTTTTGTTTCACCATCCTCTCCAGGGTGTGGTTATCCCTATTGCTTGTACACTTTTTTCTACCACATCGTTTCCTTCCCTTCACCTCTCTATTAATGTGCTTGGACACAGAGCTCTGTGAACAGCCAGCCTTTTGTGTCTTGCCCTCCTTGTGCAAGGCGTCAATGGTTGTATGTTGAACAACTGTAAAGTCAGCAGTCTTCCCCATGATTGTGTAGCCTACGGAACTAGACTGAGAGACCATTTATAGGCATTTGTAGGTGTTTTGAGTTAATTGACTGATTAGACTGTGGGACTAGATGTCTTCAATATTGAACATTTTCACAATATTCTAATTTTCTGAGATACTGAATTTGGGGTTTTCATTAGCTGTCGGATATAATCATTAACATTAAAAGAAATAAGCATTTGAAATATATCAGTCTGTGTGTGTAATGAATGAATATAATATACAAGTTTCACTTTTTGAATGGAATTACTGAAATAAATCAACTTTTCCATGATATTCTAATTTTATGACCAGCACCTGTAAACTAAAAATAGGAGTTTCAGCTCAAATTACAGCGTCACAAGAACATCAGGAGGTATTAGCGAGGATTAGCATTTCTGCAAATGTGCAATAATAATTTGTTATGTTACAGTAGACATTTTAGCTTGCAATAGTAAGACAAACACAGGTGTATTATCAATGGCTATATTCCAAATTTAGATATGTTCATGCCGGTTAGCTTGCACTGAGGCTGATGGACTGCAGCTCTTTGGTTGTTCTACAATTTCCAGTAAAAATTAACCTTTATTTAACCAGGCAAATCCCATTGAGATCACAGATCTCTTTTGCAAAGGAGACCTGGGCCTGAAGACAGTGTAACATGCATGTTTTTGATCTGTGGGAGGAAACCGGAGTACCCGGAGAAAACCTACGCAAGCAAGAGAAGAACATGTAAACTCCACACAGAAAGACCACAGGTCCAACTGCGGATTGAACCCAGGACCTTCTTGCTGTGATGCACCAGTGCTAACCACTGACCCGTCATGCTACCAAAAATGTCTCTTGTGAATTTGGTTTGTACACTGACTTCACTGCTTTACTTGAAGCTCCACTTGTTTTGAAAGCAAAATGATCTGTCCACACATTAGAGATCAACCTCTTCCAAAGCAGCATGACTCTACTATTTAAAATAGAGGAGTGACTAGAGCAGGTATTACAGAGTCTGATGTTCTCTTTTTTCCTGCACACACCATTGCCAAAATAATATGCACTTGTGTTTTGTGTTACATACACTCATGCAAACAGCAGATTGTTCAGTATTCTGTCTAAGTCTTATTTTGTTCAGCACGTGTAATCCCCTTAACTTCTCTGCTGATAGCCCAACTACCTTCACTTCAGATTAGCTGAGGCAGAGATCAAGAAGTGCTCCTTTGACAGTATGTAGGACTACACAGATGGGACACATGTTTCTGGATGATGAATTGGGCTTCATTCAAGATGGATTTGGATTTGATTTAAACTAAAGCATGTCCAGCAAATCAAATACATATTTTTGCATGATTTCATGTTTATAATGCCATGCAGTCACATCCTATATCATCTGCTTTTGATAAATACTGTACATGCAAGTCTTTGCATGTAATACAATACACTAGATTAATCTTCTCATACAAATGGACTTTTTTGCATATGCATATGTAGCAATGCGCCTCCCCTGAACATGGCTCTGTCACTTTAAGAGCTCTAACCATCTTTTATTGTAATGAGACCAATACCATGCTGTAATAACTGTCCAGTTCAGACTGTTGTGGAAAAACTACACTCAAGCTAACAAGGCATTAAGAGGTGGACTATAGTGTGTACAAACACATTTTACAATTAAATCCTTGATTCTTCTTATGAGATTCCATCAGAGCCAGTGCCAACTGGATGGAAGAGTTTTTCTGCAGGTTTGATATGATTTTCTTATTTATTTATTTCATTTGTATGGTTATATAGGGGCCGAGATGGGGCAGAGGCAAAGCAGCTTATTCTGGACCCAAAAGTTCCAGGCTCAATACCCAGTCATTGCACATCTTGTGGTGTCTCTGAGCAGGACACCCTATCCCCAATTGCTCCCCAGGTGCCTCCAATAGCTGCCCACTGCTCCACCTGAATGCATCCCAGGTGCGATGGGTTAAATGCAGAGAGCCAATTTCACCATTGTGGAAACATACAATGATGACAACACAAAACATATTATTATTATATTGATGGATGCAAAGACAGATTTTAAAAGAGTGGTTAAGTCACTTATTTATTTTTTTTATTTTTTATTTTGCTGTTGGATGATGATCATTTTCATGTTTTAGGCTTCACATCAAAATCAAGGTTTCTTTGATCCATATTGATTTTAGTGTATGATACGTGTAATTCTGACAGCTTGTAAAAAGCTGCGTATCTGCATGTCAACAAATAATGTAGTCTTTAAACCTGATATTTTTAAGGATAATGGGTTATAAAGCGGATATAATTTCTTGAGCTAGAAAAAAATTACAGTGGTCTTTGGGGGTTTGTTTAATATTCATTAAAAAAAAACTGAGGGCACAAGTTGCCACAAAATAATGTGATCTTAGGTTCCTTGCTCGTTGCTTATACTCCTGTTTTTGTGTTGAGTTTATTTTAGCATCTGAAGGTAAATGCGAGTCTGTAAAGACCTATTATCTGATGCATATATGTTTCTTCTGTTGCTGAGAAAAAAGATCAATAAACGTAGAATAAAGTGTAGAAATAAAAAAATGGGTTAGTGAGACATATTAAAAACTATCTTTAGAACAAAATAAATTGAAGGATTAAACAGGAAATGAAGAGTCACCCACAGGAGATTACTTTGTTTTTTATTTGTATGCAATATGAAAAGAATTAAGAGATAAATGTCTCTTTTCATCTGATTGATCTGACATCTGACTCTTCATTTTAAATAAAAGTATGTGAAGCTTTATTGATATCACACATCCATCACAACCCAGCTATTTAATTCCTTTCATCTACTAAGATAATTTAAATATACTGTATCTGGACCATTTATTTTCATTTAAACAAGCCAAATACAAGGAGTTATAAAAAATAAAACTGCACATTTCATTGACCCAGTGGGTGTATTCAAGCAAGTTTAGTGCAATCCACTGTGCATCAGCAGCTAGCATGGTGTCTCCTTGGTGGTGCATTGGGGCAGAACATTCAGCTTCAGGAGAGTTGAATGTACGATGAGTGTTATTCTAGAGCAAAGGCATGACCATAGTGCCTTAAGTAAAATGAGAAACTGCACAAGGACATGTGCAAGGTATGCAAAAATTATGTTGCATAATTATGACAGTTCCTCAGAATAAGCTAACAGATTTTGATGTTTTATTAATCAGCTTGCTGTATGGTTCATTTTAAATCTGATACAAACATGAGTCATATTGGAATAATTATATGTTATATTTTAAGTGTAGTTTGCAGGATTTGTATAAAAATGTCTCCCACGTTTCCTTTTTTGTGTTTAGGGACAGCAAATTTAATCACACATATCCATGCTAACTGGTCACTAAGTATGTTTTAATCCAAAATGCATCTGTTTTAGATCAAACTGCAGAGATTACTGAAGTCTAAACCAGTGATAAAAATATTTCAATGTGTTTTTATGACAGTTTCAGTTGAATAAAACAAAAACTAGCAAAACCACAGACAAGATTTTCTAACATTGCTACTTTGTTCCCTCAAAACTAAGCTTGATATGCTCACCTTAGAACCCTGTTAGAAAATAAGTGCTGTAACATCTATTTGTATTTGTATATTTTTTTTTGTATTATATAATGTTGTCATTTATTTGAACCACTTTCTGTGCAATCTTATCACTAGCATAAACCAGTGGTCTAAAACTGCACTAATCATTAAAAATAATGTCTTAAGATTTGAAGAGCATTTAGTTTATGGGCTATCCATCGAAGGTTTATCCAATTGTCTGAAAATGTACTCAATTTAATAATAAAAAAAAATAAACTGAAATGTTTTTCAAAAACAGGATCAGGTTATAAAGTTTTCTCCTTTTGTTACTGAAAAGCAACAAATAATAAAACTATTATCCTTCAAATTATTGTTCGGGTATATGACAACATCTTACAGATAAAAATCGAGGGCTAACTTTGAGTTTTCTTAAACAAAAACTTTGACTCAGAGCGTGTCTTTGAAGCATAAATCAGCTGCTTATCTATCAATCAGTCAATCAATATAACTTTATTGTCCATGAAATAGAGATTTATCTTTGACTAAAGGTGCATTCACAGACCAGGAAAACGTTAGATTTTTTTTAAAGCTGTCCAGCAATGGTGCGTTCATTGACTGTAAAACAGACCCATTCTGAGTGTTGGATTAGTCAGTTTGCAGTCAAGTTTAAAACAACTGATTTTGATCACCAGCTGATTGATTTGTGCATCGATAAGTTTCAACATTATGTTTGACGAAAATGAAAGAACAGATTTAAAAGACCTGCTTTATAAAACTATATTTAGTCAGTTTAAAAAAGTTAAATCTGGACATTAAAAAAAAAGCAAAACAAAAAAAAGTATAGAAATATTTTTTTGAATGTCCAGAGGACCAGAATGAACTTTTTTAGATTTTTCTACCTGGATTATTGAGCATGCAACAGGATATATTTAGTCAGACATTCAGGATCTCTGATGGGCTTCCTGATCACATGCTGCCAGATAAATTGTCTTTTTTTTTTTTAGTTTTAGTTGACTCATTATATTAGAGCAAAATAAGTAATTTATATTCCTGATTTTTTTTTTAAATTAAAAAAAACATGGCCATCCTGTTTCATTTGTCACATATGAAGACTGAATTTCTCAGCATCTGGACAACATCTGTCTTGAGATTTCCACGCAGACCGTGTTGTCCCCAACATTTTTCTCCCTTTAGGATTTTTGTCGAATCTGTTTTCTTTGTTGGTCCTCTGAGTTATACAATGCAGCTGCCTCACAGCATTTCAATTTCATTGCTATTAATGATACAAGAATTTTATTTTTCCTCATTCTCCATCTGGGTTGAACAGTGTGGGATTCGACTGAAGAGAGAATTCTCTCTAGTTACTGGAGGATCTATTTCCTACAGGTTGGTAGGTTTGTATGAGACTTGACTATCTGCTGTTAGTCCCTTTCATCAGCTAATTAAATGTCAAAGTACCACAGCATATGAAAAAAAATACCTTTTTGGTTAATGAAATAAACAAATATTGGTGGATTATGCTCCTGGAAGCAGATGTTGCAGTTATGAGAGCAGGTTTAGAGGAGTTTGTGTCTTCCTTTTCATCTAAAATCTTGGATTGCATTTTGTGTGTCTTTTTTTTTTTTGGACCATTAGTGGTATACAATTGCTTTCAGCTCACCAGACACCAGAGATGAAGCCTCCCCCCCACCCACCCCCTCCCCGACTTACAGACTTTTATCATCACTCCCTTTCTTTCGAATGAGTTCTGAGCTCGTAGCAGATTTGTAACCCTCAGCATTCGTTTTGACAAATGGTGGAGAAGATTGCAGACGTGCACCTTCTCTGGGTCAAATCTGTCAAAGAGCAGGAAGACTGCTGGTGGTTGTGTGTGTGTGTTTGGGGGGGGCTTTGCTAAAAGAGTTGAATAAGAAGGCCAGTGTGAACAGGGAGACAGCTGCTTTATGTCTGTTGGGTGGCTTTGAACATCATGAAGCAGCAACACTTCTGATTTATTTACTAATGTTCTTGTTTCCAGTACATTACTTTTCCAAAAATTAATTTCCGTGCAGTTTTTAGGTAGGTTCAATAGTATAATTTATTAGCTATCACCTCCGATTTCTACATAGTCAAATTGTATCCAAGAACCTGCAAATTAAAATTATGCAGAAAACAGATTTTATCCCTATGCATGAAGTAGATAAAAATAATAGCAGTGAACATTTTAGTTAATTTTCTTTATTTTGCATTGCACTGCATTGTGACTACTGTTTAAAAAAAATGTCTGTGCAGCTCTAAAATTGAATCACGAGCTGGAAATTGTTTTAAGGCAACAAACAACCACTCTGGTCTTGGTTCCGCTCTGGTTAGCCATTAAGCCAGTATCTCACTGGTGGAGGATAATTGGCAACTCAGAATTGTGAGCAAATGCAAACATTTATCTCTGATATTTGAGAGTTTGTGACACGGGAGTGGTGTGCTACATGTTACATTTTCAGTTGTGGAAAATCAGAGTCTGTTATATATCCATGATTTACACAACTGCCTTCTAGGCCTAAATCATTACTGTATATTGTAGACCACCTATACCCATATTGTACTTGACTTGGTTTGCTTTGTACCCACTTTGACAGCTGTCCCCACATGTTTTAGGATTTAATCTAATGAATGAAACAAAGATGGGCAGATTTGGACCAGTTTAAAAATATATATAGGTACCGGTATTATCATCAGAAGGATTTTTAGACATTCACGTTTGGGGCTGAAGCCTCAGATGTTTTCTATCACGAAGAGAGCTCCCAAAAACCCTGCAGCTATTTTAAGACATAGATTTATTAATTTTTTTTACGTATTGAAAACTTCAAGCAACAAAGCTCTTTTCCTCCATACAGGTCGATCAAAGAGCCATCAACAACAGTTAAGATTTTTTTTTAAACTATTCATAACCTATCCACATAACTCTACTTCAAAAAAATCTGCATTTTGTTTTTGGAAGCAAGAGGCTCCACATA
>NC_056517.1:27463561-27496065 GCF_014905685.2 Nematolebias whitei
TTCTTTATTTGAACAGTTTTAGTGACATTGTAATACTACACTCAGCAGTTAGTATACACTTGTATCTAAATATAATTGTATTTTAAATGAAATGAAATGAATTAAAATAAGAGTTGAAGACTAGAAAAATAATTAAAATGGACCATTAAAAGACTGTTCTTATAATCTGAGCTCCTCCTGGTTTCTGTGATATCAACAGTAAAGAGGTATCTGCTCTCAGCAGTTATTAAACTATTTAAAAAGTCCTGAAAACATCTGTTCAGGATAATCTAGACAAAGGATCTGCAACCTTTTTTCGGCCCTTTTGTTCACTAAATTAAACATGTCCACAATACCTGCTACAAATGGGATTCTCAACTACGGTCCAATTTAAGTTTGTTGGAGGGCGCTTTTATGGACAGTAGTGGTGATTTTATAAAACTAAAAATATCTAATGATTTTTAACATTTATTTATATTTTTACATTCTAAGACCAAATAAACAATGAGATTTTTGTAAAGAAGGAAAAAATTATAGTTTTTGCCCAGTTTCTAAAAACTAAAACAATAAACTATGCATTCTTGTGATTTTTTTTATTGTTATTATTATTATTTAGAAAAATTACGTATCCTACTTTTAAGAAATAAAGCATAAAGTGAAAGTGAGTATGTTTTACTCATTGTAATGTTTCTAGTATTCATATATTTGCAAAAAAAAAAAAAAAATACAGGAAAACTGCTAAAACTAGCCGTTTTAGTTGTTATTAAAACAACCAATGAAATTCAATTTTATGTCAGTTTTGGTCAAAGCTTGAAAGAGCCGCTGCAGAGGGAACAAAGAGCCGTAGATTGCAGACCCTGGATATAGGCTGTAGAAGATACATTTATTAACAAACCACTGCTCTCACCAAACTGCACTCATTAACAGTAGTTATGCAAGTTGTAAATCAAAATGCTTGTGGTCCTTAAAAGGTGTTGCAGAACCTTGAGAAAAAAAAAGTGAATAAACCTCATCCACTATATAAAATCTTAGTTTTGATTTATTTATTATAAAGGTATTGCTAAAAAAATCTTACTTCCTGCTTTAAATGTTTTAGAATTATTTCATCATTTTTATATTAAGACTACATTGTGATACAACCCTCCATCTCATCACAGCTGCATTCAAGTGCCCCACATTCTTAAAAAAAAAAATAATACAACAAAGGAGTTTATTTTGGAAAGTTACGCAATCATATTTTGTATGTCTTTTTTTGCCTTTTCTTCCTCAGTCTGAGCAAAACATTCACCTTGAGCTTTAATCTCGTCTTTGCGTCAAGAATTAATATGTACTTTCTGATTGCAATAGAAGCAAAGAAGGCAGATTTTTTTTAATAAGCCATAAAAGGTTTAAAATGAGAATCTGAAAGTGACAAAAGGGATGACAAAGAGAAGCTAATCAGGATAAGGAAGAGGTATCATCATGCTGTCGCCACCTCTTTCATCACCACCCTTTCCTTTTCCCCATTTGGATCATATTTCTCATCATTTCAAAACACAGCAGAAATGTTGAAGCAAAAGTCAGTGGAGCTCTGAATGTTAGAAGATGCATTAGCTTTTTTTTTTTTTCCCTGGGATGAGTCCAGAGGTTTCAATCAATCTATTCACGCCAATAATTTAAAAAGAAATTGAATTATGTTCTGAGCATTCAACCACAGTTACTTAATTGGAACAGGATTAGTTCACATTGATTTCAGTCTGATTAAAGTCCCTAGTTTGTGTTTCCACTTAATCACTGAGCACAGCCGTTGAACCGCCCTTTGCATCCTCCCTTCTCCCCAGCTTCTGCCAATCATTTACAGCCCACGGCAGCTTAGTAAATTTGCATGAAATCACTATCCTTACTAGTCCACATTCATCAGATGTGTTTTGGGCTGTATTTTTATGATTATTATTATTTTATTTTGTCTGACTTGCTTTTGTTTTCTGTATAGTAATGTGTTGCCAAGTCCAGAAAGTTGCCCCCATGATGTTTTGATAGATCACTGCTGTTATTCTGAACAGAGGAGAGCGAAGGAGTCCGAAAAGGAGTCATGAGGAAAAGACGGAGAGATACTGTCTCCAGGGAGAAATAAAGTGAGGACAGGAAGAAACACCAAATATGCATGAGAGGGAACAAGGAGAGTAGAAGTGTGTGAGGGGAAACAAAAATCACAAAGAGGTTCCTTGAGTGATGGTTTTGGAAAGAGAGCAGTGGAGAGAAGATAAGGGAGTGGTTATGAATGGAGAGGCAGATGAAGGTGGAGATGGACTGGAGCTAAAGCCAGGACTGTTTCTAACAGCTTCTACCTTTTAGAACTCTGCTTTTGAAAGGCAAGAGTCTAAAGGTCAAATGAGACCTTTTTGTTATTTTGAGAAGTTTACATGTAAAAATTCAGCTTATTGTTTAAGTGAGGACTTTTACAGTGTAAATAAATCATCATTTATTGGCGTTATAGGCCTAATTTAATTTGATTGAAAATATGTTGCTACAAGTGGCCATTTCCAGTGCATTTCCTCAACTACACTACTATAGATATTTTTTTAAGTGGACATTTTTTTTTCATCTTTGAAAAACATTTCCATCCAGACAAGAAGCTGAAATTCCAGCCGAGACACAAAGAAGGCAACAAAAGAGATCTGTCAGTATATTTAAATATAACTTGTTTTTTTACTTGTCCTTTGTCTGATTCCAAATTTTGTTGACATTTTTGTTTGTCCTTACGCACTTTCTTCATGTCATGAAACTGCTCTGCCTGCTTTACTGACAACCGTCTTAGTCTTACATGAGTGACGATAGTACGGTTTAGGATTCATGCATGACACCAGACAATGGGACTGGTTAAGATTTATTGATAAATTGCTGCTGGTGGAGATCTGGGTCAGGAAACAGGTCCAATCATCACAGACGGGCAAGGGAGGTGCTTCTCTACAGAGCTGAAGATGCTAACATCACATGCTGAGAGAGAGAGCTGCTGTAGAGAGGACGGTTTTTGCAGCACATAGCTTTCAGGAGCGTTCTGGGGCAAAGTCCAGTAGAGAAGGCAGGGGTCAAGAACCGTTGGTCAGAGATCCAAAGACAAATCCAAATTGTGAACTGTGAGTTGTAGTTGTGTTTGTGGAAGGCAGAGTCAGTACCATGGTCAGAGAGCAGAATCCAAATCAAGCAAGGGGCAGGCAAGGCGAAGAATCCAGGAGACAGGTGTGGGGTCAAAACAGGACAGGTAGACGAGACTATGACAGGAACGCTGGACATCTACTTTCATAAAGAGTTTGATAATCTGGCAACGATGGAGTGAAAGCTTGGGCCTTAAATAGGAAGAGCAGGTGCATAAGATGAAGGTTGATTACTGTGGTGAAGCAAAGTGAGCATGGCGGAGGGTGACAGGAGCAGAGCTTGAACATGAGTAGGGGAACAAAAACAGAGCATAGAAAGCAGAAAGCTATATGGCAGGAGGGGCAAAAACGTGATAATGAGCTCAAATCGCAATAGCAAGAAAATAAATAGGCAGTGGGTCGTTTTTATTTAGAAGTTGAAATTTCTGAGTTTCAAGCTGGAAAAATCAACTTGACCACCCTTCTTGAAAAATTTGAGGATTCTCGCGATCTCCAAATGCAAAATCCAATATGGCTGCTATGACTGCTGCATTGTAGCAACGGCTGAAGTGATCAACTTTTTTGTTTTTCTCTTCTCTCTATCATTCATTAAATCAGTCACACATATGACTGTACAGTCTGTGCACATTTTGGAGCAGTGTTTGAATGCTGATGAATGCCTTGTTATCAGCTTGCACTGCTAGTCATAGTTAGTCAGGTGACTAAGCACAAAAATTAAGACATTTCACTTGTTTTCTGACTTGTAACAGACATAGGTCAGATGTTACATCATTCCCAAATCCAGTTTCCAATTTCTGAGGTTATAGACTGACAGAGGGGTGCAGACCATCCCCCTCAACCTGTGTTTAACTCGACTGGTTGGCCACCTCACAAATGGGCCAGTATGGACACTTTGCGCCATTTAAATGCCATACATTTTTGATTTTATCTCACATTTTGAAAATGTTTGTTTGCCAACAGAACTAATAAGATTAAAGTTGTAAAATACAATTAAAGACAACAAAACTTGGGTCAAGATGAGAAAAGCAGGTTTATTCAAAATGACATGTTCTGTGATAAAGTGAGAGGAACTGTTGACCAGTTTGATAGAAAATTGTGAAAGAACACATACTATTTCCATAATCAATTCTAACCATGTGAGTTACACCAGCTGTAGTGAACATTAACAGTGAAAATGTCAACACACATGAGGAGTTACAGAAGGCAGCAATGAGAGGAATTATTTAAGTTATGAACACCCACTGAAAAGGTATAGGGAGGAGAAATATAATAAATGATTTTCATTTTTTTGATTTGTTAAATATTACATTGGTATTCATTTCACTTCTGCTCTCAGTAACAGTTACACAGTCAACCATAATGCACCATATGTTTCCTTTTTTCTTCTCACTGCATTCACACCACAAGCGTTTGTCCTCCCTGCCAAGTTTTCTTCTCGTCTGATTATTTTAACGGCTGTTTGCAAGTTTTTTTGTTTTTTTTAAGTAACCCATAAGCTGATCAAATACAAACTGACAGGTATTTCAAAAATCTGAATTTGCAACAAAAATCAATCATAAAAGGGAGCACATCTCATTTTGTAGCCTCAATGTGTTTCTCTTGCTCTCTGCCAAGTAGCTATCACACTATCTCTGATTATTGGACTTGGTTTTTATCAGCATCAGCAAAATAGAACCGTTTATTTCACTGACTGTTTTCAAATATAGTCTGTCAGTTTCAAAACTGCACAAGGAATAAGCACCTAAGAGGAGCCTCACAAATTATTGCGGTTAAATTTGTTCATTCTCACATTTGATGGTGCAGTTATTCTGCTTTCTATGTTCAGGTATACAATATTTAAAAACATCTATAGAATATATCTGCTTTTAACAGTTTTTATCCTTTTTGTCATACATAACAATAAACTCTTAAATAATCAAGCTTGCATGTCAGACTGTGTCTAGCTGAATCAAAGGAAAATACGTTTTTGATCCTTCAATCTAAAAATACCTGTCCTTCTTGCACATGCGCATTCATTATACACGCACAGCTAAACAGCTGCTTTTTAATAAATAACTATCTGTCATCAGTGTGTGATTCTTACACTGTAGCAATGGGAATTCATTAAGTGTGCCCTTTGGAAGTCTAAGCAACCAGGTAGGGTGCCATCAGCTCCCTATGGCCCTGGAATCGTGCCCCGCATTTCAATTGCAAACACTGTATTTATCCCAGTGCCCTTGCAGAAAAGCACACACTAAATGCTCAAACATCTTCTTTACAGGCTTCTGCCCTATACATTTAAAACATATTTGTTTTTAATCTACACACATGAAGATGAGTTTTGGCAGATCATAGGTTTTCTGAAGAGCAGAAAAAAAATGTCAGATTGAGATTGTGGCAGCAGATGAGTCTGCTTAATCGCACAGAGATTTAGTTATATGTGGATCAGCAGTGTTTCCCCTACCATTATACAAGCAGGGTGCACCACCCATCAACAGAACTGAGCACCCCGCCTACCAAACCAAATTGCACCCCCAACCACCCACCCACCCAGCACTGACATAGAACTAAGCTAGCGGCGCAAAATACAGGCTCTCTAGCTAAAAAGCTAAAGGCAGCACTCACGTTGCCTTTTCCCTCATGCTGAACGCCCCCCGCCCCCACTCAAAAACTGCTAGCACAATCTGCGCTCAGACACGTGTCCGTCCCCCCATCATCAAAAATCATGGATGAGATGAGCACCCTGCCATGGCAAGTTAACTAGGGGAAACACTGGATCAGATTAGTTCGTTTTTTTGTTGATGTTGTTTTAGTTGTTTTGCTACAAGTGGATGAGATTAAAAAGTTCACTTTCATCATTATACCCTTTTATTCTTTTTTCCTTTTATATTGTATGATAATTAAATTCAAGAATTTAGGAGATACTGTAATACTGCTATTAGTCACGGGTTGAATTTAACCTACGTTTCTTGATGGAATTGCTTCTAAATTAAGTTAAGATCTTGTTCAATGTGTTAGCCCACAGATTATGTGTTCACAATGACTCTAGCTGCGAACACACCAAACAATATATCTCAATATCGTTGAAAATGACCGACTTGTAGCTGTTTTTGTGTTTGCTAAGGTCATTTAACATTGGGGGACATCTTGACTCGAGTTGACATCAGTTTTAGATATGTATTCTGTGATTACTGTGTAAGAGTTTTATAAAAATCTGTCCAGTGGTTCAACTATTCTGCTAACAGACAATCACCCACAGCCAATTACATGACTGCCCAACTTTTATGGTAATAGGTGAGAACCCCACAAATTATCAGCTTTTCACAGCCTCTTTCATTGTTTTTCTCATATACTGTATTTTTTGCCATATAAGTTGCATCTTTTTGCATAAATTTATAAGTCCTGCGACTTATACACCGAAGCCACTAATATACGTTTTTTTCCCCATATTTATAACCCAATTTTTGCCTGAGATCTGACGATTTCATTCATTATGACATGGAAAATATTGAACACTACCATTTTCAGCCCCTAGAGGGCCCTAAAGCAATATGGCAAGCCAATTGTCTCATTAATAGATAAAAGTGGATATTAATGAGATACTTGAAGATACCATACCAAACCACCTTCGTCTCCTCTGAAACTCCTGGAGCAAATGTCAAATCAGCTGCATTTTGCCGCGCCGCCCAGGTGAAATGCAGCTGACTTGACCATTAAAGTGCATTTATTAAAGAAAAGTTAAACTGACACGCAACTTTACTATAATGTCGAACAAACAATCTTGTTAAATTCTTGTTAAAGTCCTCCCATGCATGCTCCTGTGACCGTCATTTGGCAGCCAATCGATTTTTGGCACAACACAGGCCCATGTTTCCGGGTGGTCAGCGGTGACACGTAATAGATGCAACCTATATGGCAAAGCAACTTATTTATGCGTTTTTTTTTTCACTTTATTAGACATTTTTGAACTGATGCAACGTATACGGCGGCAAGTATGGTAATTTATATCGGTTTGTTCGTGCGCATCAAACAGTCAGACAGCAATCTGCAAATGTGACTTTCCATCCTTAATGATCATGCATATTTTTGTGCTGTCTGCTGCTTGATAGGGAATCCCACATAGCGTCTGAGTTGACGTTCTTGGAGCTCATGCTCCACAAATTCATCCGGCGTTCAAAATAAGCATCAATATAAGATCTGCTGCTGTGAAAATGTAACAAAGCATGGAGATAATCGCTACTGAAGTTTTGAATAATGGCTCTGTGGAACACAACTGTAAAACAACCGTGTGGAGATTGTGCATCATGCTGGCCATACAGGAAGCCAGCTGGTGCTGACGCTGACATGATGCGGGCGTACCCAGAGCGTGAAAGGGTTAATGCAGCGAGGCCACAGGCTGATCCTCCATCCATCCTTGGCTGCCAAAACATCAAAGGATCCTTCGAAAGAGTCAGAATCGCAATCTCCTTCAGTTCAACCTCTGCATAACTTCCCCTCCCCCTGCATTCTGGTTCTCAGGTCAAACATACCCTCATATTTAACATTTCACATACCCCACTTATTGAGATTCTTTATTTCCATATCACACTTGAGCATGAGAAGGTTTTCTAAGGAGGAATTTTTTTTTCTGTTTTTTGTTCAGTTTATATCAATTTCCTCTCATTCTGTTTTATGCTCCTAATTCACCTTCTCGGCTTTGTCTGTCATCTACATTGCGCCTCTGAGTTCTACTTATTATAGATAGATCAGTCACATTCACTCCAGAATATTAATTGAGCGTAGATGAATAATTTAAAATGCGTGGTTCAATTAGGATTCAGGGCTGCAGTTCACAGGACATTTCCTCATATGAAGTATTTAAACTACTAAAATAATATAATACAGCTTTTTTTTTTTTTTTTTTTTTTGTACGTTCATACGGTTTTGTTCAGTTTGGCTGCTCAGTTTCATAAAGAGAATAAAAATTGTTATGCAAAAGTTGTATCAGTGTGACAGCAGCATGTCTAATGTAATTTACGCTCATCGCTTGATTAAATACTCGTTTAAGAATGCTCATGTCGATCCATTTTAGAACAAACTAGACTTCCTATCTTCTCATCTTTCTGTTTTTATACCTGTGTTTAAGTGACGTGTTTAAGTGTTTACATGCGTGTGTTCTCATCAACAGAGTGTGAAATTAAAATTCACCCTGCAAGGCTGACAGAAAAGAGTGGAAATGGTACTGGAGACGTTAAATATCTTGTTTTAGCTAAACGGTTGTCTTCTTTTTGTCCATTTGAACAGTTTGATCTGAACATAGTGTCATCAGTGCAGGTAATATTAGTATCACTATAGATTTTAATTCCACATTATTCTTTTTTTTTTGTTGTTTTCATTTTACCTCAGTCCATATTAAATCAGCTATGGCCCAGAGAAGACAGTAGCATTTCTGAATTCTATCTGCATTTGTTGACAGTACAGCTAACTGAGTTTACAGATAATAGTTTGTGGGTGTTCTCCTAAGCACTCCTCATGCACTGATGTTTGGTTAAAAAACTGAACAGTTTTTATTGCAGTGCTGCCGAAGAGCCTAAAGATCTCAGAGATTCAAGATGGATTTCAAACTTATTCTTTCCAAAAAGAGATTTCTCCAGATTGTCAAAACATTTAGATTATATTTGTCATGAATTAGTTTGCTGTGGCGACCCCTGAAGAAGAGAGCGGCCGTAAGAAGAAAAAAAGTTTACTTTGCTTTATTGAGAATAAACTATGGGTTTACAGTAGTCCCTCGCTACTTCGTGGTTCGTTTATCGCAGACTCGCTCTATCGCAGTTTTTCAATTGAAGATTAGACATGACACCCAATTGGCTGATTGATGGATGAACCGCACGATTGGCATAGAATTTTTATTTACAATAAATTATTTTAAATAATTTAGCACCTGTTGCACATGTGTGCAGAAAAAGCTTCCTCCTGCACCGTTGTGCAGCCCATACTGGAGGATAAACTTTTTGCTGCAGCTGTTCAGCTGTTCTCCGTGCAGAGTTGAGAAGTGGGCGTGGCCAAGAGTGCTCTTTGAGGCAGGGAGCTGAAATCATGACATTCTGTGCTCTTTTGGAGCGTTTAGAGTTTAGAAACATTTAGAATATTGCAAGAGTGTGGGAAGTGTTTAAAACGCCTTTTTATATACAAATATATATCTATATATATATATGTATAGACTACTACTTACTACTTGTAATACTATTCCTACTTCGCGATTTTTCACTTATCAACTTATCGTGGGTCTACAGGGTATGGATCCCCCATGATCAGTGGTGGAGAAAATACTCAAACACTGTACTTAAGTAAAAGTACAAATAAACAGACAAAAATGTACTCTAGTAAAAGTAGAAGTACCATATTGACATTTTTACTTAAGTAAAAGTAAATAAGTACTTGCTTTAAAAATACTAAGTATTAAAAGTAAAAGTACTTCCTGAATGTATTACATAATGTAATGGTCTACATATCACTAAGTCTGCATACCATATCTATATTTTCTGTAATATATTAATAGTGTTGTTCCATTTTAATGAAAAATGCTGCAGATTATACATGTTTTTATTGTGTTTACTCTGTGACACAGTTCACACTTGGACTTGTGATTCTGTGCATCAGAATTTCAGGGATGACCTGTAGAGTTAAATGCCATTAATCAAAATAAGAAAGAGGAATGATTATACCTTTGAAAGTTTTTTATTTAACACAAAGCAAAACCAATGTGTCATTTTAACTGCAGTAAACACATTTAAGTCAAAGTTGTCTGCCTGAAAAAAGGAGCATTAGACACAACTAACAAAGGAACAGGCTCTGATCATTTCCACTGATATGTCAACTCCAGTTTGTCTTCAACTCTATTTAAAATACTGTCTATTCAACCTTGTAATGGGTCAATATTGAACAATATTTTAACTTCCTGACACCATTTTTAAAACTTGGACCCGAGTGTCGAGACATTTGGAGACACCTCTTGTCTCCTAACATCCCATGAACGGACACATTTTAATATTGCAGCAAGAATTTCTTGTTCAAGTTCAGAAGAAGTTGTTTTCAAATATTTTTGAGTCCAGTCTGGCTCTTTTGGGAGAGAGACGCTGTCCTGTTGTACTGAGCAGTCTTTCAATAAGGCCATGGGTGGAGCATATCTTCTGGGTGACTCTCTTGCGGTGGAATACATTTTGGTTGGGTTAGCGGTGCTGCAGGTGCACCCAGCTCAGTGACATATATATTAGAATATATGTCATTGGCCCAGCTCTTCTTGAAGGTGGGCCTAATGTTACCTGCCCACTTTGCAGTGATTCACTGGACCAGCTCCCCTCTCACCATTGGTTACTTTCAAAGTAACAAACAAATCAAAAAGCCGCAACATGAATGTAACTTGTAATGCAACGCATTATAGAAATGTAGTGTAGTAGAAAGTACAGATACTTGATGTAAAATGTAGTGGAGTAAAAGTATAAAGTACCCACATTTAACTCTACTTAAGTAAAGTACAGATACATGAAAAATGTACTTAAGTACAGTAACGAAGTATTTGACTTAGTTACATCCCACCACTGCACATGATAAACGAGGTACTACTGTATCAGATTAATAAATTCTTGCATTCTGTTTTTATTTACATTTTACACAGCGTCCTAGTGTAGGGTTGTATAAAACATATATCTTTGTCTCCAAAGAGAGACCTGTAGTATTAATGACCTCCATTTGACCTCCGTGCGTGTGTGTGTGTGGGGGGGGGGTTAAGTGGTGGAGGATGTTTGCATGTGCAGCCTCTTCCATTTCCACCTGGCGTGAGTTGGACAGATCACCATCTGCTCCGTGCCCCCATGCTGAATATGTGCCACCTTCTCCTCATCATAACAGAAGCTTTCAAGAGGTCTAGTTTAATAAAAAGCATTATATTAAGTATGATTTTTATAGGTTTGTGATTTGATTGATTTTAGTGGCTACAAGGAATGAAGCTTTGTTCTGAAGCTCAATGATAGCTGATTCAGGATAAAAAGAGTCACGATGGTCTGGTCACTTTTGCTTTTTAGCAATAAAAAGTCATTGCGCTAAGACAAAAAACATTTTTCCTCTTTTTTAAACACCTCTAGGACTTGATGTGCAGCATTTAAATAAGCTCAAATAGGCTTAAAATGAATTCTCCCCATCCCCTCCCTCCTTTCTTTCTGTTCGGTGCTTCCCAGAAGGCGGGGTTTTGGGATCAAACTCAACATGTTGGTGCTGTGATTTTCACAGCCAAACAAAACGGGGCTTAGCTGATTATGCACACACATTTTAATGTCTTTAATCCAACCAGTCTGGTCCGTGTTTTCTTCTTCGGTCAACTTAAAAGCAGAAATAGTTGTATGCATCTCTCTGTCTCTCTCTCTCTCTCTTTGGAAGATTTATGCATTGCAGCATCCCCAAGCATTTCAGCAGTAATGAAACAGTGCACTCTGAAGTGAGTGCAGAGGGGGAGAAAGAGCAGAAAGCAACAGCACAGCGTGAGCAAATGACACATGGACCAGCACATTAGCCACCGGGGAACCATATGCATGTTTGATGTGTTGGGATGAATTCCGAACCATTGAATGTGTCTTTATTTGATTAAAGGTGGAGAAATGTGCACACACAGACGAGGAGGAGTGTGGAATTGAGTGCAGGGGAAGAAAGATGCCAAAGATGAAAACATAAAACAGGTGGGTCACACTCTGAAAGCATGCTTTCCACTGGAACATTATATTGCTACAGCACTTCGCAAAATACCCTTGGCTGCAACTTTGTACACAGGTCGGTGGCAGCTTACAGCATAGGGTTTGTATAAATACAGCAGTGACAGGCAACATACATAATATCAACTCCGTTGAGTCGATGCACCCATGACCTTTTGAGTGGAGTCTTCTGTGCAGCAGTCATAAACTCACAATTCACCTTTAGTGGAAATACATCAGTCAAGGTTGACAGAGTGCCATCAGTGGCAGAAGAAATGAGACTCAGAGACACAAAGTTATCACCCAGAGCAATGACGAGGGTGACTTGAAGAGGAAAGGAGGATAATGGAATGATCCAGGAATGGAATGGAAGGATGAAAGGGGCATTTAAAAAAGGATAAAATGTTTTTTTCATGTTTGTGTAATGATACTCATGACAGAACAGATAGAAGTGGAGGGATTTACAGTTAAAAATGTTTTTTTTATGCTTAATGGCAAGTAAAAGTGCTGAACATGTTTTATCTGCCAGATGTAAGCTTTAGCGCTCTTGTGACGTTAACACAGACAGAAGAGAGGGTCATGGATTTAGAGCGACATTACTAAAAACATTAATATTTGCCTAATCTGACACCAAAAATGCTGTTTTTCGGCTTTGACGTTCTGATAGATGCCAGTGATCCATTCAGTTTACTGATGTCAGTTTGTTTCTAAAAATAGAAAAGTGGAAAAATCAATGAAAGAAAAAAATAATAATTGAGCCAAGTTCTGATATTTGCATCTTTAGACTTTACACCATGTACTCGATTTCATGCCAAATGTCTTGTGCGCCAAAGTATTTTGCTTCTGTGTCTAGGTCACAGCACAAATATATTTTTCTTTTAAGCATATCTAGCTGGAAAAGTGGCAAGAACTACAAGAAAGCTAAATATTGCTTTGTATTGTCTGTGATCTTCTTTTTGTATGTGATGATTGGGTCCCGCTTCATGGTCTCCTTCAGTATGTAGTGGTGTCAGACAGTAGTGTGGATATTTTGTCATGATGCCATCTGTCAGTCAATCCAGTAGGCTGGACAGGCAACTGGACAGGCAACTGGCCAGTCAGCGATCACAATTTGTCCCTAAGTTAAACCATTTGTGGTCATAGAAATTTCATGAAAAATCATCAGAAAAATGATTTAAACATTGTCAGTGGGGAACATGTTATTCAGACAGCATGATCCTGAACATTTAGAGGGTAGAATACAGTTTATTCCCTTTCCAAAACTTAAACGGAGTTTAAAACATTTTTAAAAAATGGATAAATGCCAGAGGCAGAACTCATGAGCTGCTGACTATGACAGTGATAAACGGGAACTACCACATGTTCGTCTGTACGAAGGTAACTGCAGGTAAATCCTCCATTTTTTTGTCATAACTACATGGTTAAATTAAAGGTTGATGCTTAATGATAGTTGTGCTTTGTTTTGTGTGTTTTGTATGTAGATATATGATGCAACTTTAGATTGTTTGTTATGATCTGTTAACATGACACCGGTTTTTCACAGTGTTTAAAAGGTTTTGTAATGTAAAATTTGCTCTCAATACATACTGATTTCCACTATAAATTCCTGTCATGTGTAGCACTGCAGCATGAAAACATCTTCTGCAGTAACCATTTTAAGTTATTAGTAGCTTTGAATTATATTTTTGTTTTTTTGCCTATTTTTTTTGCTTTAATGTTAGCTGATAAGACAGAAATGCCTCACTAAATGCCTCAAGTAATGCCGGGAGCTTCACTACCCCCGCCATTACAGTTATCTTTGTTTGTTTGTCCGAGGTTAGCTCACCCTGGGTTGCATTTCCACGAGAGTGGAATGATCTTATAGTTTGCGTAATGTCAGTTTTTCCAAAAGAATATTTCTTACATCTAGATGCACCCACAGAACAAAATGCAAGTTGGTACCTCCCTAATTCTTTGAGTTATTGCGCTCAAAACATGACAGCCCTGCTTTTTTTTCTTCAATGGAGGACTATGGGCTTATCTTACACCCATATCACAGAACCATTATTCTGATCCTAAATAAATTTATATTGCTTTATTTACTATCCTATACATAAATATGAACAGTGCAAACCTACTTTTAAAAGTTTTTCTATTACAAATTAAGAACTGTCATATCTCATTCACTGGCATATTGATTATTTTGTGTTGGCACAAAACAGCTGTATCCACTTGCATCCTATATATCTTTTTACTAACACAGATGTGTCCAGAGGTGGATTTGAATCAAGTAGACAGACTGTAAAAAAAATGGCACACACCTGCTGTTATGAGGTCTTACAATCAACACCACATGTCACGACAATAACCCAACCATGACGGTAAAGTAAACTCTGCAGACAACTAGAAAATCAATCAAGAAACCACTTTTGTTAGAAGTGCAGTAGAACAGGTGCTTGTGCCTTACACCAGGAAATGCTTACTTTGCTTGTCTTCTCACTGAGACAATAAATGTGGAAGTTTCATGATAAAAATATTTCAGTATAGGTTTCTAGAGTGTTGTGTAAAATGTTTAAAGCAACGGTACTAAATGGGTAGAATATAATTAGTAAGTTCACATTATGCTGACACATCTGGATGAATATTTATGTAAGTATTGCTAATAAATATAAAGGTTTTATGACGTTTTAAGCTCTTGGCACTATAATGTACACTAAACCAAGTTAGAAATGGTGTTCTTCATTTTGTCATAGTAATATGTTAACACTAGATGGCAGTGTTTGTAGAATGCTGAGTGGGTGTGGTGGCTTGCATCCAGGCAAGGTTGGGAGAAATTACTTTTAATAAGGCAACCTCCTGGACGGGCCTTCCTTGGTTCCAGGCAAGGCTTTGCAAGTCAAAGGTAAACTAAAGAAGTGTTTTCTACTATATTATACTATATACTATACTATATTATATTGCTATATTATATTATCTACAGGTATGGTATTGGTATGTTTTTTTTTCTCTTCCTTATTGCCGTACTTGAAGGTAACTAAACTATTTTGTTTAGCTATACCATACCACTTTATTTATAAAGCACAAAGCAGCAACAAGGCCAATTATATTACCGGAAATTGAAGAATTAGATAATGTTTTGTTGTACTATGCCTTATCGAGTGTAGGCAGGCTTTGAAGGAAAAACCAAAATAACCCGACAAAAAGTAATTAGCTCATAAATCAGGAAGTGACCGTTTTGAGCAAAAATCTAAATTAGTGGCAATCCTTATTGTTAGAGTAGTTTTATTTGGGGGCTGAGATGGGGTAGCGGCAGAGCAGCCGACTCGGGACTCAAAAGTCCCAGGCTCAATCCCCAGTCATTGCACATCTTGTGGTGTCTCTGAGCAGCACACCCCATCCCCAATCACCCCCTGGGCACCCCCAACAGTCGCCCACCGCACCACCCAGGAGCAGATGGGTCAAATGTAGAGAGCCAATTTCACCATTGTATGGGAGCATACAATGATGACTGCACAAAACACATTATTATTATTGTTAATATTATTATTATTATTATTATTCCTACAGTAAAGCACAGTAGTGACAGTACTGTACCATATGGGTTCTTTAAAACAAAATCTTCCATCTGCAGAAGGTAATAATTGTACAAATAAACACACATAGACTTTGAAACACACTATTTGTTTATTTTATAACATTCACTGTGTGGCTGAAGTGGACTAAAAGCCAAATGAACCGAAAACGTTGCTGGTTTATTTTGTCTGACAGATTACAGACATGGCAAACAGTCACTGTAAAACATCAGGATGCTCATTTAGACACCCGGCTGACACATTCTGTCATAGCAGCAAAGCTGAAAGGGACTTAAGTGTTAGCTGGCTTTCATTGTTTAGATTAACTTTGCAAAAATTTGGCAGAATGGTTATGCAATCGTATTAATGTTATTTACACTTTTGAGACATTGTCTGTATTGTATTTATATAAAAATTAAATATTTGCTGGAGGCTACTAGAAGCTGGACTAATCTTACCACTTAATATTTGATTGTGAGAAATGTACTGTTGAGAAACAGATGCAGGAAGGTTGTAGTAAATTACTCAAACACATTATGAAAGGGATGTTGGTTTTGTTTGGGTCATGTCTTATCTCTGCCCTCTTTTCTTGTCACGGACCTGGTATTAAATCTCAATATAATAATCTTAAAGAATGTTTCAGGTCCAAAAACATATCAGGAGAAAAGGTGACGCTTATGATGGGCACTGAGTGAAGATGCATGCTAGTAGTTTAGCCTATGAGGAAGATGTAAAAAACTTCTACATGTTGTGTTTTTATCTAGTTGTAAGTGTCCATGCAATGTTATCTGACTGAATTAATAGGATTGTGCAGGCTGTAACTAAACAGTGAATAAATAGTGCATCTGTGCATATTTAATTGACAGTAGATTAAAATGACAGCTGCAAAGTTGTCTCATTTGTTTAATGCATGTTGCCTCTAGTCCTACCTTGCCTTTTTCCCTCACATCAGGTGGAATGAGCAAAGACATGGAGGAGAGACAGAGCATACTGAGAAATGAGATAAAGGCTGAAAGGAGCCCCTTTTTTTCTTACTAAAACAATCAAATCACACCCCGTTTACACAAAAGACCATCTCCTCCATTAACATAATTAGGGATCACTGTCCTTGTAAAAAAAAGCTCACTGTTCATTTAGAATTAGTTGAAAATTTGTCCAGATTTATTCAAAAATATGTGCTTTCTCCCTTTAGATTTTCTAGAATATATTTCCAGAAAATGCAGCTAATAAAGTAATGGCCAGAAATTATTTGTTCATGCAGCAAACTCACACCAGTCTTGCTCATTTTATATTTAACGTCCTTAATGTAAGAAGGGAAGAGGTTTGAATGCAGGGTTCCTTCAGAATTTTTTTTTATTTTTATTATTTTGTTCCTTTTTCTTCATAATAAATTAAACACTGTATACTAAATCAAACTGTGGATTAGCATGTCACTGACTGGATGCTTTATGTTCATTACAAGAAAGAGTCCATCTCTCAGCTCTTATTTGCAAGCCAACCATAAACTCTAAGGTCAAAGACGTCTGCCAGAAAACTGGATTTAAAGCTGCCCGTTTGAACATGGATCATGGCTTTAGCTTAGGGCATCATTGAAGATTTGAGAACAAGTTTGGCTCTTTACCAACAGACCCTAAAACCATTGAGCTGAGTATCAGAGACAAGTTGATGATGGGCTATGTCACAGATTTCCTGCTGAGCTGCTACACTCCTCAGTTGAGCCTTTAAAAACACAGAAATTTTGACGTTAAGTCATTAAAACCACAGTATTGGTTTACAACAGCAAGCTGCTTTCTGGAGTGTGTGTTTATGGAGATTAGGAAGCAAACAAGTGTAATTAGGGACTATCAGATGAGGTCAATCTTGGCCAGTGGGTGGAAAGGCACCGTTATATCAGGGATCACTGGAGAACACGACACCCAGACGTTAGAAACTGAGCATTGAGAAGGACCGAATCACCAAATCATGGAAAGCAGCTGTTGGTGAGACAAAGATAGAAGAGATGGCAAAGAAAGTAAAATGTTTTGGGGTGAAATTCCTGAATATACAATTGTATATTGGAATAGAAGTTTAATATTTTTTTTAGATTGACTTTCTGATTAACAATGTAACACTGAAAGGGATTACATTTTTTTAAAAATCCCTGTGCAAGTGACACATTTGTTCAGCTAAATAGTCAGTGCAGAATTTTGTTATTCATCTTTTTACACGGTATGAAAAGAAAAACTTGATAAACACTCAATGGCATAAGTAGGTCGCTGTTTCTAAGAGCGCTTTGGTACTGTGATATGTTAGTGTTACAAAATCATTTTTGACATTTTCAATCTCATGAACATTTTAGGTGGTATAAAAGCTAACATTCTGCTTTTAGTAAAGGCTGGAATTTATTTTTAAGCTTTCTATAGTGTTCTTTTACTTAATTTAGGTATTAAATTATGTAGATATTATTAGATCTTTTGATCTGGTCAACACTTTCTTGACATCTTTTCCTCAAACATCCACAGTTCATTCATTTGTAATAAGTTTCCGACTTTGATTAAATTTCTTATCTACATTTTGAAGTCTAATTTAAGATTAAATCTGTAAACATAAGACTCTGACTGCAGTTCTCAATGCCCAGGATAGCATCAAATAAGCAGGAAGTTAATGTGTGTCACCTAAGTATAGCAGTAAATTGGAGGCTGTTATCTTATGTGTACCTGAGCAAATTATGAAATTAGAAGCTAATTTAACTTCCTCTGTGAGCAGCACATTTCACAGTTCATTTGGTGGCTCATAAAACACTCAACAACAACATACTTGGTGTTTTGTTCCAAGTTTAAAGACTGGCTGGAGGAACAGTTCAATTATTTGCAATAATAATGAGCATCAAGCTTAATAGCTTGATTATTTATGGATGGTGTTTTAAGCATGGTGTAAAATACAGCACAAAACTGCCGATGAGATTATCTTGAGGGTAGACCATTAAGTGGAAACCTTTTACTGTGAAAGAAAAGAACAGAACATTCAGCTTGTTCTAAGTAGACTGCTGAATCAGAAGTGACCCTGAAAAATCACTGATTTATGGATGGAAGAGGCTTATTTCCAGATTTTGCTAAAGAAAACTTGATATGCAAAAATATTTGATTGTAATAAGATGCCAAAGTTGCACAATAGAATGTGTGCTTGTACACGTTAGCAGTCGGATATACAGAATAAATAAGCAAAGAAAAATAAGCATACAAAATATTGCATTTATAAAACAGCTGTAGTTGGATACATATTTCTCAGTGTTCTTTTATGTTTTCTTTCCTCTTCTGCTTTATCTCTTTCTTTGGTATATCTCTGAGAGCATCCAGATTGTTCTAGCAACATGGTCATCAAATGGCAGAATGCCAACTTTTCAGTCAGACTGGATGAAGTCTTTTGTGCTTTCCTCCTATAAATTGTTCAAAACCATATTTATCTCATTTAAAGACAGTTAGACAAGTTACTACCAAATTAATCACAACTTTTGAGCAGTAATGCACTCAAATTTCATCTGACAGCACAAGATAAATTATGTAAGAACTAATAAAGTCCATACTCAATAATCCAGGTATAAAATCCAACATTTTTCAGTCAGGTCATCTGGACAGTTTTTTTTTTTTGGTGCTGAAACGTTTCGCCTTCTATCCGGAAGGCTTCATCAGTCAAGGAAACACACAACAAAACGGAAGGAAGAATCAGTTTTGTTCCAGATCGAAGGCGAAACGTTTTAGCACAAAAAAAAGAAACTGTCCAGATGACCTGACTGAAAAATGTTGGATGTAAGAACTAAGTTTGATAGATGTGAACCTCACTGAATTTTAATTGAATACTTTTTTTTTTGTAATCTGAATTAAATAACAGTAGTAACTAAGTGCCGATAGTAAGTCAGACCTCTTCAGGATTGGAGTTGGTCTCCACCAAAGCTGCCCGTTGTCACCGCTTCTGTTCATAACTTTTATGGACAGAATTTCTCGGTGCAGCCAGGGGGCAGAGGGACTCCGGTTCGGTGGCCACAAGATTCTATCTCTATTTGCAGATGATGTGGTCCTGTTGGTGTCATCATGCCGTGATCTCCAGGTCTCACTGGAGCGGTTCGCAGTCGAGTCTGAATCAGCCCCTCCAAATCTGAGGCCATGGTCCTCAACCAGATAAGGGTGGATTGCTCTCTTCAGGTTGAGGGTGAGATTCTGTCTCAAGTGGAGGAGTTCAAGTATCTTGGGGTTTTGTTCACGAGTGAGGGAAGATAGAGAGTGAGATTAATGGATTGGTGCAACGTCTGCAGTATTGCGGACTCTGTGTTGGTCCGTTGTGGTGAAGAGTGAGCTGAGCTGTAAGACGAAGCTCTCTGTTTACCTGTCAGTCTACGTTCCTACACTCACCTATGGTCATGAACTCTGGGTAGTGACCGAAAGAATGACATTGGGGACACAGGTGGTTAAAATCAGCACTTTGGTTGGCCTTTTAGCTGTTTTAAGTGCTTTATAAATAAAGTGGTATGGTATGGTATGGTATGGTATGGTATGGTATGGTACGGTACGGTACGGTATGGTATGGTATGGTATGGTAAAATGAGTTTCCTCCACAGGGTAGCTGGACTCTTGCTTAGAGATAGGGTGAGAAGTTCAGTTATCCGGACGAGACTTGGAGTAGAACCACTGTTTTTCCACATCGAGAGGAGCCAGTTGAGGTGGTTTGGGCATCTGGTAAGGATGCCACCTGGATGCCTCCCTAGAAAGGTGTTTTGGGCATGTCCAAATGGGAGGAGACCCCGGGGAAGACCCAGGACACGCTGGAGAGAATATGTCTCTCTGTTGGCCTGGGAACGTCTTGGAATCCTCCCAGAAAAGCTGGAAGAGGTGGCTGTGGAAAGAGATGTCTGGGCTTCCCTGCTCAAGCTGCTGCCCCTGCGACCTGACTTTGGAACAAGTGAAAGATAATGGATGGATGAATGGATGGATGGAATTAAGTAATAGGATCTTAGTCTTGAGTTTTCGATAGGCTACAGCTGAATTTGAGTTGACATTGTCACATTTCTGCCAAGTCATGCTCTGTTTTTCTCTATCATGCTCTGATCTCAAGCCTTGCTCTCAAGCCATGCCCCTCTGCACCTCCACTCAATCAGGCTCATTCTGTCAACCTGTTCCAAGCACTATTTAAGCCTCATGCTCACAGCCACACTCTGCCAGATTATCGAATCCCTTGTGGTTATTGATGTCCAGCATTCATGTCACAGCTCTTTTGGTTTGCCTGATCTTGACCCCATGCCTGTCTTTTGGACTGTTGAATTGCCTGCTCCTTGCCTGTTACTGTTTCACTCCTCTCATCACGGCTCTGACCTACTCTTCTGGATAAATTACTATGTCTCTTGGATTACACTCTTGGAATCAATATTGGACCTCTGCCTCTTCGGTACAGACTCTCTGCTCTACTCCTGGATATTGCCTCTGGATCTCCCCAAACTACCTCTCTGCGACAATCCTGCTAGCTACGGTGAAATCACCCTGTCCAACTCTATCAGGTGGAACTCATCTCATCTGAATAAGAAGGTTAGTGGATGCTCTTCTGTTCTCAAGTCTTGCCACAGAACCCTTCAGTCCACTAACTTCTCATATCTCTGCAGATTGGGCTTGCTCCAGGACTTCCACCTCCACCAGCAGTGTTTATTTAATAAAATCTTTAAACCATTCCTGTTGCCAGGTGTCTTGTTCAAATCCAAATACACAAATCTTAACAGACATAAGACAAAATGCTCAGTCTGTTGGCAAAAACACTGAAGACTTCATTATTTGAGAATGTACATGCCTTCCCCATGTCACCAAAAACATTTACTGGTTACCGTTATTGTTCACCTGCTTAGATTCTTCTTTTCTGTCCATGCAGGATGCTTGGTTTGAAACAAAATCCTTTCAGTGTGCATACATGGAGAGCTGGAAAAACTCCTGCTAATCTTTGTGTTTGTTTGCATGTCCAGTTTGAGCTTGTAGGATTGAGTCTGTATTTCTGACTGCTTGCCTCATGTCTGAGTGTCACAGCAGATATGTGTCCACCATGACTCATGCAAGAAGACAGCGAGTTAGACCCTTCTCACCCCCTTTCTTCTTGCTCAGTTGAATCTCCCTCCCAGACCTGTCAAACATCTGTTGATTCATCCTCGATGTGACATGCCACCCACAGTGAAGAAGAGACATCAAGTTTGTTCCCATCTTTTTACCAAAGTATCACCCATTACCACACTGTGACCTCTGCCCTCACAAGTTAAAAACACCGCCTTGCAGAAGAAAAGTAGATGTATGGTTTTATCAAAGCATCGTATGGCCATTGTTGTTCAACCATTTTATGTTTCAGTAGAAGATAAATATGTTTTTTGTGGTACTGCCTTTTCTCATTTTCATTAGTTACAATATATGCAAATCCTAATTGGTATTGAGCCGTATTGAAATGCTGTTAATATAAAATGTAATCTTTTTTTCTGCACATAAACTCTAATTAAAGTTAATAAATTCTACAGCATGAAAAAATTATGAATTCAGACCACATTAGCTAAAAACATAATAGCACATTAGCTGTGTGCCCTTATTGTTGGCTCTGTTTTCTGGCATGTAATTAACTGTAGCGTCTGTGGCTTGAAATCATCTGACACTGTGTTCACCTTGGGCAGTATTTTGGTACTGATGCTGCCTGACACTTGCAAGTGACTATACTGTGCCTACTGTACAGCTAAATAGTATGCAGATAACATGATTTTACTGCAGTAAATGCAAGTCTGTATTTTTCCAAGTCACAAAAAACAATTAAACTCATTCTTAACTGATAGAGTGAGTAAAGAGTAATAGATGACTCACAGAGGAAATTGAATACATGCACATTTGGTTTAGTAAATTTAATTGTTCATCTTAATTCTCCAAATCTGAGGTCATGGTCCTCAGTCGGAAAAGGGTGGACTGTCTTCTTTGGGTTTGGGTGCTGGATTAATTGGAGTTCAGGTATCTTGGGGCTTTGTTCAAGAGTGCTGGACGAATGGAGTGTGAGACTGACAAACAGGTCTGTTTAGCTTCCGCAATAATGTGGACTCTGTGCTGGTCCATTGTGGTGAAGAGGGGTTTGCAAGGCAAAGCTCTCCATTTACCCATCTGTGCACATTCCTATGCTCACCTATGGTCACAAACTCAGAGTAGTGACCAATAAAAAAAAAAAGTGGATAAAAAAAATTGTTTTCTCCGCATAGTAACTAGACACTCTCCCTTAGGGTGAGTAGTTCAGTTATGGGAGAGACTCTGAGTATAGAGCCACTGCTCCTGCATATCAAGAGAAACTAGTTGAGCTGATCTAGATATCTAATAAGGATGGCCCCTATATGCTTCTCTAGGGAGGCGTTTTGAACTTATCCAACTTTGATGAGACCCCATAAAAGACTCTGGACACACTGGAGAGACTATACCTCTCAGCTGGCCTGGAAGGCCTCAGACTTCTCTCAGAAGCTGGAAGAGGTGACTGTGGAATAAGATGTATGGGCTTCCCTGTTCAAGCTGCTGCTCACATAACCCCAATCCAGAATAATTGACAGATAAAATATGTTCAGTCTTTCTGACTGGAAATGGTAGTTTTAATGAAGCTGCTTTCTTATTGTTTGCTACAAGCCCATGACGACAGCAAAAATCTCACAAAAAGGAATGAGATGCAAGCCCCATGCTGACTGTAGCAACATTTTCACATGTGGATCATGGCTGCGGTCGATGGATGCTGCAAATTTTATATCGCCTGCACAAAAACGCTAAAACACATATAGATAAACAGACTCCATTCTTTGACTTACTTGTCACATTACTTCCATGTAATTCAGTTTTGTGCCCCAGATTTTATGATTCTTAAGAGAGAATATAATGTTACTACTCTGTGGAAGCACAAGTGTAAAAAGTATCATTCTAAATGCAGGCTAAAGCTGTTTACCTGATGCTTTATACGTTTGTTCATTGACCGGTTTAGAATAGCTTTATGAATGCTGTAGTGTTTCGTTTTAAAGAAGCAGAGACAGCATTTGCATAAGCAAAATTGGCACCATTAATTTATAGTCAAATGTGGTGGCAGCACTGGAGAAATTGAATAAGAAAAATATAAATTCTGCAAAAGCTGAAGACCACCTCTTTTTTCTATTCAGACTTATTTTGTATTTTTTAAGTGTAAAAATGTAAATCTGGTCCTCTGGACATTCAAAAAGCAAAACAAACAAAAAAAATGTAGAAACGTTTCCTCTTTCATCCGAAAGACTTCCTCAGTCTGAGGTGCTGTATTCAGCTCAGTCTTATTAATAGCACCTTCTCAGAGTGGATCAACCAGTTTTGCTGCTGACAACCAAACCAGCTGCTCACATGATCAAGAAGGACTATCAGCCTAACAATGGATCATTAGCACACTGATGGCTGTTTACTATTCATAGGAGGCTGAGCGATACTAGCAATAACAGCATTATAAGAGGGGGGCAGTTGAACCCGGAGTCCTCCACCCCTGTTTAATGATGGACGATTTCTTTTCACAAAGATGGCCTCCTTTACTCTTCTCACAAACCATTGTTCCTCTCTATCCAGGTTGTGAACATCTTCATCCCTGAAAGTGTGACCGTAGGCCTGGAGATGAGTGTAGACCGCAGAGTCCTGGTCTGATGTTGTTGCTCTTCTGTGCTGGGCCATCCTTTTGGCCAGTGGCTGTTTAGTTTCCCTGATGTAAGACTGATCACAGCCCTCTTGACACTGAACAGCATACACAATATTACTCTGTTTGTGCCGGGGGACTGGATCTTTGGGAAGAACCAGTCTTTGCTGTAATGTATTTTGGGGTTTAAAAGCCACTGGGACGTTGTGTTTAGAAAATAAACGTCTCATTTTCTCTGATACTCCCTCAACATACGGAATGACCACTGGTCTGGGTCTGGGTTCCTCTTTTTCACCTGATGGCTGACTGGAGTCCTGTTTGGGTTTCTTCTCTGCTTTCAGGAAGGCCCAGTTAGGATATCCACATTGCTCTAGAGCCTGTCTTATGTGGGATTTCTCCTTATGCCTGGCTCCCGAGTTAGTGGGGGCGCTGTCTGCTCTGTGGTACAGAGTCCTGATGATTCCTAACTTGTACTCCAAAGGGTGATGGGAGTCAAACTGCAAATACTGGTCTGTGTGGGTGGGTTTGCGGTACACCTCAGTTTGCAAATGTCCTCTGTCTGAGACTGAGACCTCACAGTCCAAGAAAGCCAACCTGCCATTTTTTACATCTTCTCGTGTGAACTTGATATATTTATCCACAGAGTTGATGTGGTCAGTAAAATGTTGGACTTCCTGGGATTTAATTTTAACCCAGGTGTCATCAACATACCTGAACCAATGACTTGGTGGTGTCCCTGAAATGGACGTCAAGGCTCTCTTTTCTACCTCCTCCATGTACAGGTTGGCAACAATAGGAGAAACTGGAGACCCCATAGCACACCCATGTTTCTGCCTATAATATTGCTCCCCATATGTGAAGTAGGTTGACTGCAGGCACAGTTTCTCAAGAGTTGACACAGTTGTTCTGTGGAAAATGTGGTCCTGCTGCTCAGAGTGGTGTTTGATTTTAATCTTAAACTGACCACCTCTACTGCATCATCAACAGGAATGCACGTAAAGAGTGATGTTACATCAAAAGAGACCATTGTTTCATCAGTCTCCATGGTGACATCCCTCACCTTATCCACAAAGTCCATGGTGTTCTGTATGTGATGTTCTGAGCTGCCAACTAAAGGGATGAGTACAGATGCCAGATACTTGGAAACATTGTAAGTGGCAGAGTTAATCATGCTAACAATTGGTCTTAAAGGTACACCTTGTTTGTGGATTTTAGGTAAACCATACAGACTAGGTGTGGCCTCCCCTGGGTACAGTCTGTGGTACAGAAAACGGTCAATAGCTTTGTCCTGTTCCAAAATTTTCAGGCAATCTATCAACTTCTTCTTGTAACCACTTCCTGGATCTCTTTTCAGAGGTTCATAAGTGTTTAAGTCACTAAGGAGTGTCATAACTTTCTCATGATAGTCTTTCTGGGTCAAAATCACTGTGCACCTTCCTTTGTCTGCTGGGAGAATGATGATGTTTTTGTCCTTGCTAAGAGTGGTGATTGCATCCCTCTCCTCTCTACTGATGTTGGAAGGTGGTGGTTTGGCATTGCTGAGGCAGGCTGAAACTTTGATTCTGAGTTGTTCTGCTTCACCCTCTTTAATTATGTTGTTGCAGATGGTTGATTCTGTGGCTTTGATCATCTCCACCAGAGGAATTCTACTTGGTGCAACCACAAAGTTCAGTCCCCTGGCAAGAATCTCTGTCTCCGGCTGGGTGAGCTGTCTGTCAGATAAATTCTTCACCCAGTTTTCTGTCTCCCTGGCATGTAATTGTCTACTGGAGTGTTGTTTTACACTAAATGTGTTGTTATTGGAATTGTAGTGGTGTTTATGAGTTATTAGTAAATCGTCCATCATTAAACAGGGGTGGAGGACTCCGGGTTCAACTGTCTCCCTCTTACAATGCTGTTATTGCTAGTATCACTCAGCCTCCTGTGAATAGTAAACAGCCATCAGTGTGCTAATGATCCATTGTTAGGCTGATAGTCCTTCTTGAGCATGTGAGCAACTGGTTTGGCTGTCAGCAGCAAAACTGGTTGATCCACTCTGAGAAGGTGCTATTAATAAGACTGAGCTGAATACAGCACCTCAGACTGAGGAAGTCTTTTGGATGAAAGACAAAACGTTTCTACATTTTTTTTGTGTGTTTTGCTTTGTTTTGTTTTTTGAATGTCCAGAGGACCAGATTTACCTTTTTAGATTTTTCTACCTGGATTATTGAGCATGCATCAGGATATTTTTTAAGTGGTTTTGATCAATAGTTCACCAAGTTTTCTGAATCTTATAATGCTGTTTAGCTGCGTTTTTATTCATTTTCTGTTTAGTTTTTGTGTTTGACCATGACAGCATGTTGTTCACTGTGTGCTAAAAACTGAGCAAAGTTGCACAAGTAGTGACAAAAGAAATGCCAGGACTGAATACAGCTATCTACAAATGATGACAGATAAAATAATCTGTCATGTTTTGCCTCTTCTCCTGCCTCTGTCTGTTATGTTTCATGTTTTTGTTTTCCCTGCCAAGCATTTCCAGCTCCTGTCACTCAATTACTTCCACTCTGCACCACGCCCCGTTCTGCAATCAGCTCATGCTCGTCACCTGTTCTCAGCCCTTCATAAATTCCCCTCTTTCCCTCAGTCAGCGCCAGATCCTCAAATCTGTTTCAGTAGTAGAAATCCAGCGTATCTTGTCTTGTCTCACCTCTCTCCTTGCCACGAAACCTTGTCTGATCTTGGACCTCTCGCCTCGCCTGCCCCTTTGAATTCTGTCTTCTTATCTGACCTCGGTTTATGACTCTGCGCCTCCTTATTGACCACGACATTGTATCACGAATTGGCTCTGGCTTCTGCTCTCTGCTTCCCTATGCTTGACCCCTCCTTCAACTATCGGACCACTTATACGGATTTCCCCATTATGGATCACAACATCTTGCATCTGCTCCGCTGCAGCAGTCCACTCTCCAGGAGTGACGTCACCAGTTTCAGTGTGACTAAAGCACCTGCTACACCATCAAGACAGAAGGTTAAGGAAAACCTCAGTACCCATCTGCTCTTCCTCTTCCAAGCCAAGTTCACTAACACTTCTGTCTTGACAGATTGGACCCAGCCCAGGCCCCAGACCTCCAACAGAGATTATTTAAAAACAATACGCTCTTTTAAACCACTTTTGTTCTTGGTGTTGTTGTGCTGACCTGAAATGGTCCTTGTCAGAATCGGAAAGTTTAAGAATTATTTTTAAAAAATAATCCAAAAATGATCTTACACAAAAACTGAGAGATGTGTCATCCTTAAGCTGATCATACAGTGTATTGTATGTAAAGTTTCACCTAATCACTTTCTGCGAAGCAATATGTTGGCAGTGAAATACTATTTTGTCTCTCTCAAACTGTTATCTTGTGCATATTTTATCAATTTGGCTAAAGAAAAGGGGAGCAAATTGTGTTTTTGTGACAGTCTATTGGTAATCAAGTATCTAAAACTCCCATTTAAAACAAGTTATTTTCTAAATTATCTATATTGTGTATGGACACAGCTCTGAGTAATCCCTTGAGTTTAGGAGCATTTATGCTTGAATGATTTGTAGGTCAAATTTGAGGCTTAACAATAAAAAAATATATAACAAGGTCAGGTTCTGTATTTAAAAATTGGGAAAAGCTTGCAAACATTTAAAAGATCTTCAGAAAGCCAGGAGAACTATTTATTAAGACCACCTTAAATGATTGGAACTACCGGTAAATCTGTCTGAATATAAAGAAATAACAGATTACAGTACTCAAGATTTTTGCACATCAGAATATCAATGAAATAACTCATCATGAGAAACCATAGCAGCTTTTTTTCAGTCTTTCCTAATTTAAATTTACCAAAGGTAACTATTTATTCTTTTGCATTTTCTACATTTTCTAATTAATCAAAATTGATGTTCGCTGGAATGGTTAAGACTGTAGTTTGATCCTTTTTCACAGTTTTCCTGCCTGCCATGTGGATACATGAAGATACAAAACACTTGAAATGTCTTTTGTTGCTGTTCAAGCATGCAATCCCGAAGCTTTTGGTACATACGAGTTCTCATTAAGTGGGATAAAAATATTGTTTTCCGAAAGAAAATCCATTTTGTTTCTATGGTGATGCTGTCCTTCCAATTTCCTTGACTGCTTTTATGGATGGCTGTATTGAATGTTAGCATGAAAAAAAAAGAGAAACAAGCAAGAAAATTGTCATTTCTCATACTTGGCAATATCAAGGTTGTTGGAAATAGATTTGTTTGAAAGGCTTTAAGTGACCTTTTATTCATATGGCATTATTATTCTCTAAAATGGCTTCTGGGCAACATCTATAATCAGTTAGTTCTTGTGTGTGTATCTCTCTCTTGTTGCTTTTTATCCAATTTGTTGTGACCTACTAAGAAAAGGACATTTAACCCAGGAAAAATCAGCTTGAAACTCAGGGTGGTACGGAAGCGTAGAGCTGTCACATGAGGTAAAATTATTGTTGAACTGCATCTTGTTATAACAAGTAAACCATGTGACAGCTCTAAGTTTCCATAGGATGGACACTGCTGATGTGTAGATTTTATTTACTTGTTTGCTACTTAAAGTTTCATCATAACCTCAATTAAAATCATTTATGTTGTATGTATAAAAATGTGTTGTAAAACTGGCAAGGAGGATTATATTCTGATATAATGGCAGCCCCAATTATTAGGCCTATCACGATAACAAATATTTCTGGGCGATTAATTGTCTCAGAAATTATTGCAATAAACGATAATATTGTTTGAAATTTGACAATAATTAGTCATTATTTTTTAAATTTGACAATAATTAGAAATTATTGTCAAATTTAAGAAGAAATGTTTGTTAATTTGTTTGGAGTGTAGTACCTTTTTTAGACCACCGGATGGCAGTTCGAACTGAAGAATGGATAGTGAGGGAGCGAGCAGCGTGTCTCTTTGGAAAAAAAATGGGAGGGAGGCCCCTTGACTTGACATGGGCCGTCTCTCCTTCCTTTTTTTCAGTTCTCAAAATGGCAGACGCTCATTGTGGTTTGAGTTCTTTAGCATAGCATTTTTCACACAAAGCTTTTAATAAAAAAATCCGTAAACAAGTCCTCAGCTTCTTTTTGCAGAGAAAAACAACTTTTTTTTCTTGGAGCTTCCACAAGACGGAGTTATTTCCCCCAAGGTCAGCCTGTTAGCTTAACTCGTAGCTTAGCTTCTCAGCACAGCTGCTTTTAACGATCCAAAAAAATGTGATTTTGGATGGTTAAATAGATTTTAAAGTGAAAGAGAGGGGTCGGTTAAGAGCACCAGAGTTGAGCCTTTTGTCATCCAGTGTCTTCAGTAGAAAGAGAGAGACACGAAGAAACGATAAAGCCGATAAATGAAAATGAGGTCCGTTATACTTAATATTTGTCGTGACAGGCCTACCAAATATTTTTCATTATCCGTTAAACAGATGCTTGCTGTTGAGTTGACCAAACATATATTTTTAAAATTAAAGATCACCTTTGACGATTTCTGTCTTACTTTACTTTATTGTCCATGTAAAAGACACAGTCTCTAATAAACTTTAAGCAACTGCTCCAAGATGTGACATTTATGCCTTATAAAAGTAAATTCAAAAAGTGTTCAATACAAAAACAACTGGACTTTATTTGTAACAGAAGACGTTTCACTCCTCATCCAAGGAGCTTTCTCAATTCAAAGAGCAGTGAGTGGGGGGATTCAGTTTATAAAGCTGAGTGAGATAAGACACACACACATATGTAGATTGGCAATTCACACTTTAACACTTTAACAGACCTGACTGAAAAATGTTGGATCGCATACCTGGATTATTGAGCATGGACTTTGTTCTTAACAGTAGGGGTTTCTTAAGGTCTTTGTTCCTCTAATTCACAGATGAGGCCCCTCTGTTCACATCAGGTGTGAAAACTGGCTGGGAATCAGTCTTAAAGTTGCATTATACATGTTTTTGAACGTGGAAATCTGAGGCCTCCTCCTCTGTTAAGAGACGGTTTTTCTCTTTTTACATAAATTGCTTCCTTCACCCCCCTCTCAAACCATCTGTATTCTCAGTCCAAAATGTGCACATTTTGGTCCTCAAAAGAGTGTCCCTTATCTGTGGGGTGGAGGTGAACAGCTGAATCTTGTCCAGAGGAGGTGGCTCTCCTGTGGTGAGTCATGCATCTGTGAAGAAGTTGTTTAGTTTCTCCAATGTAGAGGTCTGGACAGTCCTCACTGCACTGGACCACATGCACTACACCACTCTGTTTGTGTATGGGTGTTTTGTCCTTAGGGTGGACCAGCCTCTGTTTGAGAGTCCTGCTGGGTTTGAAATGTACTGGGATGTTGTGTTTGTTGAAAATCCTTCTGAATTTCTCTGATACTCCAGCAACATAAGGGATGACAATGTTTTTACGTCTGTTGTTCTCCTTTTTCTGTTTATTAGGATGTTTTGTAGATTTCCTCGCTGACTTTACAAAAGCCCAGTTAGGATATCCACATGTTTGGAGAGCTTCTTGGATGTGTTTCTGTTCCTTTTCCTTCCCTTCTGTCTTCGTGGGGATGCGTTCGGCCCGATGCTGTAAAGTTCTGATGAAAGAGAGTTTGTGTTCCTGGGGATGGTGAGAGTCAAACAGAAGATACTGGTCTGTATGGGTTGGTTTTCTGTAAACTTCAATGTTGAGGCTGTCCTCTCTTTCCATCTGAATCAAACAGTCCAAAAAAGGCAGTGTGTGTGTGTGTGTCTTATCTCACTCGGCCTTATAACCTGAATTCCTCACTCACTGCTCTTTGAATTGAGAAAGCTCCTTAGATGAGGAGTGAAACGTCTTCCGTTACAAATAAAGTCCAGTTGTTTGTGTATTGAACGCTTTTTGAATTTATCATATCCTGGATGACTGAGAATCTTCACCAGCTTATAAAAGTAACTTTTGTT
Organism: Nematolebias whitei; assembly: GCF_014905685.2. Taxonomy (NCBI): domain Eukaryota; kingdom Metazoa; phylum Chordata; class Actinopteri; order Cyprinodontiformes; family Rivulidae; genus Nematolebias; species Nematolebias whitei. The sequence continues at coordinate 27,494,503 of NC_056517.1, forward strand.
GTTTTTATCTTACCGTAAATGTAACCTTTAAAATGAAAAGCAGAGATCCAAGCTGTCATCCTTCTTGATTTCTGCTATATCCCCATGATGGATTCAACCTTAAACCACACAAAAGTAATCTCACTGGAGTCATGGCCTTTTGTTATCAAGTCAAAACCAAGTGTCAGAGCTGCTCAGTTTAATCTGTTTTTCCTTTAAAGATCAACAGATTCCTGAATGAATACATTAATTTTGATGAGAAATGGAAGTAATATATTTTAGGCACCGAAATCTTTAAGAACATTTTATTTTTATAGTATATGTTTAATTGTACTATATTTTCAAGACAAAAATAACCATATTGATGTTTTTTTTTTAACTTTCTTCTCGGGTTTCTTTTCGTGTCTTGCTGCAGTTTTGTTATTTGTTCTTACTGAAGTTTCTCACATAATCACTGAGAGCCTTTGTGACAACACAATGCTTTTCCTAGACTTAATGCCTTTGTTAATTTGTTTACCTTGCTCAAATAGACCTCATCACTGGAGACATTTGTCTCTAGGATGTGTTGGGTTGCTCCTGAGCCGAAACTCCTCACAGTCACACCATTTCTTAGAAAGGGCCCTGACAATCAGCCTAATTATAGTTTGGTTGAGACAAAGGAGCTGTCTCATAGAAAGCAGGAACATCAAATCATCTGAGAAGGCATGTAGTCGCATAATGCAACCAACACATTTAGCAGAAATAAACTATTTTAGCATCAAACTAGACTGTTAAGAAAAGCTGTTTAAATATTTAATAATAGAGTAAAAATGTTTTCATAGAAAATCTCTATGTGTTAGAAGGTAAAAATGTTGTATTCACGAGAAGTTGACATCAGTTTGGCATGACTTTTGTAGCTAATCATGTATTAAGCAAAAGCATCACACAAACCAGAAGTAATTGCAGTGTTTTGTTGACATTGCTGAGAATTTATGAAAGTGCCTCAGAATATCTCAACAAAATTAATTGGATATCTGGTCAACGCTTGTCCATAAACTTAACTCCTCCCTTCAGAATAGTGAATTATGTTTATTCAAGTGCCCAATCTATTCACTGAATACATTTGTTTAAAGTAACTTTTCCCAAATTTTATAAGGTATAGGGGTAAAAAACTTTTGTTTTTATAACATTTATTAATTATTTAAAACTAATATGAAATATCTAGTTTTCATCAGATGGGAATCCTGTTAAAAACTCACTCTAAAATGTACAGTGCTCACAATAATTAAATTAATTAATAATAAAAAAAATATTAAGTATAATGTGAGTTCATAAAAATTGTTTACAGTTGATCTTATATTTTAGCTAAGTTTTTTATTATTTTTTATCTTTTTATTTTTTTATTAATTCATCTTGCTTTTGTATAGTAATTTTGTTTGGAATATATTTTGGGGACAAGGGGCAGATTTTATAAGAATTCATTCTTCTTCTGCTGCCTTTCATTTTATTTCTGTGATTGTATATCTTTTTTCTTTTCTTTAAATTGTATTATATTTGTTGTTTGGATGAAATGAAATGAATAAATAAAACATACATACATACATA
>NC_056517.1:27496465-27524658 GCF_014905685.2 Nematolebias whitei
TATATTACAAATGGTTGACTAGCAGCTTCAGTGCAAAGATTACCAGTAACTAAAACCAAAACCTTGCTTCTTCAAGCTGGGCTGTCCAGTTTTTGAAATGCTGTAAGGTGAAGTTTAACCATATAAGTTAGGACACAAATAGGTCAGTCAGCTGTGATGGTCATAATTCAAAACTACAGCTTTATGAGCGCTTGTCAGAGTAAGCCATACCTGACAGATGCAATAAAACCAAAACCTGTTGAAAACGCTTGCAGCATCTAAATTCAGCATGCGGCCTGTCAGGTGCACTGTATGCATGTGCACATGTGTTTTTGTTTGTTTGTGTGTGGTTCCCAGGAAGATAGTTCACAGGACTCAACTTCAGCTTTTCAGCTTTAGTGCAGGGTTGCAGACAGCTGTGCCACAAACACATGGCTGTAGATCACCGCAAGGGCCTCCTATTTAGGTCACATTCTGTGCTTCAGCAACCAACAGAAGGGATCTGTGTTTAATGCAATGAATACCTTTTATTTGGACTCTGCAAGAACTCTGCCAGAAGTGTGTGTCCTAGTGATGTGCTGTGTGTGTCTGTATTGCAGGTGGGGGTGGAATGTGATCACTATGCTTTCCATTTTTTGCTTTCACAATGAATGAGTAGCCTAAAATATTAGCTGAGTTCTCTCCCCTGAGAGATTTAATCCTCTGCTCTGGTATTGACAATGAACTTGTGAACCATTTCCCATTTTTTTCAATTAATCCAGCACCCGGCTTATAGTTAAAAAAAAAAAAAAGAATAAATGCAACTCGCTTTTTATTCATGCGCAAATAGATTTTGAGTTTGACCTTTACTCTGTCCTCTAATTGTTAAAAACAAAGTTGACATGCTGACTTGTTTTCTCCTTCTTGCACTCTATTTTATTATTTCTTTATCTCCCACTTTTGCTTCGGTGCTGTATAATAAATTCTGGTAACGAGTTGTACACTAAGGCTCAACCACATTGTTGTCACAGTGTTATGCTGTGCTCTTATTTTTGTCTTATCTTCACCTTCAGCCCTTTGAAAACAGTGTGGGTCCTGCAGCTAACCAGCCTCAGCCTCAGATGATTAAGGGAAGCAGTTTAAGGGCGCTGATGGATGCAGTTGCTTTTGTGACACTATGTAAGAGAAGGTCATTTATTCCAGCTGCCTTTACTCCAGCTATGTGCCATGTTTACTGGTCAGGTATTTTCCTTCCAGAAAAACTAAAGATATCGACTGGATTGCACAATCAAGCTGCCATTGTTTATTGCCTTTTTTGCAGGATAGGATATACATGTGTGCACACTGAGCTGGTGTACATTAAGTCTACATCCCATCCCCAGTTTCTTATTATATTTTTGAGCTATGGGATGCCATGTTTTGTAATACCTTTGAACAAATATAGCTCGCTCTTTGTTTCTCTGTGCTCAATCCCCTGTCACTTTTGTATTGAATTCTTCCAGACTAAATACTAAAATGTACAAGGAAGCTTGAGGACAAATATGCTTGTCAGGGGCATCGTAGCGTGTGTAATTTATATTTAGGGATTACTCTTTTAAAGTTTTGAAAGATAAAAATAAAAGACAAAAAACAGAAGCAAAAGTTTAGGACTTTGTCCAGATTTCTCATCCGTGAAAAGTGTCAAAATGAATCTTTTTCAGCCTGAAACAAAATACATTGTAATGCATTTTAGGTGTGCAATTGTATGCTATTAATAATATATATTTTTTTCTGTTTCTCTTCCTGTTTGTCTGTTTTTTTTGGTCATGGCTGTGTGTTTTCTTGTAGAGCTAGATTGGGGTCCGTTCCAGACTTTCAGCTGCAACAGTTGGATGTGAGTTGACCTGCCGACAATGACCATGAAAGGCTTATCCAGCAGCCGCAGTCACCAACCTGTGACTTGTGACCCCTCGTATGACTCCATGACTCTGGGACACTCGGATCGTCGGTCCTACTTTCTCAATCAGGGAGAGACTCATCCAGCTGACCACCCCTGCTACCCCCAACGGAATGCCTTTCAGACTGAGTGCAGTGCCTATCCTGATCTGACTAGCTGCACCTTCCCTCGGAGACATTACAGCTCTCATCACGAGCTGAAGGAAGAGTGTGGTGCTGTGGTGCCTTACACTGGGCCAGCAGGGAGCTGTAAGGGAAGTGGAGGAAACAACAACAATCGCATACCATCCAACTTGCTGGAACAGTTTGAGACCCAAACACCTTTGCGACGTGACGGCTATCACACACTGCAGTACAAGCATACTGCAGTGGAGCACCAACGCAGTGACAGCCCTGGTCGAATCCGTCACCTTGTTCATTCTGTGCAGAAGCTTTTCACCAAGTCCCACTCTCTGGAGGGGCCCTCTGGGTCTGGAGGAGGAGGGAGTGGGAAGATGAATGGTAACAAATCAAGTACTGATGATCCTCCTTCATGCTCTGGTACCCTAAAGCACAGCAAGCGCAGTAAGAGCAAAGACCGGTCCAAGTCAGAACCTAAAATGCGCACTGCCATATCAGGATACTGGAGCTCAGACGACATGCTTGACCGAGAGGTGTGCCTCTACCATCAACAACAGGGGGGTAGCAGTGGAACTTTGCCCTCGGGGGTCATGACCATTGGGCGGCACCCAGACAAGTCCCAATCGCAATACTTCATGGAGTCATACAACACTATTAGCGCCCAGTCACTCAAGACATCACGCAGCAACAACGATGTGAAGTGCTCAACATGCTCCGGTGGAAGCAGTACAGCTTTGCCACTGATGGGTCCACTTGATGGGCAAGTTCAGCTTAAGAAGAGCTCATGGTCCTCTACTCTAACAGTGAGCAGAGCAAGGGAGGTCTACCAAAAGGCTTCTGTCAACCTTGATAAAGCTCTTGTCAAAGCTGAACAGGGACGCACTTGCCATTTCTTACAGGTAGGACCATTGCAACAGCCCCACCTCTTGCATGTCGTATCCAAGTCAACAGCTGCTTCTTGCATCCATTCATATTGCCCGTTTTTGACTTGAATATGCCTTTATTTGTGCATGTACAGTAAACAGACAGATCAAACCTGCGATGCCCCATAATCCATACTGACGTTCCCTTGATCATTAGTCTTGTGTTGATTTTTTTTCTTTTGTATGATCATTATCTTAGAATCATTCCAGTACATCTGCTCTTTTGTGTCCATGTGCATTGAATTGTTAATATAAAAGGGTATGTTTATGTCATGACATCTGGACTATGCGGTACGTCAAAAGTCACAGAAGGATAAAGTATTTACAATTTACCGGTACTGTATCAGAAAAAATTATTCAGTAAGCTTCTATTGTGTAATGCAGCAAGTTCAAAGGGCATCTTACAGTCTTTATGTTTACTGTATAACATACAGGAAAGAAGATTTAAAACACAAATCTAATATTTGTTAAAATGGCACGCTGTCACATTGAACTACATCTGCCCAGCTGTCAAGACTGGGTGATCATTGTAGCCGCAGCATGACTGATTGTGTGTACATCTTGGTCACAGACAGTCAGTTTGGTGCCATTAGGAAATCAGTGAGTTCAGTTGACATAAACTAGAAAACAAATGCTCCATTTCCTAAACCCTGTGGTCACACACATTCCAACAACAGAGCCACATGCATTGTGACATGTCAGCATATTGAGTCACGCATCCTTTTTTATTGTTTTATTTTGGTAAAAAAAAAAAAAGATTTTCCTCTTACATGGTTCTTCAGATTGGGAAGAGGTAAAAGTATAAGACTGGAGACAGAAAGATAAGGCAATGATAACAGTGAGGCATATCGCTTATGCCTGTGAGTGCTCACACTGTAGACAAAAAGGGAGCAAAGCTTTAAATACAAGCATGAGTTCAAAAGAACAAGAATAGGATTTCAAAATGCCAAGAAAATGTTTGCTTGGTTGTGAATTTTAACAACATGGAAATCTAAGTGAGCAAGCCATAGAAAGACTTGTCAGTGTGATCTTACACTTCTTCCAAGCAAAGAGCTATAGTATCTTTCATTTTCTATAGTTTACTGTACAAAGCCTTAAAGGAATTATATTTATTTTGACCCTAATATAAACTTTGTCCTTACCAAGGACAAAGACCAAACAAGGTCTGTGGTTGCCATTGACAATAAGGTCAGCTTGGTTTCCTAGCTAAGCAGCAGTCCATTGAAACATTTTCTCTTGCACTTTTCCACCCCTCTGTATCTCATTTCTTTCCCTTTAGATTCGGTGCCCTAATAGCCACTCACATTGAGACTGCAGTGGTTCTGCTGAACAAAACCCCCTTTGTTTTTCCCCCTCTCTCCAAGTCTGCTGTTTTTGACTCCCTCTCTCTTTTAGATTAGGGCTCGGAGATGACTTTGCCTTCTTTTATTTTTACCTTCATTAGAAAGTGTGAAAAGCAGGAGAGCAGACACAGACCAAGTTATTGCGATATTTTGTCAGAACGCTTAATTCCTCCAGATTTGATATGCAGCACATTTCACAGGACAGACAAAAGAAGGTCATCATTGTCAGGCTAATGGTACGATCAAGTCCTTGCATTGATGTCATAACTATTGTTGCTGAATATTTTTATGTAATATTTATGCACAGATTTGCACAAAGTTTATCATGGCCTTGTTGTATTCATACTTGTTCCTGTTGAAGCTCCCAAGAGTAAAAAGTAATAAGTGTTCATTCCCTTTGAAATCAACCTCACCTCTTCTCTACAGGTGCCTCAAGACGATTGGAGTGGTTTCTCTCCATTGGGGAAGGATGACGAGATCCCGTGCCGGCGAATGCGCAGCGGTAGCTACATCAAGGCAATGGCAGAGGAAGACAGTGGCGACTCAGACTGCAGTCCTAAACCCTCGCCCAAGGTGCAAGCACGACGAGCCAGCTACCTGAAGGCCACGCAGCCATCTCTCACAGAGATGACTACTCTCAAGTGAGTGTGTGTTGAAAGTGAAGCCTCCCTGTTTTCAGTTGTTCACTCGGTTTTCAAGGTTTTATTTCCACTTGAAGAAGTGACGTTTTGGAATTTTGTAGTTAGTTACATGAGTAGTTTTTGTGCATCTGCCATCTATCTAGTCATTTTATTCAGTAAAACTGTGTTTCTATTATGTGCCTGTAGGCCTGTATGCATGTGTATTTGAATGCCTCTGAACAAAATGTTTAGTTGTGATAAAAACTTCAAACAAACAGAACAGTCAAAAACACGTAATGCAAAAGTAAAATTAAGGAGAAAAATAAGATGGAAGTAGTCAGTGTTACTCACCTACTGTATATGGTTTATTGTTACAGTTTACTTTACTCATTCACTACAAACTCACACACAGTTTTGTCTTTTTAGTTCCTCTGTACTTCTTCTTCTTCTTCTTCTCCTTTTGGCTGTTCCCTCTTCAGGAGTCGCCACAGCGAGTCATTTTCTTCCATCTCACTCTGTCCTCTGCATCTTCTGTTCTCACTCCATCTCCATGTCCTCTCTGATTCCATATATCTCCTCGTTGACCTTCTTCTTTGTCTTTTTCGTGGTAGATGCATTTCTAGCAATCTTCTACCAATATACCCACTGTTCCGCCTCTTCCTTTTCTCCTGTATTTTTGTCAGTATCACTGTCTTCAAACCATACAGTGTAGCTGGTCTGGTTTTGTAAATGTTTCCTTTGATATTTGCTGTCACCTTTTTGTCGCAAATCACTCCTGAAACTTTTTCCATCTACTCCATCCTGTCTGGACTTTTTTTCACCTCTTTAGCACATTCCCCATTTTCCTGAACAGTGGACCCCAAGTACTTGAAGTCCTGCACCTTTGTGACCTCTGCTGCTTGTAGCCTCACTCTTCCACCAGCCTCCCTCTCATTCACACGTGTACTCTGTCTTACTATGGCTGACTTTCATTCCTCTTCTTTCAAGTGCATACCTCCACCTCTCCAAGTTATCTTCTGCCTGTTCCCTGTTCTCACCACAGATCACAATGTCATCTGCAAACATCATAGTCCATGGGGATTCCTGCCTGACCTCATCTGTTAGTCGGTCCATCACCAGAACAAACAAGAAGGAGTTCAAAGGCAATCCTTGATGCATTCCCACCTTCACCATGAAGCTATCTGTCATTCCTACAGTATATCTCACCACTGTCCTGCTGTCCTCATACATGTCCTGCACCTATCTAACATATATCTTTGCCACACCAGATTTCCTCATGAACTATCATACCTCCTCCCTCAGCACCCTGTCATATGCATTTTTTAATCCACAAAGATGCAATGGAGTTGTTTCTGACCCTCTCTGTACTTCCCCATCAACATTCTCAAAGCAAAGATGGCATCTGTGGTGCTCTTTCTTGGCATGAAACCATACTGCAGCTCACAAATAGTCACCTCTCGTCTAAGTCTAGCTTCCACAACTCTCTCCCAGATCTTCATTGTGTGTCTCATCAACTTATTTCCCCTGTACTTGCTACAACTCTACATCACCCTTGTTCTTAAAAATGTGCACCAGCACACTTCTTCTCCATTCCTAAGGCATTTTCTCACCTTCAAATATGCCATTGAATATTTGAGTCAAAAACCTCACTGTCTCACTCCTAGACATTTCCAAATCTCCACTGGTATGTCACTGGTTTCTTTCCTTGACACCAAACCCACCCATCCCTTCCTCATCCCCTCTGTTTCCATCACCAACATGTCCATTCAGGTCTGCTTCGATCACCACTCTCTCCTCACTGGGAATACTCTCTATCACTTCATCCACTTTCTTTCAAAATTTATCTTTCTCCTCTACATTGCATTCAACCTGTGGAGCATAACCACTGACAACATTTAGCATCAGATATTCTACTTCTACCTTGACACATCACACTATCTGACACTCTTTTCATCTCTACTACATCCTTTGCTAACGTCTCCTTCAGGTTTACCCCTTCTCCATTTCTCTTTCTATCAACACCATGGTAAAACAGTTTAAACCCTAATCCAACGCTGCAAGCTCCTCTTGGACACATAAAACATCTACCTTCCTTCTCTGCATCATGTCAGCCACCTCTCTACCTTTTCCTGTAATTGTCCCTACATTTAGAGTTGCAACTCTGTCATACATTCTTGACTTTCCTCTTCTCCCTCTATCTCCTGACACACCTCTCTCCTCGTGAGCTTTGACTAACAGTAGCACAATTTCCGCCGGCACGCTGTTTGTCAACTGCACTGGTGGCGGTCGGTGTTAACCTGGGTCTCGACCGATCCTGTATGGTGTCGCTTTGATGAACTCACATATTAGTTTTGGCAAAAGTGTTTTACGTTGGAAGCCTGTCCTGACACAACCTAACCATTTACCTGGGCTTGGAACTGGCACAAGAGGTACCCTGGCTTGTGCTCCCTAGTGACTGGTGTTTTTTTTTTTGTTTGTTTTTTTTTAGTTGCTCTGCACATCTTCCATTATATAACACAATGAACAGAAACTAAAATCCCTTTTTAAGTTTTCATTTTCTTCTGAGATTTTTTAAGTTGAGAATGTTGTCCGACTTGTTTGAAGGAGATGTTTGTGAAAGAAGTGAGACATTTTTGAAACATTTTGATTAGGCTGTTTTTTTTGTTGTGTGCTATTCGGTCTCACAGCTTGAATTTTTTTAAATTCACAAATCCCCACTTCTGCCTTTGATTAGAAGCTGACTTCACCTCACATTTTGATTTCTTCATGAATAAGGGGAAATTTGGAAGTGGCTGTTGAGAAAACAAATAGTCTAGCAGTAAAAGTATTTACAAAGTAGTAGCTACATCCACAGATTTCATCTCTTTAAAGCAGTTTAACAGTCTGTTTCATCAGTAACATTATGACTGAGGTACTCAGCACTTTAATCTCTTTGAAATTTGTTTTAGCTTAAAAATAAATATTAGCTTCAGTCCATATTAGTGTTTTTGCATTTGGAAAATCCAATGCACTGACTAAGAGCTGTGAAGCTACAGTGGAAAGAAAACAATTTGCTTTTACACAAAATCTGGTATTGTAACACTTACCTGCATGGCTGTGTTGAGGTGCAACACTTTTTAAGGTTTTTAAACTAACTTAGGTTTAAATAAATAGAAAATAAATTGTGACATTTTCATTGTGTATTAAGTTCAACTGCCAACTCGTCAGAGTAGTGTCCAAAACAGCAACAGAAAAATCTTTATAAATTCATTTCAAAATGTTATAAATAGAATTCAAGGAAATTTTGACCCAGTTCTTCAACACAGTGGAAACATGGCAGAATATACCTGTGTTAAGACGAGGAGAGAAAGCTTTTATATGATCACAGTGAATATAAGAGACCGTTTTTGTCAGAGCAGAAGGGTTGTATCACTGAAATGGACAGTTTGACCTGGCGCCAGAATGTGATCAGATATACTCTAAATGACATCTAAAACTCTCATCATCAAGTGTTAATTATCCTCCACAACTTAAACAGGCATGAACTGCTGAGTTAGAAAGTTTTGCGTACAAACAGAAATTAAAATACATGATGTGCACCCTAAATTAAAATAGAGACTGATCATGAGCTGACTGAAAATGATGGAATAATCTGAAATGTACTGTCTCCTGGTCTTTATAGAGCATTAAAGCATTTATCAGGTACTTTGGTATGTCTACAGTTTATGCTGTGAAATTAGAGTGGAAAAGGATTTATACTCGTGGGGAAATAAAAGTTGCTTTTGTTGTAATGCTGTTAACATTTGCAGGATGACAGATATCAGTTACTCACAAGGCTGCGCCATCTGCTATTTCTAAAGCAGTAAAAAATGTCCTATACTATGCATCGTTCACTTGTTCTAATTGGAGACACTTTACATTATAATTCGCACAAATGGTGAAAAAAATAAAAATAAATAAATGGACGAACATAATTCGGAGATGAGAAGAGCACAAGCGTATGCCCAGCCATTGTGACTGTTGGCACAAGCACAAACGCACAGTCTTATATAAGAACATGCGGCACAGCTTGGGGCCCACTAATGACTTTAGTGAGGCCCGGGAAATGCCATCATCATTTGATAGAACCCAGTGAAACAAACCAAACTGCAGTGCTGCACATTGGAGATAGAGATGAGTCGGGTGCTGCTGACAACTTGTTTTCATGCTGTTTTTGAGGACTCAAGTCGGTTGCGTCACACAATGACTAAATAATCAGTTTTCTTGTTACATATATTTCAGAGTGACCGTTTTGTCCTTGTCTAGTCTGGAATTGATTCTGAAATGTTATGTGGTTTGTTTACTCTCATCCAATAGAACACACAATAGTATTTTATTAAAGTAATTCTCCTTATCAAACACATGATACACAAACACCAAGTGTTTGAATTGCTTAGACAGTTTCTTGCACAATACAAAGGAAAGCACAGACAATGGAGGATTTTTTTTGTTGTTGTTGTTGTTGCCACAATTTAATTTACCCCCTACCTGCAGTACATTTCATCATGTTTGTCTTCTGTCACACTAAGAAGACATAACCTTCCTTTCCTCCTACGACACTACATTATGATTTTACAATAAAGTGAGGTGTGTTGAAAGAGACAATGAGACGAAAAGTAGAAGCGAAAAGAAATGAAACTAGAACAGATGAAAATTATGATTTGAAAGAAGATGGCTGAAAGCAAGAAAATGCTGTGGATACAAAGTGACAGCTTTGAAACCTTATATTTTAAAGATAGTATCTCACTGGGCTGTGACTGTTGGGGACTAGCTGAAGACAGAAATACAAGGAAACATGCACATTTTTACTTGCAATCACACCAAAAGACATGTTGGTGGAAGTAAAATTTGTTAAAATATGTGGTGAAATAAGATGTAGGTACATTCCAGTAATGAATTTAATCTCTCTGTGTATCAGCTGCACTCATACATGAGATTTAAGTGATTGATGTGAATAATTCACAGCAATCTCCGAGCTTTAGAATTAGCAGATTGACCAATTCTGCTCATTTATAAAGTTACTTAAACCAGTGGTAGTATAGTAGGGCCATGTATAGAAAAATAAAGTCAGTCTACAAGTTAAAAAATAATAAAATTGTTTTTTTATCGCATTTGCTGGCTCTAAAGGTGAGGTATTCCAATTTTCGTGCTAAATACTTGTCTGCAATGAATTCCCAAGCCTGAAACTTATTAAAATAAAATGCAAACATGTCAAGGTCAAGTAGAATGTGTTACTGAAAATAACAAATGTCCAGAGATAGAAACAGAGAAATGTTTTGTGTATATGCTTCCTCGAGTTTGTGCTGACACAGTAAATGGATACATGAACAAAAGTTTAGATTCTTGGAAATCCATAGACAGTTTAGGCATAATTACTTTTCAGTAAATCCAGTTGGTAATAGTTTTTAATTAAAAATAATAATGTGTTTGTTTGTTTTTTTAAATAAAGCGCTAAAACCAATAGATTCCTAAACTATGTCATATTTTCTGGGCCAAAGCTGATTTACAATGGACAGTGTTAAAAAGGAAAACTGTTCAAGTCAATTCAGTTTGTTTATATAGCACCAAATCACAACAGAAGTTGTTTCAGGGCACTGAACAGAAACATTCATATACCGTACATATAAAGTCAGTTAATAACGTTATTTATCCAAGGAGCCAACAGATTGCTTTTTGTCAGGTCAATTGAAATTTGATATTATTTTTAGGAACCATAGATGCCACGCCCTTTGAAAGGAGAGGGACTATCTAGCCTGTTATCAGCACACAGTTCAAAAGCATGCCTCTCTGATGGTATGGGGGTGCATTAGTAGTGAAGGAGTAGTCTGGAAAGGAAACATCAGTGCAGAAGAGAATGCATAGGCTTTAGCAACATTTACATCCATTCAGACATCTTTTTCAGGGAAGATCTTGCATATTTCAGCAAGACGATGCTAAATCTGCATACTGTGTCTGTTACAACATCAAATATTTGTAGTAGAAGAGTCAAAGTGCTGAACTGACCTGCCTGCAGTCCCAAACATTCACCAATTTCAAACATTTATTTCATCTGTAGTATGACATATCCTGAGATATATTCATACATTAAACGGGTTCACTCATCTTTCTGGACTGTGTGATGTTCGTGCGTTGAATTCAACAGAAATGTGGACGTGAGACGTTAATTATCTTTGACTCACCAAGCGAGTGGGTCATTTATTAACAGAATCAAGTTTAACACATCACACATTTACATTAATTTGGCAGAATATGAAAACAACAACATAATCAGCTTTACAACCAGGAAACCATACGGCCATGGTTTTCCGTTGCTTCACCACAGACATTAATGAAAACATCTGGATTAATTTTCTAGCAGAAAGGAGAGTTTAAAGATGGAAAATTGAGATTTATCTTACAGAGAGATGTGTGAGGGAATTTATCTGTTTTAACCAGAACGTGCACGCTCCTTCGGAACTCAGCTTGTCCCAAACAGTACACTTTTGGTGAAGGTCGACTTTTACCTTTTCTGAAGATAGATCAGTTCCGGCGTGGAGTCTCACTTCCAACCACTGTTCAGCGTCTCAGTGAGAACAGCCAAATACCTAGAGAGCCGTGCGAGGTTATCCAAACAGAAGTTATAATTCCCAAAATCGTCTCTGGTTCAGCTTGTTTGGTTTAGCAGCATCCATGAATGCCTGCGTTTGCATTCACGGACTCCCAAACTCTCTGCATTCTGGATTCCAAAACTCTTGAACTCCTCTGGAACTCTTCTTCTCTCTACTGTTGAACTGGGAAGTTGCCACATTTAAAATGGGCTCTACTTCCGGTTCATTTGAGAGCTTTTGATTGGTGGATGGACCAAAGCAGAGGTGTGGTTTGTGATGTAAGGTGTTATGGAAAGTCAAGGATAGAGATTAAGATTGTTTAAGAACAGACAGAAAGATTGTTGGAGAAAACCAGTCTTAGTGGCGTCTCTACTCAGTATCTTGCTGTAAAAGTTAAACATGACATTTCTTTTCAGTAAACTTCTTAGTTGACCGAAGCTTGAACTTTAACACACTTACAACTTTGCTCACTTTCAAAGCAGACGATCAAGAAATTGAATCATTACTCTGTAATGTACTCTAACTTGATTTCTCTTTGAATTGAGGAATAAAAATCATTACTACTGTTTAAGTAAATAAAAATGAGTAGTTCACTTCAACATGTAAACATTGTTTGAACTAACACAATTTGATTATCAAAACATTTGTAAAATAGTAATGATCATAGAGAATTGTCTTTTCCACTTGATTAATTCAAGAAAGAAAGTCTCAGGATGGGTCTAAACTGTATTTCTGGATTCAAATCAATGAAATGACAGTTTCTGACCATATGATCCTAAGGTCATTGATTTGACATCAGGTCAAGTTCACTACACATCCTAAAACAAACAAAAAAAATCAGCAAAGAAGACCATTTAACTGCTAAAATCCTTCATAAGACAAGAATAGGACAATATTTCTGTCTAAAATAGGGGATTTATAAATCGTTAAATTCAGTTTAGTTTTTGGCTGTTTTTACACAATGTCCAATTGTTCTGGAATTGGGGTTGTTTGTATTAAAAGCACATCTACTATTAATACATCCTAATGTAAAAGTTAATATAGCAAAGAATGAACTGATGAACACACTCAGTTGATATATAAGTATGAGAATTAATAACTGTCAATTTAAAACCCTTATTTAGATCTTAATAGCATGTCCCTCCGGTTCACCTTTGTCTTCCAATGTTCCATCCAGGAATGACTACCAGTACTCTGGTTTGCTTTGCTGTGGCAACCGAGCTCTATTTTAAGGAGGATATGCATAATTAAAGAGATCTGACCTAGAGGCAAAGAGCAGGAGCTGCACATCACAGCTCCGTGTGATGTTCCTAGATCTTTGTGTATGAAAACAAGAGACCAAATTATTAGAAAATTGCACATTTGGCTCTTACAGTTCATTTAAGAATCCTGTTTTAGCATTGTATTGAGTTTCTTCATTTCATTTTGTTTTCTGTAAGATGGCAGTATTACCGTATTTTCCGCCGTACATGTCGCACCGCCGTATAAGTCACATCAATCCAAAAATGTCTAATGAAGTAGAAAAAAACATAAATAAGTCACTTTGCTGTATAAGTCGCATCTATTATACATCGCTGTTGACGCGTCACATTTGTTATGCATCATCACTGACCACCCGGAAACGTTGGCCGGTGTAGTGCCAAAAATCGATTGGATGTCAAATGGCAGCTTCAGGAGCGTGCGCGGGAGGACTTTAACAAGAATTTATTAAGATTAACACTTAAAAACAATTATTTGTTTGCTCGACATTATAGCAAAGGTGTGTCTCAGTTTAACTATTCTTTAATAAATGCACTTTAATGGTCAAGTCGGCTGCATTTCAAAAATCGATTTGCGGCTGCTGGAGCACGCAGACGGAGGACTTGCTGTGCATTTCTTCGAAATTTACCAAGATAACTACCTAAAAACAATTACTTGTTTGCTCGAAATTATAGTAAAGGCGTGTCTCAGTTGAACTTTTCCTTAATAAATGCACTTTAATGGTCAAATCAGCTGCATTTTGTGCATCACAAAAATAAAATCCACTATTACCTATTAATGAGAAATTTGGCTTGACATATTGCTCGCGGGCCCTCTAGTGGCTGAAAATGGTACTGTTCAATATTTTCCATGTCAGAATGAATGAAATTGTCAGAGCTCAGCTAAAAATTGGGTTATAAATATGGGGAAAAAAACATATTAGCCACTTTGTTGCATAAATTCGCAGTACTTGCAAATTTATGCAAAAAAATTGTGACGTATACGGCGAAAAATACGGTAGCTACCATATTCATCCAGATGAAAACAAGGCAGATTTAGTTTAATTAACCCCGATTAATAAATTTCACCCAGTTGCCGTGTAACCTAAACTGGCACAATCCCTCACACTTATTCAAACATGTGCGTGCACATACAGTTGGTGTGAAGCATGCTGAGAAATCAGGTAGGGGCTAATGAGACCGCTGTTTATCTTCTGTGGAGACAGGTAATGTGTCTAGACCTTTCTTTGAGTTTCTTTTACAAAATTATGTAAATTAAGATCAATCTACAGGCACACTTACTCTAGCTTCTTCTTCCTGACAGGAATGCTAGTGTTCCCAAAGTTAAGCATTTTAGAAAGTGCCTACAAGGATAGACTGAAGCTACTGGAAGTGTTTTTCTGTAGCTTGTTGATTAGAAAAGAGCAGTTGTATATCAGTCTGTATATCTGGGTAATGTGATAATGTACATTGTAAACATTTGCTTTATGTCTGTACGTCTCCAACTATTTTAATCCTTTTTTTTTTTCACCGTTTTAATTTATTTTTCCCTTTTTTTTCTATCCATCCTCTTTCTTTTTTTCTTGTGGCAGAATTTCCACAGAGCACTCACCCAAGCTGCAGATCCGAAGTCACAGCTACTTGCGGGCGGTGAGCGAAGTTTCCATCAATAGGAGCCTGGACAGCTTGGACCCGGCAGGGCTGCTGGCCTCACCTAAATTTCGCTCCCGAAACGAGAGCTACATGAGAGCTATGAGCACCATCAGCCAGGTTAGTGGGTATCTAGGGGCCCATAGCTCTCTGTTATCGGCCTCCAAACTAAAGAGCTATGTTTGTTGAGGCGAAGAAGTGAGAAGAAAATCATATTTGTAGCTCAAATCAACAATCGGGTCACCATTCTACAGAGACAGAAAAGGATGTGAACCCCCTAGTCTCCTAATTAGTGTATATGTTTGTTTGCTGTATTCTGGAGCTCAGATATGTTGATGTTCAAATTGGCTAATTAAACCAAGAGCACATACAAAATCCCTCCAGTCTCCCACTTTACCTTGGCTTGCTCTTTCCATTTCAACATCCATTCATCTTTCTTTACCTGTTGTCTCCTTTTTGGGTTGCAGGGGGCTCTCTCTCAAGTGGTCATTGTGCAAGTGTCAGGGTTCACCCTGGACCAGTCGCTACAGGGCAATTTTGTTACCCTGTTGCGACTGCCTTTTTTGGTTATTTTGTTTTGCAAATACTAAAGCTTTTTGTGTTCTTTTCAATTTGACACAAGAAAACTAGTCTAATTAAATGTAACTTTCCATTTATTTCTAAAAGGTAGCATGGTAGAAGCCTCTTATTGTTCTGGTTGCTGTGACATGTGCTTAACGTTTGGGATTTCCATTACTGCTTCATGCTCTGCCATGTTTGGAGTGACAGAGAAGCTTAACGTTCCTTTTTGCCTGGGGTAGTTTAGGTGTGTACTCCCATCCAAACCCCGGAGGCAACATTTTGCTTCACCATCTGAGTGATGGACCCTTGAGACCTCGCTTCAAGTTCTGTCAGAGACCAGGTCTAACAGGAGAATGTCACAGAGGACCAGCATTTATTTAAATAAAGAAGAGGAATATGTGTTGCTGGTCTTTAAATCCCTCCCACTTTTTAACAGACTAACTTTTCTGACTTTGGCCTCTACAGTTTCACACCCGCACTTGTTTGACTGTACAGTCTACATCCACAAAAACCCTAATGAAATGAGCTTTAGTCCCATTCCTTTTTATTTTTTTATTTTTTTTGCTCCATTTAAATTCTTTAAGTACTAGAATTCAGCTTCATACTGTCTACACTCTCAAGCCACTCAGCTCACAAATCTCTAGCAAGTTATCAAAAGTTTTTCTTTTATTTAGACCGCTTTATTTCCAACCAAAACTGCAGAAGATAATGGTGCTGTTTGATATGCTTGGGATAAAACTAATCCCAGCAGTTCTGGTTTTTGCACTTTCTATTCTCACCTGTAATAACAAGATTTAAAGAATATCCTCATTTTCTGACTCTTTGAAGTTATATCGTAAAATTTCCCACTCATTGGTACCCTTTGGATACTGACTTGCTTCCTTATTTATTCACAAAATATGTATTGTTACATTTTAACTCGTTAGTGATGAATCAAGTGTTTTTTTTAACCATATATACTCTGTAAAGTCTCAACCATTTAGAAAAAAATGAATAATAAATAAAAAATTCTTAGAAGCCAAAAAAAGAAAGAAAGCAAAAGAGGAAGTTCTTCAAATTATTTCCCAGCTATGTGGTATTTTTCTTTTTTAATAATTTGCAATTGCTTTTGCTAATCAGTAAAATATCTGAAATTACAATGTCTGTAATATGTATTTTTGTTATATTTATCATATTTGTTTTTTTTATCATTATTTATGTTTGCCTTAGGAAGGAAAATGCAAATATGTCTAAATTAATTATAAGTAGCTTTTAAAAAGAAAGGATTGACCAAAGGGCTCTTTAAGCAAAGAAGCAGATGTGAAACCAAACACATTAAAAACTGATGAGTTATTATGATAATTTACTCGTTACCATATTTTTCTGACAATAAGGCGCACTTAAAATTCTTTAATTTTCTCAAAAATCAACAGTGAGCCTTATAATTTGGTGCACTTTATGTATTAATTCTGGTTGTGCTTACTGACCTCAAACCGATTTTATGTGGTATACGTCGTTCAAAAATCTGTCAAAATGTTTTAGTTTTGCTTAATGCGCCTTATGCATGAAAACAGACCCGTTTATTGATATTGCGGCTTTAAATTTGGTGTGCCTTAGTTTAAAGCTGTTGGATCATAGAATGGGTTGGTTTGAACAAACATTGGGTCAAAAAGTTTGTGGTCGGGTCAGAGATGAGAAGTGTCATTTTTCATAGTTGTCTATTTAAGCCAGATTTGAACTAAAGGGAACCAGACTACCTCTGCTTTAGGATGTGATAAGCAAAATAAAGGTTGAAAAAACAAATTATAAGAAGCTATTTAACCAGGTTGCCTTTGTTTACAACTTTAGTTTACGTTAGACCAGGGGTCTGCAACCTTTACAATCAAAGGAGCCATTTCTGCCCCTTCGTTCACTAAATTAAACGTCCTGAGACGCAAAACCTGCTACAATTGTCATTTTCAACTGGTGGCCCTTGGGCCACTTTAAATTTGTTAGAGGGAACTTTTCTGGCCAGTAGGCGTGAAATTATAAAAAATAAAAACATCCAATGATTGTTAAAATGTATTGATATTTTTTACATTTTGTGACAAAAAAAGACTAGATTCCACCCATCCATTCATTTATCCATCCATTATCTTTACTCGCTTCTTCCTTATCGAGTTGCAGGGGATCAGTGGTGCATATATATATATATATATATATATATATATATATATATATATATCACAGAAAACTGGATTCTTGTAAAGAAAAAATAGATATTATTTTGTCTATTAAAAAAAACTAAAATAATGAACTGTGCATGCTTATGTGTTTTTGTTTGTTTTTTTTTATTCTGGAGAAATTGACTACTTTGAAGAAATAAAGCATAAAATTAAAGGGAGTATAATTTACTCTGTGTCTTAGTACTATTATCCACATATTTGTGATGGAAATGACTGGAAAACTGGTAAAACTATTTTTTTGTTGTGGGTTTAACATCCTATAAAATTCAGAACTCAAAGCTTGAAAGAGCCGCTCCGGAGGGACCAAAGAGCCGCAAGTGGCTCCAGAGCCGTGGGTTGCAGACCCCTGCGTTAGACCGTTGGTTTTCATTCTTAAAACGGCATTAGTTTATGTAGCTGATACTAATAGCAGTTAGCGCCAGCTAGCTAGCACCAAGCCATCCTACCATCCATTAAGTTTACCCACTTCTTCCTTTTCGGGTCGCGGGGGTCACTGGTTACCCATGTCCAACCATTACTGTGCGAGAGGTGGGGGACACCCTGGACCAAGTTGTAATTATCGAATAAGTCAGATTTTAGTTTGTTCTTTTTTACTCAACTTATTAGTAGCACTAATTGTGCAAATTAGTAATTAACCCCCAATTTTGGGGGTAAAAAAAACTCAACCTAGTCTGCTGAGTTAAAACTACAAAGAGTTAGCTCAGTCCAAATTTAAGCCGGCAGTAAGCATGCAAGAAAGCCAAATGATAAAAACAAGATTAAGATAATAAAAAGTAATTAAATATGAAAAGTATTCAAATATGAATAAAAACTATATTTTAAAACATGTCAATTATGAGAACAGTGAAAAACTTCCTGCTGTACCCACACAATAATGTTTTATTTAGAATGTATTTTCCCATCTTTTGCTCCAGTTGTATATTCATTTGTTCTATATTGCACTTATTCAGTTTTTGTACAGTATATACACGTTGTATGTCTAAACTTATTTGTTTTTGTACAGGATCTGGACAGTTCATCTCCTGGATGTTTGATTCTTGCAGGTGAGCGAGGTGGAGGTGAATGGGCAGATTGAGGCAGTGTGTGAGTCGGTGTTCAGTGAGATGGAGTCCCAGGCCGTGGATGCCCTGGACCTGCCCGTGCCCAGCTGCTTCCGCATGCGGAGCCACAGCTACGTGCGCGCCATAGAGAAAGGCTGCTCTCAGGAAGAGGAGGAGAGTGGCGTCACAGCGATCAACAGAAGGAGCAACTCTCCCCCTCGCACTGCCACCACCGTCCGAACCATCCAAAGCAGTACAGGTTGGTGGGAACATGCTAAATCCAAGAGTGTGCATTAACTTGCACATTTTATTTCCCTTTATAAATTGGTCTTTTGTGCTATAAACAGTTTTGAACACTTACTCTTACACACACTCACACTTACTTTTGTACTATCCACCTGACCCAGTTTTTTCCTTTATTAGCTGAATCCCAAAGCTTTTCCTCCCCACACAGAGAGCTTATCTGAGCTGACTGAATCTTATTTCAGCCCGCTCATGGTCCGGAGAGCTCAACTTTCCAACATGACTGCATGCAGCATTGAGGATGAGTGCTGCTGGCATCCAGCGCTGAGTGCCTTCATGTTTTTACACTGCAGAGTCCGAGCGTCGTTCCGTTATCTTGCGCGTGTTGTGTCACAGTCATCGTCCTCCTTCCACTTCAATCGCCAATTAGGCGACATCATTTCCCCCCAAAACCTAGCTGACAATATAAGGAAGTTTATTAAACATATTCATTGCACGTTTAATCTTTTTTTTTTTTTTTTTTTTTACACTGAGAAACATTTATTCAGTGATTAATTTGGTTTAAGATGAATTCTTTCATGGGTTAAGTTTCTTACAGTGGCACAATGTAAATGAAAAATAATCAAAGTTTCTTTATTTGACATACGCATCACATGTGGTACATGTGGTGGAACGAAATTGCGTACACAGGGTCCCAGTTACATCCAACAAAAATATAAATTGTAAATAAAAGCAGTAATAAGATCTAAGATATGAAATGAGATAAACATAAACTAAAAATGCACGAAGCACTAGTAGTATAAAAGCAATACGCCGAACAGCAACACGAACATGAGTCTGTGTGAGCAGATGAGTACAAATGAACACAGCAACATGAAATAAATCAGCAGCATGAGATCAGCAGCATGGATAATCAGCAGCACATATCAACAGTTAAGTGGGATTATAGTGATTTTTCACAGTGATTATCCTGATTAGGGATTCATGAGTCTTATAGCTTCAGGGTAGAAGCTGTTCCTTAGTCTAGTGGTTCTACACTTAATGCTCCTCAATTTCCTTACTGAGGGGAGCGGAGCAAAATGTATGTGTGCTGGGTGAGTGGGGTCCTTCATGATGCAGATGGCCGTCTTCCTGCATCTAGAGGTGTAGATGTCTGTGACGTGGGGAGGCTGACTCCAACAGACTTCTGTGCAGCCTTTTCTTTCTGCAGCCTCCATGCCACACGTTGATGCTGGAGCACAGGATGCTCTCCACTGCACACCTGTAGAAGGAGGTGAGGACGGAGCTTCCCAGTCCAGCTCGCCTCAGCCGCCTGAGGAAGTAGAGTCTCTGATGAGCTTTCTTGATCAGGCTGATACTGTTAACTTAATTAAAAGATATTGCTAAAGGCTGCTTGTTATTGTGAAAATCCAACAGTCTCCCACTGCCCTTGATGCCCATCTGATTTAGATCATAGCGGTGCCAAAACACAAAGGTTTTCATTGCGGTGACAACAAAACAGAAAGAGAGCAGTCTGGAAAATGTGTGTTTATCTCAGCGCCATTGGCATCGTATAATTCAACAATAATTTTGCACTTGCGTGGCTTTTCTAACATTATGCAGCCCCACTTCACAGCTTTCCAGATTGCTGTTGTTCCCCATATCAGGAGAGAGCCGTGTGCCGGCGATCGCACATACAAACCCAGAGAATTTTCTGCGTTTCACAGGAAATCGTCTAGGGGCCCCGAAGTGAGAAGTGAAGATGTTGTTGTGGTAAATACTGCATGAGGTTTCTGAAGGCTGTTTTCAAGCACCAGTTACAGGAAAAAGAAGAAGAAAAAAGTCCCACATTGATGTCTTCTGCTCACATTTGTCCCTGTGGCAAACTGCCAAAATATCACACATTCACACCCACAGAGCCATGAGAAACCTATCAGCTTCCGTTCACGCTCCTCTCACTGCTGCGCCGCTCCTGCCCTTTATTACTGATGATCTTTTTAATTCCAAAGACGGAGACCACAGTTCTTTGATCTCTCCTCTTTGAACGTCAAGCGGCTGCTGTTGGCTGCCCGCTCAAACTGGCACACCCTCTTGCGCTCACAGTCGTTCGCACGTGCGTCACCGTGGCCCCGGACGGGCACGTTTGGCTGAGACGTCGGCTCCATCGGATCGGTTTAACAAAATCTGCAGCAGATCCTCTTTGTAAAGCTTGGGAAAATCCATAGTAATCAGTTAACGGGAAGACTTTGCTGCCGCTAAGCTGCGCCTCCTCCGCCACACATCATCTTCATTTAACGTATTAATCACCTTTTCACCCTTTTGACGTCTTAGCATCCGCTTTTCCGCAACAGTTTGGTTGATTTTGATTGAGAGAGCTCACAAACAGTTACTAAGTCTGGACAATTTGTCTTATTTTTCTAATTTCCCATCGCTTACTGAGCTGCTGGTAATAAAACAGCCCAATTTTTCATGCATCTTTCCCTCACAAGTGCTAATAGAATGGCTGAAAAGTGTGTCTTTCCTCCACCTCATCTCCATTAAAGGGCCGTGTTTAATTTATCGGCTGTGATTTTTTTTTTCCCCCCCCCAGCTCCAAGAGGCGTTCTGCTGAGTAAAGCAGTGCTTAGGGCTTAGACATGTGAGGCGTGCTCGTGCTTCAAATTGCTGATGGACTTGTCCAAAACTCAGTGGAATACAGCCTCTTCGTTTAGTTTGTTCAATCAGGTCTGGGCACGTTTTATCTGTTTGTATAGCGTTACAAGTTTAAGAGCAGCTAAATAAAGATAAATTACCTGCTGCCTTATGAAAAGAGTTTGAGTTGATCAAATGTGCAAAAAACCATTGATAAATCGTTAAAAAGCTTAATGAACGGGAAATGTGAAAGCCTTTAAAGTGGGGTTAAAAGGTGAAGAATTAATATCCTACCTGCTGCAGAGGCTCATTTAAGTCCATTTTTTGTATTTCTACCGTATTTTTCGGACTATAAGGCGTACCGGATTATAAGGCGCATTAAGCAAAACAAAACTGTCAGATAAGTCAAACTTTATTCACAATAACCATAGAAAATCAGTTTGAGGTCAGTAAGCACAACCAGAATTAATAGATAAGGCGCACCGGATTATAAGGTTCACTGTTGCTTTTTGAGAAAATTAAAGGATTTTAAGTGCGCCTTATAGTCCGACAAATACGGTAATTCTTTTTTGTCAAACTGAAATCAAACAGTGAACTATCTACAATGGGTAAGATATTAATTGTTCATAACCTTTCGCATCCAACGTTCTGAACTGTCATTTTAACTCATGAAAAGATTAAGGGGGGAATAATTAAATACAATCAACGTTTTTGTTTTATTGTTTTTTATATATATTTAAGTTATTTACTTCCAAATAGGAAATATGTCTGTTTACTGAGCTCATAATTCTGTAAATAAAGGCTTAATGGGGAAAACGTTAATGTTCAAAAGACCTAATTTAAAAAAAAAACCTATTAAAGTTTAAGAACAAATGCTTGTGGATAATTATATAATAATAATATATATACATACAATAATAAATAACTCTTCACATCCTTGAAGGGTACAAAAAAAATGTTCTAACGCTTAAAAAAAAGTTCACTTTGAGATTTATTTATTTATATCTGGAGAAGCTCTCAACTAAAATTATTCTACTTCATAAATACATGAAAAGAAAAGATGTTATGGACAGTTGGAGCAGTTATCATCTTAGTAAATGTATATATTTTACATTTTATTTTTTACCAAACTTCATATGTGTTCAAAAAGCTAAATATTACCCTTATATACTACAATATTAACCTTATAAGAGTGATCCTGCTGGAATCCTCTGTACTCAAATAAAATCTATTTTTACATCCGAGCACAAGTTTACTAAAAACTGTACAACACTGCCCCCAGGGGCTGAGTGTATCACGGCCCTCCACCTCTGCCCTTTCTTCTACTGTAGCTGTGAGAGTGGGTGGATGAAGCAACCAGACAGCTTGACCCAATTAACAACAATCGCTGCCATCGCTGGCACTTTTCCACGAGTCGTCTTCTCACAAAGCCTGTGAGAATAAACATCGTCGGATTTCCTCGGCGTGCTAAATATAAGCGGCGTGGATACAGACTGATAAAGTCTGACTGAATCAGGATCAAGCTAAGCAATTCGACCAGATTTCTCCCTGTACGCCGCCACCACCTCGTGCCACAACCAGCCTACGCAAATATCCAAGAGCAAGACTGAAATGTGTTTGTCATGTGCCAGGAGGACTCGGATGTTTCAAAAACCGTCCTCTGAGCGACGTTTCTCTGCCCCGTGCTGATGCTGTCAGTGTTAGGAGAGGTGAGACAACGCCACGTTCTATGAGCTTAGAGCAGAGAGAAGACGAGAAGTTAACAAGCGAGCTCACGGAAATCAAGTTGTTACCATGAACTCTGGCTGCTAGATGGTTCTACAAGTTAGTTAAGAACTGCTAGATAGTGTTGCAACGTTACATTGGTTTAAGAATTGAGGGAACTTAACTGTATTTAGATTTATCCTGGTGCATGCTCAATAATCCACGTAGAAAACTCTAAAAAAAAAAAAAAAAAAAAAAGTTAAGTCTGGTCCTCTGGACAGGTTCAAATAACAAAAACAAAAAAAAAATGTAGAAAAGTTTCGTTTTTTTATCCAAAAGACTTCTTCAGTCTGAGGAGCTGCAATGAACAGCGCCTTTCAAAGTGGATCAACCAGTTTGCTGCTGACAGCCAAAACCAGCTGCTCATATGATCCAGGAGGACCATCAGGATCATTAGCACACTGATGGCTGTTCACTATTCACATGGGGCTGAGTGATACTAGCAATAACAGCATTGTAAGAGGGGGACAGTTGAACACGGAGGCTCCGCCCCTGTTTAATGGTGGACGGTTTCTTTTCACAAAGATGGCCTCCTTTACTCCTGGATCTTTGGAATGAACCAGTCTTCGCCATAATGTATTTTGGGGTTTAAAAGCCACTGGGACGTTGTGTTTATAAAATAAATATCTCAGTTTCTCTGATACGCCCGCAACATACGGAATGACCACTGGTCTGGGTTCCTCCTTTTCACCTGATGGCTGACTGGAATCCTGTTTTAGCTTGGTCTCTGCTTTGCCCAGTTAGGATACCCACATTTCTCTAGAGCCTGTCTTGTGTGGGATTTCTCCTTCTGCCTGGCTCCTGAGTTAGTGGGGACGATGTCTGCTCTGTGGTACAGAGTCCCGATGACTCCTAACTTGTGCTCCAGAGGGTGATGGGAGTCAAACTGAAAATACTGGTCTGTGTGGGTGGGTTTGTGGTACACCTCAGTGTTTAGATTTTTGTAGATATTCATTATTATTCACTTGGATTTGTAACAAAGATTCTGTTATCAGGACTTGTAGTGTTATTTACTCACATTAATCAGCTCTACACCAACCTGCTACGTCCTGACAGTTATGCTTTTTTTTCCTTCAAAACTACACAACTCCTTTGCTAAACTACATGGTGATACTTGTTAGACCATACGTGTCAAACTCAAGGCCCGGGGGCCAAATGTGGTCCTCATTGACATCGTATCTGACCCCCAAGATGTTATTTTAAATATAAAATACTTTAATCACTTTAATTTTTTCAGTAATATTTGATTATGATGTCAAAAGTGCAACAGAGTACGTCAAATGAGACCAATCAAACTCTTGTTGAGGAACCTGCAACCAAGAACAGATGTTGGGTGTCTAACTTGAGTTCATGAAGATTCTGAAACTGGCCCTTAGTTTGAAAAAGGTTTTAATTTTGGCCCCCTTTTTATAAGTGGGTTTGACTCTACTATGTTAGACCATCCAGATTTTTAAAGGTCTGTTAGGTTGACTAAATGGAGCAACCTATGAAAATGTAACACACAAGAAACACATCTTCAGAATGAGATAACAAAGGCATCAAATAAACGCATAAAGTCAAATAATGCAATTGAGATCAGGTTGAGGGTAAGTATTTAAAATATACAAACAATATGAAGACTATATTGTTGCGCAAGATAATCACGTTTTACTTCAGCTTAAAGTTTTCAGCTTCCTGAAAATAATAAAAAAAAACAAGCTGCATAAGATGTGGGGCACTTTTTTCCACATCTAAAAGTAATTTTGTTAAGAAAGATAGAAGAGTTTAGCCACATACCATTTTATGTATTAGACCCTACAAATAAACTGTGATGATAATAGTTTAAAATCAGATTGACAGGTGTGAGTAACTTTTATCTAGTAGATTTAGTCTATCTCCTCAAAATGTATGAATAAAATAAAAGTATGTTTGGTATCAGCTTGTAGTTGAGGGATCATACACTCTAAAAAATTAAAAGTAATGTTTGTTTAACTTAGTCATGTCAACTGGTTCCATTAAACCTGGCTGTTCGTTTCCACCAGTCATGAATAGCAATGAAGCAAAAATACTGAGGCTTAATTAGATGTTTTAATAGCTCTTATTATTACGTTAATGATGTCATTTATAAAACTGTGGATTTGTTTTTAAGCAGCACCGACATTTGAGAAGTCATTAGTGAGGTGGGGAGGGTTTGCATGGTGACAGTGAACCCCACCCTGTAAAATGAGTTTAAAGTTCTTGGGGGGTGTGGGGGGCGGTGGGATCCAATGTCATCAGAGAGAAACAGTGAGAAGTGTTTCCCTGAGCTCGACTCTGAGCTGTCGCTTCACCGTTTTCATGCCGTTACTTCAGTGTTTGTTCAGCGTTCTGCTCGGCGTGTGGGACTTCTGGATCCGTCTGCGTGAGTAAAAGCTGATGTTTTCGCCTGTTTGTCTGTAAAGTGCGAAGAAACGCGTCAACGTGGAGCGGGCTGTATACGTCATCTGAGGCAGAAACAGGAAGTCAGGTCACGGGACATGAAAAATCAAAGCAAGCATTTCTTCAAAATTTTAAATAGTGAAATAACACCTTGACATTTCAAAAGTTTTGTATTTCAGTCACAACATGATCATTAAGGGTTCTGTATGGAGCTAAACGTAAAGATTAGGGTCATGTTTTCATTACTTCAACACTTTGTAAAGTTTATTTTTAAATAATAGAACAGAAATGTTCCTTGTTTTTGTTTATTCATGCTTCAGTTCCTGGACAACAACAAAAAAAAATGGAATAATTAAAAACTATGGCGAGACCTATGTAGAAATCATAAAGCACAATATTTGTCCAAAAAATGTCCCAACCTTTCACGTTTTCAGGAAATGTGTGTATAGATATATGCAAAACAATGGAATTATAGACTTTGTAATAGGGATGCACGATATTATCGGCATGGTATCGTATCGGCCGATATTAGCGTTAAAGTTAAATATCGGACATTTCATGAAAATAACTCACCGATATAAAAGGCGCTGTTTTTATGACAACCCAGTGACAAGGATGCCTGCAGCGCCAGCACAACGTGATGACATCACATGCACCTACCTGATCTCACGGCGGACAGGAAAATTCAAAATGTCAGCGGTGTGGAAGTTTTTCTTTCGTGGAGGATGTCGGATTCCAAAGATTTTTGGACTACGTTGAGCCTCGCTACATCGTCCCCAGTTGGAGATAATTTTCCGACATAGCCTTACCTTTATAAGTGAGACAGCATCACAGGTGACTAATGCTAATAAATAATATTTAACACTTTTCATTTAATATAAGTTAAAGTTTTATGCACATCGTATGGCTGTTACTGAATATGTCACCAGCTCTTACACAATTTTTGTAGCAAATAAGCTTAAATGAGAGGGCTATGTTCTGACAAAGGAAAGTAAGTATATAAAATATTGGTATCGGCATCGGTTATGGGCCAAATAAGCTTTCACATATCGGATATTGGCCAAATATCTAATATCGTGCATCCCTACTTTGTAATAACATGGATACAAAGTGTTTTACAAGTTTCAGGACTGTAAGTGTCAAAACAGCTGCTCTTTTTATGAAAAGTGATAATAATATATGTACACACACACATTAAATATATATATATATATATATATATATATATATGCAGCTCAAAATCATTGTTTAAATACTGTCGTGAAAAAACTTACACCTAACTTAAATAAACTTTATAAAATGTGAAAAAGCTCTCTTTAAATAGTTTTCCCTCCAAACTGGACTCCATTTGAACAGATTAGCTTGATCATCTCAGCTTCCTGTCCTGGTGGTCAGGAAATGTTGATCACCTTCCAGCTCAAGGTTTATTTTGGTACATTTCTCATGTGGGGTGGGTGGAGGGGTGACAGGTGACAGTGGACTGCATGCTACATAAGCCTCTCCATCTAGATATTTAGGTCACGCCGCATGTCCCACAGGAATATGGATTCATTTGGGGTTCATCTCGGACACTTGTGCCTTTTGGAGATGATGGATACAAGGTGTAACGGCTTTGGGGAAAAGGGAAGTGGTGCCACTTACCATTTCAAGGCCAGCGAGGGTATGCAGGGCCACTAACATCTTACTGCCGAACAGACGAGCTGTCTGTTTTCCTGTGTTTCTATTCAGCCATCTGTGTTTGAATGAGTCATGAGCACACTTGCCCAGCGATGATGCTTGCTTGCTTACCTTCCATTTATCCTGCCTTCTATTTTCAGAACAGGCTCAGAAACCCAACAGAGCACAACATGCCACAGAGTATTGTACACACACCCATACGGCACATGGCCCTGATGATCATGCTAAGCCACATTGATATGGGATTGTTAGAGCAGCTCCAGTATGAGCTCAGCTGTTAACATGTCGACACAGAATAGCAAGTTATGGGGATTATTTAATAACTCATAAACTCTTGAATAGAAGCACAGCAGGTTAATGAGTGAGTTTGAAAACATATTTGTCTAATTTTGTTATATTTTGTTGTATGTTTAGCGGGTTATTTTGTTTTTTTTTGGAGGGTTGTCAACTATTTTGGAACTTGAGGTTATCAGCATCCACATTTATTTATTCATAAAGTTGTTTTCTGGGATTAAAACATAGAAACAATTATGTTTGTGTTCCTTGTCTAAATTTATGAGAACAGGAAGAAGTTTCCACTGATTTAGAAAGTAATATTGTTGCTGCAAAGTTACCGGAATGATCACCATTCTTTTAGGTCTAACACATTAACACATATTTATATTTGTTCAGTTTGAGAAAATAAATGGTTATAAAAAATAATTTTAGGTCATCACTGTTTACATAATGAACGTACACAAATTAAAAGTATCTGAAAGTAATTTTATTCTTCTTTTTAATGCAACTTTATCATCAATGGTGAATGCATACATTAAAAATAGTTATCATAAGCATTTATTTACACAACAATTTATTAATTTTTCTTGTTAACATATATTGTTAAATACATTCATTCTATATTTACGTAATCGGGAAAGCCAGATTTGGTCAAGAAGTTGTTTTTGTTTTGATAAATCAAAAAATACATTCATATTGAAGTGGCCATTATTCATATGTTTAAATATTATATCTGCTGGGGTTGTTTTTTTTTTTTTCCTGTATAATGTTTCAACATCCCCAGTAAAAACAAAAACAGTCAATAAACTTATCTTTCATACATTTGGTATTCTCTTTTTCAAAAACACAAATCCAAAACAAGCTATTTATTTGATGCAATTGAAAACTCTGCTGTGTTTGGATATTTTAAATAATAAAAAAAAATCATTTTTATCATTTAAAATGTGTGACTTATTTTAATTTAATGTAACTGGAAATTTAAATATATATATATATATATATATATATATATATATATATATATATATA
>NC_056517.1:27524668-27555652 GCF_014905685.2 Nematolebias whitei
TATATATATATATATATATATATATATATATATATATATATATATATGTTTCAGTTACAGAATGTTGCCACTAGAGGGAGCTACATTCCTACCAAATAGCAAAAGGACTTTATTTTATGGTTTTCTAGCTGATTGATCCTTGAAAACAGAGCAATTTAAAACTTTTTTCCTGAACACTGACATATGACACAGTTTGTATTATTAACTGTAACCATGTGTATATAAGTGTGCAACAGGCAGAGGCTAGGAAAGCAGAAAATAATGGAAAAGCCACAGGCCATACATACCTGGACATCCATGCTTTACCTGATGTGTTTGTGCCTCCAAGACATGGAAACAAGAAGCGTTCGTTGAGGATGCTGCACAGGAATTCCTCCCTCCCTCCTGTTGCGTCTGTTCCTTGGTTACACACAAACACACTTTAAAGTATGCTCTATTTCCCATGAAGGTGTTAATTACAGGGGCCGATAAACCTCCATGTTAGCTGCATCTGCCTCTTCATGTGAACTCCACCTGTGTGTCAGCGGATCAAAGCTGCCGTCTCTTAAGGTGGAATTTATATTCAAAGAGGGGGTATAAATTAAACGCCACACACACCTGCATAATGCTGTCACTCATGCTTTGATGGTGCGAGGATAGGTGTGTTTGACAGGAAACAAGGGCTGGGTCAAAGCATGTGGTGGCACACTGGCTGCATGCATAGCTCGCATGCGTATTAAAATAGAAAAGAAGACGCCATTCTCAGTTGTGGTTGGCAGCTGTTCTTGCTTGTGAGGGTGTGTGTGTGCTCATGGGATGGTGTCAAAGAGTGTGTGCGGCTTCTCTGTTTGCAGCTGTGGGATCAAGCCCGAACTGGGAGCTCCATGTGGGTAAACTGTGATTTGGCTATCTCTCTTCCTGCAAGAGATAAATCCTAGCCATGCTGGTGTGTCAGCCACTCAGTAATTACTTTGTCCTGTCATGACTGTCTGAGAATGCGAGCCAGTGGGAACTTGCACTGTCGCTCTTTCATTGATGCAAGGGGAGAAGAAGAAAAAACACTCGACATCTCTTTTGTTGGCGTAAGATGTCTGTCACCAGATGCGTACAAACAAAGGAGCGGATTCAAGATCAAACATTTGACATTTGTGGGTTTTATTCTGGCTTGTGCTCTCTTTGTGAAATAAAAATGCACCTAATATGGCCTTGCAGTACAAGTTGTTTCACTAGATGTCACCAGAACCACACCTGTATGAAAGCAAGCTGCAGTAAAAAGTGTCTAACCTGGTTAAGATTTAAATGATGGCCTGAACAGTGCATATGATGGTTTGAACACAAGTGATCCAAAGTCAAAGTTCACGCGTAAGAACAAGAACTTGCATGTAAATATTTAATTCCGTGACTTGAATCAGCGACTTTCCTGCCTGTGCATGCTCTCAAACAAAAGAAAGTCAATCTAAAGAAAACACAAAGCTTTTCTTTTCGTAGCTGCTGGGTGTTTATGTTTGCTTACAACTTAATTGACCCCAGCTTGTTAGAGCCTGGAATGCTTTGATTGCAGCCATTCAGGGAGGAAGAGCGGCGTTTGGATATCTTTTGACACAGGAAGCACAATGACGAGAGTGTCATTCATTCTTCTGCTAGTGGATAAAAAAAATAAAAAAAAACTGTAGTAGATAGGGGGCCGCAAGGAGGAGCGGACAGGGCAAACAGCCGAAGAATAGTGCAATCTGAAGGACAAAACATGCTGCTGCTTCCTGCTGAAATGAGGAGATTTGACTTTCAGGATATTAAGGAGTGAATGAGCCTCGTCATATCAGGTGGATGTGGAGGGGTGGCTGCTCTCTCAGGTAGGGACTCTCCCACTCCTCCCATTACTGCACTTCCTGCCCGTGTTTTGGCATCAGAAAAAGCAAAGGAAAAGCAGAGCCCTGAAAGGATTTCCTCAGTGTTGACTGTGGATGATCCTCCCGGCTCCTTCATGCTAAAGCTGGGCAGGGCAGGGCCTGCAAAACCTAAAGCCCCAGGGAAGGGGGGAAAAAAAACTTAAAGAGGGAATGGGATAGAGTTAAACCTCCTCCACAGAAGCCGAAGCTCGCTTTGATGAAGAAAAACACGATTCTGTTCTGCGCAGAGTGTTGTGTTTTTAAACTCCGCTCGACAGCTCAGATTGTGTGGTTCACGGTGCTTTCGCTGGTCTTGAGGGGAGAGATTATGTTGGAGTAAGTCGGTGGAGCGGTGCGTGGCTGTAAGTGGGTGGTTTGGTCTGTGCAGTGTGGGAGGCCAGGCCCCAGCGCAAATTAAAGACTTCTCTGTGAAAGTCCCAGACTCCAGCTACAGTTATGTGTGTGACTGAGCGGGCCTGTGTGCAAGCGGCTGGCAGGGAAGAAACCCAGCCCTTCCCTTCCCATTCCTTTTTTTTATTTTTATTTTTTATAAACCAGTCATTAAAAATAAGCCGCAATGCACTCCCTGATACATTGTAAGAGAAAGGGAAAAGGGAGAAAGAATGCATCTCCTCCTTTTCTTAACGCTTTGCTGCTTCACTACCCAAGTAAAACATGGGATGGAGGGGCAGGGGGGGGAGGGCAGTTTGGTTCAAAAGGACGGGGATTTTAAAGACACCCCTCCCCCATGTAAAAGAGTAGGGAGACAGAAAGAAATGAATGGGGAAAGGAATGCAGGAGACAAACGAGAGCTCTCGGCAGGAGAGTGGGAATGTTGGAGAGGCAATTGCCCCACCCCTCCTAACAAGATTCTGCAGGGAGTGGATGTAAACACAGGAAGATGGGGGGGAGGGGGGGGGAGATGAGCGTGAAAAGTAGCACCTGAGAGACAAACTGAGCTCTGAGACATCACAGAAATTCTTATTTCACTCAGATTTGGGCTATTTATTTATATTTTTTGCACTGCACATTCCTTTGCATAGGCACACAGTTAGAGCCTTCAGCTGCCATCTGATCCCTCCCTCCACCCCCGCCTCCCCCTCCACCTCCTTCAACAGGATGTATAAGGTCATAGGGTCAGGACTGGAAACCACACACACACACAAAAAAACTACATGCCCCACTGCTGCCTGGTTCTTGTTTTAAACCCCACCCCCCAGCTTTTATTCTACCACTTTTTTTTTTGTCTCCTTTACATTTTAGCTTATATTTGCCTACTCAGTCCTAACTTTCCATTTCTCCCCCCCACCGCCTGAGACAGAAGGCCTGACGTTAGGTTTTGGGCCCAGATGGCTTAAGTGCGCCTTTGGCAGTGGATTAGGGCTGCTAGTGTCTCCTTTCCCCCCTCGATGTGCAAGTGGTCAGGACAAAGAACGTCAAATAGGAGGGAAAGCAGGAAGGAATGCGACGGGGGGGGGGGGGTGGAGAAGAAAAGAAAACTCAGTTCTGTGAAACTGATGTTTCACTGCATTCCTTAAGAAGTAAACTCACATGCTTGTAAAAACTATGCTCTCCAATTGATTTTCAGTCTTTTTATGAATCAGTTTTGCTGTGTTTTCCCTTTGGGTGTATCCTTAAAGATTGCTGCGTGCAAATCTTTTTTTACGTATATATAAGCAGAAAAAAGTTGTGAACTTTTGACCACATTTATATGTAAATAACAGCTGCAGTGATCTTTCATGTAATGACACGACATCCGTATTGTGTTTCGGCCCTCGGGGCTGATTCCACTCAGCTTTTATGCGTGGCCTTTTGTCTTTTTTGGGTTTTCAGTTTATTTGCGTTCCTTATTCCACTGGTTTGTGGTCATGTTTTTCTACATTTGGCTGCCATTCCACAGTCATTCAGCTCCAGCCACATTTGTCACAACCAGCTGTTTTCTTGTTATTCTGGATATTTTTAGTTCACCCGACTGGCAGAAGTGGTGTGTCATTAACTTAAAAATCCCCAATTCTCACCGTCCAAAGTCTGCTTTTTTTTTGTCTTTCTTTTATTTAACAAGTTGCATATTCTGAAACATGAGTCGACTCAGTCCCAAATCCAGTTTCATGTCCAGTAATGACTTACTGATTTCACCCAGCTGCATGATTCGGTCCTCAGCTATGCCGAACGTGTTACAGTTGCCGGCACATCTGATGTGTCACTCCACACTGTGAGCCCGTCTCCTCAATCAGTCTGTGAGCAATGCTCTGGGAAATGAGCACAGTGAAAGCATGCGTGAGATGTGTGGGTGTGTTAGCTTTAGGGTTTTGGCTAATCCTCAAGTTTATGGCCCACAAGGCAGCTGGAATTTACAGGGACTGAAGGAAATGGTGTGGCAAACTAAACTGCTCTGTCCTGTCCTCTTTTCGTCTCTGCCTTTTTCTCATCTAAACATGGTGACTAGGCTCTCTGTCTAGCTCTCTCTCACTCGCTCTCTCTTGCTCTCTCTCCACCCCGCAGGCAGGTCTTTTGAACAGAAACAGAAGACCGATGTGTCTCTTCATGCAGTTCGGGGCTAGTCGAGGTAAAGGTGTTGTCGGAGAAGTGGAGAACAATAAAAACGGCCTGGAGTCTTGACTGAGCAGGTCTAATGTGAAAGCTTCTTTGTGTAGGAAAAAAAAAAAATCTCCAGGATAATAGTTAAAAAAGCTTCAGAACTTTAAAGTAAACAACTTTTACATTTATATTTATACCATAACAAAGCTCAGCAAGTTACCATTTTTACGCTGCTGTTAGAGTAAATTGAGTTTATTTTATGAGCTGCATATGAGATCACTTTCAAATTATTAGTTTTATAGAAGAGGAATCTGAAATGATATTAAAGCTTTCTTGAATTTTTTTTTTTTTTTGGTGTGTATCTTTTTGTTATTTTGTCGTTTGCCAACAGAGTGTGAACAACAAGCAATAAAGGAAGAATGCAGGTAATCAGGCTCCCAGTTTGAACTTGGATCATAGAGGAAAGTAGGTTAAGTAAAGTCACTGTATTGCTTAACTGAAGACAGCTGGCTGCCAGATTTAGCGGGAGCTGACAGTTGTAAACACACTCTTATCTGGTGATTCAGGAGACACAAGCCATGCAGAGCAGTTAGACACTGTTGACACAGGTTTCTGTCAGAAAGGGCAACCCTGAGCGCACACAGCTCTGTTGATAGCGCTGCCAGTCAGAGAGCACAAATGGTTTGTGCCGACAGGCGTGCGTATAGGTTTATCTGGAGATGAAAGTCAATTTAAATGCCAAAAGCTAACGCAGGATGTTTACAACTTTGTTTCCATCCACGCTGAAAGCTTACTCCCTAACAAGAGCTCACATGTGCTAAATATACTCCTTTAAAAGGCACCCTCCGACTGCCACCTTCCTCTCACAGAGGCACACACAGGGAGCTATTGTGTCTGAGATCTCTGGCATCTGGAGAGCAGAAACCCTCTTTGGTGACCTTTGACCTTGGATTTCTGAGCGCCGCAGACTGACATGAAGCACTCAGAAGAGCTCTCAGGTGGCTCAAAAGACTTTTTAGAGACCATTTAATAATGAGTGTTAGGGCTGGACAATATATCGATATATATCGCGATTCTTTTTGTTCAATGACGGTGATATGAGTTTTAAGCACATTTTCGATATTTCGATATGATTACCGCGTTTTACTGATGCATTTCTTTTTTCTGTCCGGGTTGAAGCGACCACTTCAGTTTCAACCCAAACAGAAAAAGCCGCGACACAACTACGTAAGTGTGTGGTGACGTACATGTTACGCAGAGCTCGAGTCCAGAAGGAGTTAACGGTAGCAGGCTAGGCTAATCTCCAACACGCGTTAAGTTTTCGCTTCAAAATGAGTGCCCATGTCAGAATGTGACTGGACAAAGTTTCACAAGTGAAGAGAAAGCAGATGACATAATTGATAATAGAGGGAAGACTAATTTGGCGGTGTGGAAGTGGTTCGGCTATCTAAGATCCGATAAACTGCAGGTTTCAGTGTGCTGCAAAATGTGCCGGAGTCGTTCCAACTAGTGATGGGAACACATCTAACGTTTGAAGAGTTTCCACTCGATAGAATATGCTGAGAGTCAGAAGATGAAGCACGTGTCCCTGAAACAACACCCCAAGCTGTACCAAAAGAGAAACACATGCAGCAAATGTTTAGGTTGTGTTGTTGTTTAAAGTTAAAACTATTACTATTGACAAAGTTGAGAGTTTTATGTTTGACGGTGATTTCAATTTTTTTTAAGGCTATATACAAATAAAGGGTGAACTTTAATTTATTTGTGCAGTTTTTCTGAGGCTTTATATTGTTTATATTGATATCGAATTATATCATTGTCGACCAAAATTAAGAAATATATTGTGGTAAAAGTTTTGGCCATATCCTCCAGCCCTAATGAGTGTGTGTTTTCCCATGTCTTCATAGCATTAGCTGATTAGTATTATTTTATTATGACTTACAACCACCTACTGGAGGCGATATTGAGTTGAGAAAGGTTTCTGTTGTGGCGTTACATTGTTTTTCACAACAGTGGTGTAATGTCATGCAGTGTGAACCCTTTAAATAAAGTTATTCAGTGCAGCCGTCTTGGAAACACAGGAACAAGCCTTTTTTTTGACAAGCAACCAAGATAAACTGGTTTGTGGAGTTCAGCAATCAGCTGCACAAGCCAATGCTCCAGGGCTCAAAACAATACTTAATATTTATTTCCTGCATTTGATGGTATTATCTTGGTGGTTGTGGGATTTTTAAAGTAACTTCTACCAATAGTTCCTGCTGTGCTGGGATTTCTTTGTTGGCAGGAGTTTAGATGAGCGTCAATTTAACCATTCGATGTAAACAAGTGGGCAACAGAAGTGCCCGTCTACTTGCTGCTTGGCAAAGCGTCTGGCCTTTTGGTAAAACTTCCATGTTGCTCTGTGTCGCCATGGTGATGCTATCACAAAGGACTCCAGCTGTCTCTCTGTATGAGCGTGTGTGAGTGTGACAGAAAGAGACACCGACGGACAAATGGACTTATCCTGTCCCTCCTCCTCCTTTTCTTCTTCGGTCTCGTTCAGCTTTTTCCCCTCTGTTAGACAGTGTCTACCCTCTCCCCCCATGGGCAGATCCAAACCCTAAACATGGTGCAGCTGGGCTCAGCTGTCAATGTTCCACCAACCACCCCCGCCCCTTCCCTGTCCCGGCCCTTTGTGTTTGTTTGGATGGCAGTGGATTTGCTCTTGGCCTCCGCACGGGGGAGCTCGCTCCCGTTCAGCTCGCCTCCTAAACTAAACCATCTGCTCTTTGAAGTGGCCCATCACAGATATACAGATTGGAGTCTACAAGGCAGCTGCCTGCTTTCAATCTGTTTCACTGTGACACGAACGCAGTGATTAAAATAAAGGAAACACCTCGGCACACACACACGTAGGACGCAGTGGCCAGCAGAGTCAAACGAAGAGGTGGGCAGCAGGTCTGTTTTTGTTCCGAGGGCAGGAAAATGAATGGAGACTGCTTTGTCTCGGGGGAGGGAAGAAGGTTTTTCTTTGATTTTATCAAAGCCAGGGGTGGGGAGAGTGCTCTGCAAAGAAGAGCTGCTATTCACACCAACTTGTCGGCATGGGACTTTTGAAGCATTTGTCAAGAAAGGGATTTGGCAGAGGGCCACTAGAATTTTGTCATTCACAAACTCCCCTCTTCTTTGGGATGACAATGCTCACAGCAAGCAGCAGCTACCTCCAGGAGGGGAGAAGGAATTCAATTCTCCAACCCTATTTCCATTAAAGTGAGGACTTTTTTTTGCATACAAGTGAATCTTTCTTCTGTAATCCAAACTACATGAAAATACAGCTTCCCACATTCAGTCTTCAAGGGTTTGGTGGAATCATGTATCAAGTTCCTGCTTCATTCTGTCCTTGACTCAGTGTGTGGGAGTGCAGGGCAATGTAGCTGTCTTTCATGGCTGCAGGAGGATCAAACTGTTTTCTTATCATTTTCTGTGGAAACTGGAAACCTGACCCTTGCCTTATCTGGTCAGTTGTTTTCCTCTTGCTTTAGTCAGGCAGGAACAAATTTTAGGATCCCTCTTGTTTTCCATCACTGGAAGTTTTTCCTAGCATAAAAGTCAAATCCAACAAAGTCCCTGGCACATGGCGGTACATTGACAGCAGCTCCTGACGGATGGAGAGCATATCATTGACAGGAAGTCTGCGGTCTCTCTTGATGTGGAGAGGTTGAAACATTAAGCAGGGTTGTGTATGTATATATGTGTGTGTGTGCAGGCTTGTATGTGCATGCAAGTGTGTGCATTTTTACTCTTGGGTGTGTTTACTTAACCTGCATTGGCATTTGAAACCCCTGTCATTCTCTGGAGTCTCTGGCTCTCAGTCCCTGACAGCTAGGTGGGACTGCGCTGCATCTCCGGTTTCATATAGTGCTTTATTGAGCGGATGAAAACCCTCTTTAACTCCTCTTTGGGCCTGAGAATGGCATTGACGCACTATCACAAACACTCATGTGACTTTCAGATAACTTCAGCGGTAGATCGTCTGAAAGTAGCTGATATTTTATCTTTTAAACTGCTGTGGTTAAAAGAATACAGAACCCAACCCTCTGTGTATAAGTACCATATTTTTCACTGTATAAGTCACAGGATTTTTGCATAAATTAGCATACCTGCGACTTATACAACAAAGCAACATATTTATGTTTTTTCCCCATATTTATAACCCAATTTTTGGCTGCGATCTGACAATTTCATTCATTCTGATATGGAAAATGTTGAACACTACCATTTTCAGCCACTAGAGGGCCCTTGACTAATATGGCAAGCCAAGTGTCTCATTAATAGGTAAAAGTGATTATTAATGAAACACTTGGCTTGCCATACCAAGCCACCTTTGTCTCCTCTGGAACTCCTTGAGCAAACGTCAAATCAGCTGCATTTTGCTGCTCCGCCCAGGCAAAATGCAGCTGATTAGACCATTAAAGTGCATTTATTAAGGAAAAGTTCAACTGAGACACACATTTGCTATAATGTTGAGCAAACAAATAATTTTATTTAGGTGGTTATCTTGTTAAATTTCTAAAAAATGCACAGAGAGTCGTCCCTCTGCGCGCTCCTGCTTCCGCGTATCGGCTTTTGAAATGCAACTGATTTGACCATATTGTGCATTTATTAAGGAAAAGTTCAAATGAGACACACCTTTGCTATAATTTCGAGCAAACAAATAATTGTCTTTAAGTGTTAATCTTGTAAAATTATTGTTAAAGTCATCCCATGCATGCTCCCGCAGCCGCCATTTGGCAGCCAATTGATTTTTGGCACAAAACAGGCCCACGTTTACGGGTGGTCAGCGCAGACGTGTAACAAACGCAACATGTCAACGGTGACACATAATAGATGTGATTTATACGACATAGAGACATATTTATGTTTTTGTTACACTTTATTAGACATATTTGGACTGATGCGACTGATGCGACTTATACAACGGTGCAACGTTTACGGCGGCAAGTACGGTACTCGTCAATTGTAATAATTGCCCAAATGATTATATTGAGACTTTAGTGCATACCCTGGTATACTTACTTGATTTTCCATTTGTATGGCTTTAGTAGTATTTCCTGCTTCCTTTGTATCTCAGTAAAGCATGTGAGATTCATCTGTTGGAGAAAATACAGTCAGTCTTTTTAGTGGCTTGGTATACCACATTAACAACCTTGTGATCTCATCTCAGTGCAGGCTACTTGAATTCTTTCCAGCTTGTCAAAGCCAGACTGAAATCTTGTCTGCAATCATCCAATCAAGAGGGAGGTGGGAGGGCAGTTGGAGGCTGGTGGATGATAAACTGAAAACATGAAGCCAGCTCTGTTAAGGCCTCTTCTGTATAGACAGAATGCAAAACAAACACGATCCCTCTGCAATCGTTTTAGACATGGCTACAGGTGCTGGGTGTGGCTGGCAATGGTTTTCTACTACGATCCCATCTCGGTAGGGTGTTTGTCTTTTGTAGGGATTAAAGAGATCCAGGAAGCCTGCTGCCCTAGTTTTGCTGCTGAGAGCACGGGGAGCGCGACCTAGATTTTGACAGCACCAGTCCGGGAAGGAGATTCCAAGCTATAACGTTGTTAGGAGATGGCTGTTTTTTGTCTCTCTGTAGACATGCTGTGTTTTCTTTGTCTGTTAGCGTGTTTCTATAGACAGGTTCTGACTCAGGGTGTGTGAGAGCCTCCATTGTCTGCACAGGACCTGTGGCTGTAACATGAGAAGGGGAGAATGCTGACAGAAAGTATGAGTGTGTTATTGAGTGCAGCCCTGGTGACATTTCTCTATAGATATTTACTTAGATTGCATAGAGCTCCCTGACTGATATCTTATAGATCATTTTCTTTCTGCTGTAATTATTTGTGCAATCAAAAGTAACGCTCATAAGCAGTTATTAACATAGTCAGCAGTATCAAATTGTTTTAGATGCACTGACTGTTGGGAGAGCTTAACCATGTAGATCAGTGGGTCAAGTAGCTGACATAATAATCCTATTATACTGTAGATGCAGTTCTGATTTGTCAAAGTTCACTGTATTCTACTCTCTGTTTGACTCCAAGACTTGGACAAAAAGTTTCAAAGTGACATATTTTGTTATTGTTTTTCTTTTGACTGCTCCTTTCTATAAGGATTTCCACAGTTGGTGAACTTCTAGGAAAGATTCTTCAATTGTTTTGCACCAGGTGCCATTCTCACATCCGCAGCTTCAGGATTACACTGACCACTAAAATCACATATGTGCAAAATCAACAGTGAATATAGTTAAGCTGTATTTAACATATACAACTTTATATAAAAATATGACATGTAATCACTAAAATCTACATTAGTGTTACAGTTAAATTTCCATTTTATTAAAGGAATAGCTCAAAAGCAAATCAAGCTCTCGAAGTTTGATCCCACAAAGACTCTACTTTTCTATGAACTGTTTTGTATATTAACCTGTTTGCTATTCAATTTTTGAGTTTGTAATTGTTTTAAGATGGCAACAATCCACTTGGTCTTGCTCAAGCTAGCTGTTAGCTCATTACTATGGTCAGAATTAAACTATTTCTTCAAACTCAGGTTGTTTAAGGAGATATCTGCAACAAGTATATATATTGTTCATAAACTTCAAAATGTCTAAATTGTATTTTTTTCTGCCCTTCTCTGCAGTATCATCATGCATCACCACATACAAAAAGACACCACCCCCTGTCCCACCGAGAACCACACCATCCAAACCGTTCATATCTATAACAGCCCAAAGCAGCACCGAGTCCGCTCAGGATGCCTACATGGATGGGGGCTCTGGCCAGCGAACGGGCATCAGCTCCCAGCCAGGTCTTTCCAACTCTACAGAAAGCATTGACAGCATGAAAGCCCTGACAGCAGCCATAGCAGCAGCTAACGCTCAGGTGCATGGCCCCCCCAGCCAGCACGTCACCAACAGCACCATCACCATCACCACCACAGCCACCACCGTCAATGCTGATAGCAATGCGCAGAAAGAAGCGCTCCGCAAGTGCCTCTCCATTGGAATTCAGGTTTGTAGATGAACTTTCAGTCAAAATCCTAAATATGACTCCGGCTAAAGTGTGACAGTTTCCTCCTTCCTGTTAGGTGGACCCAGAGGAAGAAGGGACAACAGAGGAACAGTCTAAATTCCAATCCATAGGAATTCAGGTGGAGGATGAGCGATGGTGAGTAGTGACACAAAATGAAACTGGATAAGCCTGAAAGGAGGGATGAGGTAGACTCATGGGGAAAGAGAGGGGTTGGTAATGTGCACTATAAGCTCTAGCACCCCCCTTCTAGATTGGGGACTCCTCAGCAGCTGTCCACAGTTCAAGAGAGGTTGGCGTCAGAGTCTGCACAGCCAGAGGCCCCAAGCGACAGCTGGGCTAGAGGATGTGGTGGAGTTTAGAAGGTGGAGGGGGCGAGTTGACAGCCATCTGTTGCTCGACGTATTGTGATTCAGGCTTCTTTGAGCCTGTGTGTTTGTGTATGTTTAGGAAGGAGGAGAGAGACAGTTGGGTTCAGAGTGCTGTCAAAAGCATGTTCACCATTTCAGGATGGGCAGTCTATTCCAGACTGTTTCATAACGAAGGCCTCTGATGAGGCACAGAGGCATTTATGGCTTCTTTGTCTTCTTTTCATTCACTGTCTCAATACAGTGTCTTTTCTGTTCAGTGAGAAAAGCGGAGCCGGTTTAGCATCGCAGCACACGCTTCTGCTCCGTAGTCAAGGTGCTGTTTGTTTCAGGCATCCAAAGGGAGATCAGCCTTAATCAAAGGTCACAGCAACGGCGGAGGCCAACGCTTAAAAACGCACACATGAACAGTGTCAGAGACTGTGAGGGGGATTTCTCAAAGAGGGAGGTCTCAACTGATTGACCAAGCTCGGATTTCTATGAGTCGCCAAGCCAAATATTAACTCATTCAGACACCTTCTGGACTGCAAAGGCTGTTAATACAGCATCGCGGCTTGTGCTTTTCCTTCTGGTTAATGTTTAGAGTGTTGGACTGTATTTTATGCTGTTTCATTCTTGATCATTTACCTGTTTACGTGCTTCGTGTCTTTTTGGATGCATCTGCCCCTAAATTAGAGTCCCTGTTACACTGCCTGTCGCTTTTGGCTTTGCTTCCGTGTGTCTGTTTAAGGATTTCTACTGAGCAGTTGTATACCTTAATCACCCCCTGGTATGTGTTCTTGGGATAGCACATGCATTGTAAACAGGTTGTAAAAGATGTGAACAAATGTCCTATTGTCTATGACAAATGTTTTCACTTTAACTCTTTGTTTATATGAGTTTTTGATGCCAACCTGTGTAAAAATGAAATAGAAGTTGATTAATTATTTAGAAAAAAATTGCCATAGAGCTTTAGAATAGTAGATTTAGGCTTGTGGGTCGCCAAAGGGTGATGTTTTTGTGTCTTTACTTGCCCCTGGACACTTTCACAGATGTTATAGTTTCTCCACAGTCTCAAAATGTAACTTTTTTTCCTCTTTAAATGTCTTACTTCTTTGCATCCTGTCTATTGATATGTCTGTGTATTTGTCTGGGTTGTGTATGGCCTCACTCTGGCCCTGCAGGAAGTTGTTAGCAGGCTGATAGAAAGCAAGCTGAGGTCATTAGAACTGAACACCTGCAAGCTGGAGTTATTCTTTAACTGCTCTTCACACATACTCGCACACATGGACCTGCTGGTATGCACACATTAAAGAACACACTCTGTCTCTCTTGCACTGTTTGATCTGTCCGATGCCACTCCCTTGTTCCTGCTCTCTTTCTCTTGTTCTCAGCAGAGGAGGGATGAATGGGGGGGAAAAGGGAAGTGAAGATGAATGGTTCTGGAGGAGTGTTTGTCTGGAGATGGGCTGTGATGGTTTGCAGCATGTTGCAGGCAGGTCAAGCTGCCTTTTCTTGTGTGAAAAGACTGTGGCTATGTTTGGTGTGAGTGCTTTAATCAGTGTGGCTATTCAGTCTCTTTATATCAACTTGTAACTGTAGAAGGCAAGTCTTTAAGCCCAAATTGGCAGTTTTATTTTTATTTACCTTAAATTAAATTATTGAATGGTGTTACATGTTAGAACTGAGTTGATACATATCAATTTGCGTTAAGAAACTTATCAACGGTGTCTCGCCCAGTCGCCTCACTGTAAGATGTCAAACCAAGAACTCTCGTTTCTCGTATGTTCAATTCATTGCTGGTGAGAAGCGCTACAAAACATAGCCAACCGTGGGTGCTTATTTAATCATTGCACATGTGTGTTAATGTTTCTGCTGTTGCACAAAGTTCTGGAGGACTTGGCAAAGCCTGGCAGGCAGTGGCACAACGTCTCTGAGCCAAACAGTCCATGGCAGCATCCCAGGTGTGTGAAAGGGTGTGTTTTTATCCCTGAGCTGTGTTTGTGCGAGTGTTCATCTGGCCTTACAACAGGATTTATGGTGTGACAGATGTTTTCACACTCTGCTGCTTCTGAATGAGACAGGTGACAAAACACCCACCCACCGAAAAGACGTTCCACACTACAAAAGCTAGTCATCACTATCAGCGAAGAAATCGCTGAGATCATGATTTAAGTTTTTCTCTCCAGCGAGCACCTCCAGGAATTGTGTGGTAATAATATAGAAAGTAAGTAAAATAATATCTTTCACACCTAGACTTGTTTTTGCATTCTCCACTAGTCACCGCAGGATGACCCGGTCCAACAGCGTAACCACGGCCGTACAGGCAGATCTCGATGACCCGACAAATGCCCCTGAGCTGCCACCACGTCTGTGTGCCACCATGCCACGCCAGCACTCCCGGGATGCCGCAACCTCTACAGTCAGCATACAGGGTTCAGGGAACCACTACCACGCTTGTGCCGGCGATGAATACGGGGAGGTGGGCTTTGACCCATCCATCTTGCCTCCTCCGGATCCCTGGATGGACAGCGTACCTGAGCCAGAGGTTGATTCTTTGGAGGCCATCAGTCGATCGGTGTGCCCTCGAGACGGGTGCTGGTTCCTGAAGTTGCTGCAAGCTGAGACAGAACGTATGGAGGGCTGGTGCAGACAGATGGAGCAGGACGAGATGGAGAATGAGCTGCCTGATGAGAGTAAGCTGGACAAAGAAAATCTGCTTTACAGTGATATTGTCTGTTTTTAATCCTCCTATCCTTGCCTGATGTAGAGAGTGCTGGCATTCCTGGTATTGGACCACAATAGCTGCTTGTTTCAGTCTCAGGCCCTCTGGCCTCCACAGACATACCGTGCATACTTATCAATAGGCCACTGCTGGCTGCAACCACACGTGTCTTATTGTTTGCGTAACGATCTCTCACATGTACAGAGTTTTCTCAGAGCTCCTTCGAGGCAACTATTTGATCTTGAAGTGAGCAGTTCTTGTCTGCTTGTGTCTAAAGATGCGTTTACAGTAACACACATAAACTCGCCAGTCTGAACAAACAAGCCTGAGGCAGTAGTTGCTGTATTTTTACCTGTCCTTAACTGTGCAGCTCATGTCATGCTTTACTGAACATGTCATTGCTTATGCAGCTAGTGTTTTAGTTCCAGGCAAGAGATTCTCTCACAAGACAGAGAACGAAGGAGAGTGTCTCAAGGTTATGTTTTCCCAGATCCCACGCTACCAGCCATGCACACACACATGCACACACATCCTGAGGGAGCTGAAGGCTGACTGCAGATTCATTACTCCCACTCTTGGTTTCTGATTCCACAGGCTTCATGTGGTGTGTTGCATGCATCTGCAGTGGTTTTCCGTAAAGACAAAACAAATCTGGTGCTTTAACATATGCTGGTGGAATCTGGTAATGCAGCGCAAATGTCT
This sequence comes from Nematolebias whitei, assembly GCF_014905685.2. Taxonomy (NCBI): domain Eukaryota; kingdom Metazoa; phylum Chordata; class Actinopteri; order Cyprinodontiformes; family Rivulidae; genus Nematolebias; species Nematolebias whitei. The sequence goes on from NC_056517.1 coordinate 27,539,901, forward strand.
GTTATTTGCTGTCTTTATTTTTTATCCTTATTTTGAATGTTTTGTGATCCTAAAGTCTGGTTAACCTGATTCTCCTCAGTCTTGCCTTGAGGGTCTAAGAGGCTGGAGCATTCAGAGGCTGGAGCATTCTAACATGACTGTATGTTTAATGACCCACCCCCAAAAAAACAAAAAAACAAACAAAAAAACAGCAAATAAGGGCCATATTTCCTCAGGAAAACAACCTGCCAAACCACACATTTTACATTTTATGCAAGCTTTTTTTTTAAACAAGCTTTTGACAAAAAAATAAATAATAACACACACACACATCTAAACGTATCCTGATGCATGCTCTAAACGTACTGTAAATATTCAAAATAGTTTCTGTTTTTTTGGGGAGGAATGAAAATTTTGTCAGACATTTCACTTTATTGTCACATTACTGATGCATCTTCCTCTGAGAATGGTGCAGCATGCCTGCAGTATGCAGCTCTGTGGGTAATTGCATTGTTGAATGTATGTGTGTGTGTGTGTGTGTGTGTTTGTGTGTGTGTGTGCATGCATGTGCGTCTGTTTTTCTGCAGTCCTGGGGAAGATCCGCAGTGCAGTGGGGAGTGCCCAGCTGCTGATGTCCCAGAAGTTCCAGCAGTTTCGAGAGCTGTGTGAGGAGAATCTGGTATGTGTCACCTCATCCTCTGCATGCGCCCCACGAGCCGCCCCTCCCCCTTTCTTTACGCTGACATCATCCTGCACAAATCATGCTGACAGGCCAACCTAGCAGTCATTTACCGCGCATCTAGTGTAGACGTCATGTTTTTGCCATCTTTTGAAAATCGATCTTATGATGTGAAAGCAGGAGCCCGACAAACAATGATCTTTGAACTCCCGATCTATTATTAACCTTTAATCACATTATCAACACTTTATGTAACAATAAGGCCAGCACATTTGAGAAAATATTTTCGTTGTGAAATTTATAGGGGGGAAATTTTTTTTAGTTTTATTTATTTTGTTGTTCACCACATAGCCAAGACTAAACGATTGTGCAACAGACTGGCAAACTGATTTGTGTTTGGTTAAAAATGAGTATTGAAGAAATCAAAATCATTAAATACAATACAAGCCAAGTACTCCCCAAGGTCTGATAAACTCTGCACCGTTCAAATTCCAAATAAACTTCCAGACAAAATAAAAGACCAAAACTCAGTGATAAAGCATATAAACAGAGTGTGTTTGTATGCTTGTCTTCATGTGTGTCAGAACCCAAATGCGCACCCACGACCCATCTCCCAGGACCTGGCAGGTTTCTGGGATATGCTCCAGCTGTCCATCGAGAACATTAGCCTGAAGTTTGATGAGCTCCACCAACTCAAAGCCAACAACTGGAAACCTCTGACTCCCCCAGAAATCCAGGTGCAAACGCTCATGGCAAAAATTATCATAAAATCTAATTTTATTGTGCAAATAATTTAACTCATTATCAATTTTGAATGTTTTTATAACCTGCATGTTTTCCTTCAACATTGCTGTTTACTTTGAACCACGAAAGTCATAGTTGAGCTTTCAATGTAGCATGCAGTTGTGTCTTGTATAGTCATGTCGCTTGCCTGACGCCACGACTTGTGTGTTTTGTTGTCTTGTTGTTGACAGTGAGCTGCTTTAAGGAAGCTTCTCTACCTGCCATGCACCGTTGGGGCCTGTGCATCTCCAATGGTTTTTTTTACCTCACACAATGGCCACCAACATGCTGTCTTACCCCACATAAATGGCTGCCACCGTCAATCATATTTGCATGATCTCATATTAGCCACCAACTGCTAAATCTAACCTTCATTCAAAGCAGATTTGCGTCATTGTGTTTAGCCGAAGGAGTCATTGTTCCGTCTTTAAGACTGTTTATCATTCTTATCCAGGAGAGAAGGATGCCCCCTCCTGTGCCAAAGAAGCCCCTGAAGGGCCACCCACCTCTGGCTAGGGACCGCTCTCTGGAGAGCTCTGAGCGCCAGCGTCTGGAGGCTCGCAAGCGCCTGCTAGCTGCCAAACGAGCCGCTTCGGTGCGGCAGAGCTCTGCTACCGAGAGCGCAGACAGTATCGAGATTTATATTCCTGAGGCTCAGACCAGACTCTGAAACACACAAACATACATTCACATGTATAAAACTCTACACTATTCCATAAACTCAGAATTAGCACTGAATAGTAAGGCTAGGGTGCTAGCGTATACACATTTTCTTTTGCCGACTTTCCAGATCACTGTGGGGTCAATCACCCTGAAATGCGTCTCAACAAGAAATGTATATTTACAGTATTTATTTAGTTATTTATATATCTTCCCTCGCCTTTATCTCTCCTTTTCCCAGCTTTGATGTAGCAAACCCAATTCTTTTTGTACCTCATTCTGTTCCTCACACCTAAAAATCTATCTAACCACTTGTGTTAAGTGACCAGATGGTACAAGGTAGGCCATGTGTATCACAGCAGTGACTCTTCTCACAAAAATCAGTACCGTATTTTCCGGACTATAAGTCGCTGTTTTTTTTTTCATAGTTTGGCCAGTCCTGCGACGTATAGTCTGAGGCAATTTATATACATTTTTTTTTTTTTTTTTTTTTTCCCTATTCATGACGAAAATTTTGACTGACATGTTAAATGTTCATTCATATTAGCATGTCTGGCTGGCTCCTGCCGGGCGCATTATCTCCACTGTGGAGGGGCCCCCTCACTCCCGGCACTGCTGCCGACCGGGACAGTCGTTATATGTTTACATGCACAAAATTATTTGACCGGATTGAAATGTTTTCAGATTAAATAATCCAAATGTATCGTTTACACAGGCACAGTCCGTTCACAACGAGTGTTTACATGCAGCGGGGTTTTATTCTGAACAAAGTACTGACATGTGCAGAGTGGTAAACTCGCCTTAAATAAACCACCGAAGAAGAAGTTCTACTTCCGGTTTACTTCCAGGGATGAACGTAAACAAACCTGAGCACCCACGTAGAAATGTGCCGCTCACCGACCAGTTTTACTTCCCCGACATGCTAACATTATTAGCATTAGCCAGGCGGAAATGACATAGGTTGCACATGCGCAGTTTGGCCAGTTTTTCACGATCGGAAAAAAATGAACAGATTAAGTGTCGGATTATGAATCGGCATAAACCACCAGTCTTATTCTGATTACAAATTCTTTCGGATTGTGCTGAATAAACAAAAAATAATCCGAATGGGGCGTTTACATGACACTTTTTTTTATTCTGAATGACTGTTTAATCCGATTACTTATGTCTAGGGATGATCCAATTGCAGTTTTCTGGCCGATCACCGATTTCTAAAAAGCCTGACCTCCCGATACCAGTTTTTGTTTTATAAGCGACACTGTCAGGTGTTAAAAGGTCACAAGGCACCTTTAATTTTACAATATTATTTTAAGAAAAATATACCCTTGAACAATATCCTAGAAACAATACAAACTTGTTTTAACTGGCCATGAGGTAGTGCTCTGAAATACAAATCAAGTTTAGACAATTGTTAAAATTTTAAAAATCGGTAAAATTGGTTACTCATTGAAGTACTGGCCGATTTCCGATTTCTCAAAATTAAGGAAATCGGGGCCGATAAATCGTCCGGGTGCACCCCTACTTATGTCCATGTAAACATGGCTAGTGTGATGCGACCGCGTTGCGCCGACCAGGCAAAATGAAGCTGATTTGACCATTAAAGTGCATTTATTAAGGAAAAGTTAAGCTGAAACACACCTTTGCTATAATGTCAAGCAAACAAATAATTGTTTTTAGATGTTGATCTTGTTAAATTTCAAAGAACTGCAAATGGGGTCGCCAAAAGATTTTTGGCAGCCAATCGGTTTTTGGCATGACACCGACCCATGTTTCCCGGGGGTCAGCAGTGACATATAATAAATGCAACTTATACTCCGAAGTGACTTATATATGTTTTTTCCTCTTCATGAGGCATTTTTTGACTAACGCGACCTATACTCTGGAGTGATGTATAGTGTGGAAAATACGGTATTTGGTTTTGAAAGTATGAGTTTTACACACACACACATATATATACATATATATGTATACTGTATATGTAGGTCAAACATTACAGTAAATAAACCAAGAATGACGAGGCTGTTTTAATCCTGTCTTGCAGATTCATGAGGCTATGGAAGGTTGATTTTTTTTTTTTTACGTTTTACTTGAGGCAGAGAGGAAAATATAAGCCTCTGCCAAGAAAGAAAATCGCTGAATGGCTCACTGTTGGAAACAGCCACAAATGAAATCTGTCTGTGTGACAGAAGAAGTGTGAGCTGAACGTGTGTTTTCATTCAGATTTCAAAGTGCTTCCTATTTTTCTAAAACCTAAGGGGTCTTCGTTGTAACTGACCACTAAAGGTAGCAGTACCATCAAACTGTACACCAACCTGCCGTCTTGTCTCATTTTAAACACGTTCGTATAAAGACATTCAGTATAAAGACACCATTCGCATGCTGACATATTTTTTGTGTGTTTTCCACACTTACCCAGTGTTGTGTTCACACTCCTCTGTAACAGACTAAGCTAAAATATTTGCTACAACATTGTAGCTGTATTATATTTTATTATATATATTTTTTTTTTACGTCCAAGAAAGGTTTCTTGGTAGTATGGAGAATACTGAACCGAAAAGGGACTATTATATCTCCTCACTGTGTGTGCACTACCGCTGCCTCCGAACAAAGCAATTACTGACGGTCATACAGAAAAATAAAATCCTCTTTTTAATATTTTGTATATTTATTTTATCGATTGGAAAGGAAAAAAAAAAGACTGTTTCTGGATATTGTGATTAATATTATTATGCACTGATAAGGCCCTTATACTGTGTCTGTTTTTATTCATTGTTTTATTATTTTTTTATTTTTTGAGGCATGACGTTTATTTTTTTGTCTTTTTGTTTCAGTGACCAGCCTTAATTTCAAATGTGATAGTTGAGCACAACAGCAGTCTCAGGGGAAGAGGCGTGTCGAGTGTGTGTGTGTGTGTGTGTGTGTGTGTGTGTGTGTGTGTGAGACTGAGTGTGTGTCTGCCTTCTTGTGACCCACAGATTTGTGTCTTGTTGTATATAATCCCTATCAGGATAGGCCATGATTCCTAATGAAGAATAATGTGCTCACCTTGTGAACATCGAACTTTCTTCAGTGTAACGAAGTATTTGTCAGCTGCTCGAATGTGGAGACAATCCTGATTTCATCTGGTTTACGTTAGGGTTTTGGTAAAAGTATCGCAGGGCTTCTAGTGTTTCAGTTCTCTAATGATCTGACAAAGCTTGTGCCATTCGATAAGCAAGGATAGTTTATCCTGCTATATTACCAGCTAAGTGAAGTTTTCAATCAAATATGTTATTTAAAGAGTGACTATGTTTGATTTGTATTTTCAATTCAATTCTAGAGGGTTTATATAGCAAATTATTTAACTCGATGCCATTTTATGTCTATATGTTGTTTTATTTTGACACTTGTACCTGCATTGAATTGTTTCATATTATTTGTTTCTTATATTAACATATCAATATAACACCCCTAGTATATATATATATATATATCAGGGAGTCAGAAGCCAGAATGTTGAAACATGGACACTCCAGCAATTCTGAAGCTTGTGATATAGTCGAGAAAAACACTCAAACATTTGTATATAAATGAATGTTTCTTTATGTATATGTAAACTAAAAATACGTAAATTACATATTAACATATACATTTTGTAATTAATGTTGCTACACAGTTGATGTTATGGCACGTGTATGAGCTCTTTGTCAGCATTAAAAAAAAAAAGTATTGCCATTTATTTTCACGTGTTAATTTCTTTCCCATCTGCATGTGTTTTCAATGGGAATATAATTAAAGATTTGTAGGCTGTTTTAAGGCGTTTCCCCTTCCGCAGGGGCAGGTCCCCATAATTAGACAGCTCCTGTACACACAGCTTCTGGTGGTGATTTGTCATTCACGCATCAGTCGTGCTGAGAGGAGGCCCGTTGGCCTCGGCGGGCAGGATTATGGTTAAGGGGCGTGCAGTGATGGAGCAGTGGATGTTGCCTTTGTGTGTGACCTCAGCCTGACTCAGTTCGCTCGTCATATGGTCTACTACGGTGGGCTTTGAGTTACTGTGTCCTCGGAGGTCTGTGTGAACCTTTTTTTTTCTTAGATTACATCACAGCTTCATTACATCGCAATCTCTGTCACTTTGACAGGAAACAAATAGGTGGAACACTTCAAAAACCTTTAAAATGTGTGCCTTTGCCACAATCTTTAGGCTCTCTGTTTAACTGATCCGAGCACATTTTGACTGGAAAAAACACGAGTGGTTCAGAGAATATAATAAATATAAGAAAGCTTATTTAAATTCCATTCGGTTCAGTTTATTCATATGGCGCCAAGTCACAACAGAAGTCATGTCAGTGCACTGAACAGAAACATTTTATATATTAAAAAAAAAACAAGTTAACACTATTTATCTGAGGAGCAGACTGCTTTGAATTTAACTCCATCGCAGAACTCTCATCCTGAGCAAGCATGAAGGCGACAGTGGAAAGGAAAAACTCCCTCATGAGGAAGAAACCTTTAGCAGAACCATCTCAGGACAAGCGGCCATCTGCTTCAACCGGCTGGGTTTGAGAGGAACAGATACACAATGGTATCAAATGAAAACTAATCAATGTTAACAATTCATTTAAGGAAAAAAGGTCAAGTTGTCCTCCAGTAGTCTAAACCTATAGCAGCATAACAAGACAACCCCAACTATAGGATTTATCAAAAAGGAAAGTTAAGCCCAGTCTTAAAACTGGACAAAGTGTCAACTTTACAGACAGAAACTGGAAGTTGGTTCCACAAGAGAGGAGCCTGATAACTGAAAGATCTTCCTCCCATTCCGCTTTTGGAAACTCTAGGAACCACAAGTAAGCCTGCAGTTTGAGAGCAAAGTGCTCTGCGGGGAAAATATGGAACAATAAGATCTTGAATATGAGATGGAGCTAGGGTGTTGAGAGCTTTGTAGGTTAGATTTTGCATTGAATTGAAATGTCACATCCTGATGAGGCCAGTGATGGAAGCTTGATGGCAACAACAGAATGGGACAGCTGTCTCTTATCTTCCACCTCTGCTGCAAATCGACCCCCGCCAGCAAGAAAACTGCTGATCCTACCACTTGCTTAATTTATGCAGGATTATGTTAATCAACAGGAGCTGTTGTAAACCTCACACCCAGGAATGCCTGTAGAAAGACGAGTGCCAGAGAACCCTGCTTTTATTTACCCAACATCCCACATCTGCTTATCCTTGAAGGATATTTGTTAGCTTTACAATTTAGCGGGATTAACAGAAACAACAGCTGTGTGTGCGAGTAAAAACGATCCAACTACAAGATGTAAAAAAAAAAAAACTTTATTTGAATCCCATGTGACCCCTATTTGCCACAAACATTGCACAGTATGAAAAGAAATCACATCATTGGGCATCGTGTCACATTGGCTATACATGAGATCCTATTATAAATGAAAATGCTTGTTTTTGGTGATTTAAAAAAAAAAAAAGCTCTCTTTGTAAGGTTGTAAAAATAAAACGCAGGAAAATTAAAGCGTTTTAGCGTTTAATTTTCCAGTTCACTGGCCGTCATCTTTTTTTTGTTGTTTGTTTGTTTGTTTCTCGCTGAGTGATGGGATGAAGGCTCCATCTAAGAACCTGCTACATTGGTCATCTGAAAGATCCCTTGGTATATATAAAAAAAAAAAAAAAAAGTTAAAATAAAAGCAAGAGATTTATTCTCTTAAAACAGCTAAAAAAAGTAAATTACAAAAACACAAAACTATACTCATGAAAACAGTTAAACATTTACTACAGTAGTGAATAAGTTTGTCACGTGATGCCGAGAGTAAAGTATAAGACAATGAGATGATCTTCCTCTGCCTTTAGTGTGCAAACAAACGAGGCAGACCGATCAGGAACTGATCTCTGAAATGTTGAACCGTAAACACGTGTGGATGCAACTCATCAGCTTCTAGTTCTCTCTTCTTGTATACGTTGAGATTCAGTTGAATGGAAATACAGACAGGCAGCATTTCTTTGAAAACATTTTTTTTGGTCCCCGTGTGCAAATAAAATACACATGTAGATACATACGCATGTATATGAAATGACTAAACTTACAGCCAAGGCACCTGGATAGTTTTTTCTATTAAAAAAAAAACAAAAACATCCTTGTCGTATTGATTGGTATACCAAAAATAGAAATGATCAGGCGTTTCAGGTGGATTTGTTCTGTTTCGTGCAGACGAGTCACTGACGTGAGGGACTTCCACAGTCGAAGTCAGTCACTTCCCTCCTCCCTCCTTTACGAGACCAGCTGTTTGGCTTGCAGCTCCATCTCTGCAGCCCGTTTGAGGGCCACGTCCACCAGGAGCTGGAAGCCACTGAAGTCTTGTGTGAGGTCTGGTGGAGTCGGGGGAGGGGTGTTAAACAGCCCGCTGCGGGGGCTCAGGTTGCCCTCCATGCTGGTGCTGCTGAGGATGGTGGTAGTGGTGGCAAACGGGTACCCCTCATCCCGGCACCGGAGCAACGCCTGCGCCTGCACGGACTGCAACAGCTCGGCCGCCCTGTCGCAGTTCATTCCTGGCACCGGAGGGTGGGGGGCCGTCGGGCTCGCTTGCATCGCCGCGGTGACGGTGGTGTGACAGATGACGGACGGCCGGTTCGGAATGAGGCCCGCGGAGGACGTCGGAGACGGCGCAGCGCAGGGGGACGCGGACTTCCTTAGGACGCCGTGCACCGCGGGGTCGAAGCTGGAGGGGTGCAGGACGCGCTTGTCGCCGCCCTCCTCCGCGCCTGAAGCGGGACTGCTGTGCTTCGGGGACTGGGAGCTGTCGGAGAAACTGTCCCCGCTCTTGCTGCCTTTCCTGGAGATGGTGAACTGGTTCGGGTCCTTGCCGTCTTTTCGCAGCATCTCGGGGAGGAGGCGTCGCCGGGCGTTAATGAACCAGTTGCACACCTGTGTGGGGGGTGGGGGGGGGGAGAACGAGAACAAAAGCGCGCGGTGAGAACGCTGCGTCGCTCGGCCTTGCAATCCGGAAAATAAAAATAAAAATCTGCTGGTGCTTCTCACCAGGCACTGTTTGTTAGCTATTTCATGCTAGTTTACATCACATTTTCATACCACGACTATAATAACCTCTATATAACAAACTTTCTTCTCCAAGTTTCAGCTTTTACTTCCTATAGTTAAAAAGCGTTGAATAAGAACTAATCTGCCGCAGCACTGATGACGGTGTTTCTTGTTTTCTCCTTCAGGCTAGTCGTAACCGGCTCCTGGACGCCTGTAACTCTAACTATGTAAATGACTCTGCATTGTTCCCAGACAGCTGGGATGGAACGGGGCTGGAGGGAGGGAAATTCCTGTCCAAGTGTTTTTTAGCCAAACCCACAGCACCCAGGGAGTGAGTTTACTCACGTTGCCCCGTATGCTTCTTGTGTTGCAACTCAAAGAGTTCGGATGACCTTCAATTCACTGCTGACGTGTTTTGTTTGCCATCTTGACAGGAAGTGATTCAGTTCGGCTCACACTTGTTTCCTTATGAGCTCTACAGTGGTCTTTTTGTCCCCACTTCTGTGGTTTACTGGAGGCTAAAGCTCAGGTAACCATCTGGCACATGTGTGTTCATACCTGCAACGTGGAGAGCTGAGTCTGCTTGGAGAGGAGGGCTTTCTCCTGCTCGGATGGGTACGCGTTGTAACGGTGCTCGTACAGCCAGTCTCTGAGGATCTGGACGGACTCCTTGGGCAGGTTGCCTCTCCGCTTTCTCTTCCCGTTGCTCCCAGCGCTCGAAGACAGATCCAGGGGGGCGTCCACGTTGTCCTCGTCGTCCGTCTCGCTCCCTGACAGCATCGTCAAACCTGCGCGAGACAAGGACAAAGAAAATCCCTCGTTTAACGCCGCCTGCGAGGCAGCTGATGTGTCAAAGAGGCGAGCTGTCAAGTTCAGCCATGTGATTCATATGAGGCGTGGAGGCGGGTGCAAAGAGGGGAGGTGGTGGTGGGGTATCACAAATGAGCTGATGCTGAACCCAAGCCGGACTTGAAGTTTAAGAAAGATTTTGTCCACAAAGAGGAGCAGATTACAGCTTTCAGGTTTGGATTTAATCAAAATCACATGGTCAAACATGGTGGAACAGCAGGGGCTTCAAGGAGACACTTCTTCAGGTCTCCAATTAGCTTGGTGCAGCTTATATTGAAAGAAAACGGGGCCAGAAGATAGAGAAGCTGATTCTCTGACCCTCAGCTGAAAGTAACCACTGAAACATGAAGACAGTCCACAACTCCAAACGGTTTCATTCAAGTTTACGCAGCGCGATGCGTAAGAAAAGTTCCCGAAAGTCTTGAGTCGCCAACAGGATGAGGTAATTACGCAGGCTGAGGGAGAGAGGGGGGGGGGGGGGGGGGGGAGGGGAGACCTGTTGCAAATCAGCGTCTCCCAGACTAAACAAAAGAAGCCAGCAGCGCTGCGTGCGTCTTTGTACGCGACTCCCAAAAGTTTCCACTCGCGGACCAGAGAGTTTGGCGCAAAACCCGACACCGTCTGAAACGGTCCAGGTGGACGGAAACGGGAGAACACCCCCCCCCCCCAGTCCAAACAGAGGAGCTGGTTTTGTAAGTTTAAAACAACTCGAGAGAGGGTTTCTATTGTGTGCGCGCGAGCTTGCACCACGAGGTCCACGAACAACAGCAGCAACTTCCCACAATGAGGTCAGGATGAACATTAGCGCACGCTTGGATTAGTCACATTTAAACACTTCTACGTTTAATAAAACACTCCTTTTTGAAGTAGGTTTGTTTTAGACACAAAGTGGGTTTAATTACATCGTGAGTTGAGGAGAAAAACGCACGTTTTTGTGCGTTAATTTACACCAAAAAAAAAAAAAATCGGCTTTTTGACATCGCGCCAGCACATGGCAGGAAAAAAAAAGCCCCCTGTCACGTCTGGGAAGGAAACAATAGGCTGCGTGGTTTGCATGTGAGGGGGGAATATATATTTTACATGAACTAAGCTGGCTCAAAGCGTTTTTCTCGGAGCAACCCCTTCCAAAAACACACCACTTACCCTTTTTCGTCTTCATCTCCGTCCCGAAAAATCCCAATTCCTCGCCGAGCGTAGAAGAAGAGAATTATCTTGATGTGTTTTTCGTCTTCGCTCCAGCGTGTCTCCAGACAACAGTCCAAAGAGAAAGCTTTTCCTTGGATGTGGTTTATCTGTCCTCCTCTCGTCCCTTGTTTGGAGTCTTGGCGATGACTTGGAGGAGGGGGTGGGGGGGTTTACCTGAGATCTGTGTGTGCTCGGAGCCCTGTGTGTGTGTTTGATCCTGAAACTGGGTGACAGCTATCTTTGACAGCTGCGTGACTCAACGCACAGAGATCCTCCCACCATGTTGAACAGAGGAGGAAAAAAAAAACAAAAAAACTCTGACATCAGCATGGCTTGTTCTACTGACATGGATACGATTTCTTAAAGCTTTACCAAACATTTAAACTTCTTTAGATCTTGGGGGGTGGGGGGAACACTGAAAATGGATAGTCTGGCAACAAAAACAACAACAGGCTGGTGGAGCACTGCGCAACCACAGCCTCGCTGCAGGCAAAGCATTTTTTTTTCCTGCGGCTTTATTTCCTTTATCATGCTTTAAACATTGTCTTTGAATTTACACAAAGACACGTAAATTATTGCATGTTTATGGAAGAGCACCCCCCCCCCCCATTCTCTTGTGTCATTGCAGCAAACTAATATTGTCATTTTCGTCTTAAGGAAAAAGCTGTTTTGTCCAACATCGATGTAGTAGTGACACAGTGATCCAGCCCCTCAGCATTTGCAGGTTATGGTGCACCAGTTCAGGTTGTTGAAGCCAAAAACAAGACAGCAAAGTGTGTGTGTGGAAGTGAGGGGGTAAACAATCAATGCCTTCATTTGTATGCGCCGCACAACCCTGCGACAGCTGCTGTGGCGGCGTCAAGCGTCCTCTCCTTTAAAAAAAAAAAGATCGCCCTCTTGTGGTCACTTTTGGAACTGCGTTTGGATTTAGAAACTGAGGTCCTCGGGCTCCCTCTAGTGGCCAATATGCAGCTGTTCACTCTGAGCCTCACAAAGACGGAAAGAAAGTATACCCACACTGTCTTTATGTTGAAAAAAATGTTTGAAAATCTAATTTCATAACAAACAAGTGTGCTCTGCGTGCTGGATATGTTTTACAACATCTCTCAGATCCAGTGTCAGATATTTACTGGATTCCCCATCCCCCCCTTAAAATAAATAACTTTCAGATACTCCTCACATGCTGTAAACTTTTTTGTTTTATTTTCATTTGTTTTATCCCTGACACCTATATTTGTCATCTGCCTGTTCAGTTTTCTTGTATTTGCTTGCTGGGAATAACCCAACGGGAGATAACGCTTTATCGCCCGTGTCTGTGTTAGCAACATATCTAACGAACCACTGGGCGTACTTTTATGAAACTTTTATGAAGTAAGCATTGGATTATTATCTACAACTCAATATCTGATGGAGCTTTTCCAATTCAAGATAGCCACCACAGCCAACTGATATTAGAAGAAAAAAAAAAGTAGAATTTGGTCAGTTTTACAAGTGTTGAGTTAAAATTTGGTGTGGTAGTAGCTGAGAGTTATTCCCAACGCACACTTTGTGATGTAACACATCTCTCAAGGTATTGCATGACATTACATCAAATCATTTCCTAGGTTTGATCAAAATGGCTATAACTCTTTCCATTCTCACCATAAGATGATCTCAGTTTATTGCTCTGGCCTGAAAGGACGCAGGCGATATGCATTTCTCCAAGGAATGTTAGGATTTTAGTTTTTGTTGGCAGGTATTGCACAATATCTTGTCACGGTTAGATACTAGGACTGGACAGAAAAAGGAGTAAACAGTATCACCAAAGTTCAAGAAAAAACTACCGGTACAAAGTCCTTTTAGAAAGTGTGGAGAAGGAAAAATCTGCTTCTTTGGAAGCAGTAAATTTAATAGGGTGCTTTAAACCTTTTGTACAGTGCTGCATAATAAACTACTTTGATCATATCAATCCTATTTTTGATTTTTCTGTTGGCGAGATTATTTTACAGGAGGAATTTTCTGACAGCAGTGAGCTGAGATCTATATTGAGCACCAACATGCCTGGAAAACTCCAGATCTCACAGTCAGTTGTAAATATAGTCACATGAACAAGTCTGCCATACCAAAGTCTGGTAGTTTATGGTCAGTCAGCTGTCATTATATAAAAAAATAAACAAAATAATAAAGTTTGTACTTTGTGTTTTACATTTCTCTAAATGTGAGTTTACCTTTTTCACATGCAGCCTGAATAAAGTGTTCAGGTTTATGTTCACAAATAACGTCACTATTAAAAGTAAAGTAAACATTTACTCAGATAAAAAATATATATAATATGCAAAATATATAATGTTCATAATTATTTTTAAAAAGCTATAATTCATCTTAATATGATTGGTCAGTTTTTACAATGATCATTAAAAAAAAGAGGTGTGTCCTACCCATACAGGAAATGGGCTTCAAAATAAAAGCAACATTACATAAGCCTCTGGACAGATTCTTCTTTATTGACTTCTTCAAAAAGTCTGAGGATCTGAAACAAACTCTCTTGTAAAAAGCACCTTCTCATCACCCTCTTACAATACTGTTATTGCAAGTATCAGCCCGCTGTGAATAGAAAGCAGCCATCAGGGCACTAACGATCAATTGTCATGCTGATGATCCTCCTTTTGCATGTGAACAACTAGTCTTGGCCGTCACCAGCAAACTGGTCGATCCACTACGAGAAGGTGATGATGAGTTTGTTGCAGCTCCTTAGATAGAAGAAATATTTTGAATAAAAGACTAAACGTTTCAACAAAAAACAATCTGGCATCCAGAGGACCTGACGTAACCTTGTTAGATTCCAGGTTTACTCGTGGTTGCTAGTTTCTTAAAGTAAAATGGGAATCAGAGCTTCCAGTTATCAGGCCCCTCTCTTGTCTAAAACAACTTCCACTTTCTGTCTGTGAAGCTGACACTCTACTTTCAAGACTACGCTTAAGAAAACTATCCAGATGACCTGATTGAATGAATCTTGATGACTATAGGTTTAAGACTTTATTTTTTTGATAAATCCTATAGTTAGGGTTAGCTTGGGTTATTCCTTAACCTCATGATGCCTTAGACCACATGTGTCAAACTCGAGGCTTGCAGGCCAGATGTGGCCCTCCACGTCATTTTACGTGGCCCATGAGATTAAAAGGTCTAATTGTCGTATAATAAATAAGCCAAAACGGTGCACTGACAACAAACTACATTTCCCATAAAGCATGCCAATTATGTTACCTGTGAAGTAGCAGCACCTCACTACTAGAATGCAGTTTTTCTACATCAGTATCATTTTCTGAACAAGTGGAATTGAGAAATACAAACAACGATCCCAAAATGTCCAGGAAGAGAAAAATTGATGCAGATGAAGGTTTGTTTCAAGAAAGATGGGAAGGTGAAAATATGTTTGTGCTTCAACTGCTATGTCTTTTGTGTTATGAGACAGTGGTGGTCGCCAAAGGGTACAACGTCGGCATTTTGACATCAAACACGGAGCTAAGTATGCCAAAGTGAGCCTTCAACCCTGATGTTATTTTGAGTTTATTATACTTATTAAATGTATTTTATTATATTATTTTAAATTTGCAGCAATGCATTTGGGATTGCAGGTTTATGCGTTTATGCAGGCAAATGTTTTCTATAATAAAAACCATCTCTCCTGGCTGCCAGGCTGTGTGCAGCCATTTGTTTTTTGTAAAATGCTCCACCTGTCCCATCTTAGCAGCTCACAATTGTTGGTTGGATCGTTATTCTGCCCCTCTTAACTATGACAAAAATGTTTTGAACAAAGTTAATGTCACAACTTTTCATTTTTTTTCTCATTCGCTTGGAAAGTTTGATCATTGATTTATGGTTTAGTATGGGTTTCATAACCTGACAAGTTAAAAGGTTAATGTTATAACAGCAGATATATTTTTTTTCTACATCTATGCATATATATATGTATGGGTACCGCAGGGGTCCATCCTCGGTCCCCTTCTCTTTTCTTTATACCTGCTGCCACTAGGTGCTATCTTCCGCAAACACGACATACCCTTTCATTTCTATGCCGATGATTGCCAAATTTACTTCCCCCTGAGGCACAGAGGCACACGCTCTATTCAGCCTCTTCTTGACTGCCTGGCTGACATCCGGGACTGGATGGCTTTAAACTTCTTAAGCTTCAATGAGAAGAAGTCTGAAGTCATGCTGTTCCATCCCAGTGGCTCACTCATGAACTATGACATTGACCTTTTCTCTCTAGCCCCGCTAGAGAAACAAAAGGTGACTAATCTGGGGGTGATAATGGACCCGTCCTTAAAACTCAACAGTCACGTAAACATGATGGTCAAATCCTGTTTTTTTCAGCTGAGACGGCTGTCTAAGCTGAAGCCTATACTCTCCAAAAAGAACCTCGAGACAGTGATCCACACCTTCATAACATCTAGGCTTGATTACTGCAATTCACTTCTGTTTGGAATCAGTCAGTCCTCCATTGCTCGTCTACAACTGGTCCAAAATGCTGCAGCCCGATTTTTAACTGGTACAGGCTATAGAGAGCACATCACGCCAGTTTTGGCCTCCCTGCACTGGCTACCCATTCACCTT
>NC_056517.1:27560652-27618826 GCF_014905685.2 Nematolebias whitei
ATATATATATATATATACATAATATTTGTAGGTTAAATAAGTAAAAAATCAGTTATTTAACATTAAGGGGTAGTTGTGTTTTTTTAACATTACATTTAGTTAAATTTAGCTACATTTATACTGTCTTAAAGTTACATCTGGCCTTTTGAGGGCAACCGATATGCTGATGTGGCCCTCAGTGGGCAAACTGACCACGTTTGTTGATGCCTTTTCTGTCTCTACTAGGGAAGCGGCTTTTATTTTGAAACGCTCCAAACGGAAGTAGATCTTGTTTTGAGCGGAAGTGGTCCTGGAACAATCTGGACGTCTAAAATTAGGGAGGCGCCCCAACTGCAAATGACGCAAGAAGACTAAAGTGGATGTTGTCGTCGTCCCTGTGAGTAAATGATAACACGACTCGAGGGGTCATGGAGACCCTCGCCACAAATTAGCTGTTGACGACACGGAGGGTATTTTTAGCTGCGGCTGTCATGTTTTCGTAACGGCCCGGCCGTGGCGTTCACTATAAAGGACTGTGAAAATGCAGCTGTACAACAGTGCGCTGACACACTACCCGAGGACGTCTCGCAGAGTTACGATTACTTTGTCGCCCGCCGCCGAGCACTTGAACGGGACGACTCGAAGTTCCCCGGAGGTCGACGGAGCGGGGTTTGACCGACGTCAGGCGACTTCCAGCGGCGGCGACGCTGCGTCACACATGCCCGCCTTTTCCAGCTACGAGGCTTCGCCCGCGAGGCCGACTTACTTCACCTCCACCGCAGAGATATTAATCCGCAAACCCGACGGGCTGGAAAGATCCGTGCCCGTTCGCATCGTGAGGGGGCCTCAAAACAACACCCCCTCCCTTCAGTCGCGTGCGCTCTGCAGCGACGCAGGCAGGGTGGGAGAACTGGTGGAGCACGTCAGACATGGGACGGAGATGTTTGCTCCTGGTGGGAATCTTGTTTTCAAGAGCAACAGCGCAAATGAATCCGTAGCAGATGAACGGAAACGAAAGATTGGGAGTTTATTGGAGGATGATGCGGATTCACTCCCCAGTGCCCACTTTCGAAATGGATGGGAGCTGGCTGCACCCAGATCAGTTCACAAAGACTTCAGAAAGGAGCATCTCAGTGATGCGACCCCAGCCTCAGATGACAAGCAGGCCTTTGAGCTCAGCGTCCTGCAGGAGGCAGCTCCTCAGAGAGTCCAGGACAAAGTGGACAAAGTCACCCGGTACCTGGCTGAAGTGGAGAAGCAGAACAAGTACCTCCAGGAGAGGCACAGGTACAGGTACCACATCATTCCAGATGGCAACTGTCTGTACAGAGCTGTGTGCAAAGCCGTGTACGGGGACCAGTCCAGACACGGGGAGCTGCGGGAGCAGACGGTGTACCACATCGCCGACCACCTGGACGACTTCATCCCAGTCATTGAAGGGGATGTGGGGGAGTTCCTAATCAACGCAGCTCAGGACGGCACCTGGGCAGGGTACCCGGAGCTTCTCGCCATGAGCCAGATGCTCAACGTCAACATTCACCTTACAACTGGGGGGAGCTTGGAGAGTCCCACTGTCTCCACCATGGTGCACTATCTTGGGGAGGAGGATGCTTCCAAACTGGCTATCTGGTTGAGTTGGCTCAGCAATGGACACTATGATGTCATTTTGGACAAGTGTCTCCCCAACCCAGAGTATGAGGACTGGTGTCGACAGTCACAGATGCAGCGGAAGCGAGACGAGGAACTGGCGAAGTCGATGGCAGCCTCGTTATCCAAGATGTACATAGAACAGAACGGATCTGTGTGAAAGAAAGTCATCTCGAGAGTGAATGTTTGTTACTGAATAGTATCGCTCCTGCTTAGTTTTAAATTATTTTTATAAGATTTCTATCATGGGTGAAAGGAAGTGCAGTGCACATGCGTGGGTTTTTATGAACCAGAATTTCCAAATGATTGTTTGAAAGGTTGTGTGGCATTTTGAGATACTTTTGGTTACGAGACGTAGATTATTGGAGTGGATTTGGTGTGTACAGTATTTATTTTTCCTTTTGTGGGGGGCAAACATATTTTTCTGATATGCTTTATTGGCAGTTGCCAAATATTTTCAAATACAGAGAAACCTAGTTTGCATTTTTACACCTGGCTTTATCATGCATTATCTGTTTACTCACTTTTGCACAAAAGTCCAGTCAGACTTGTTGAGAAAGTTTGGATTTGTATCCTGTTCTTTTTGAATAATTCCAGTCTTTGTGTTTGACAAAATAATTCATAATTAAAAAAAAAATGAAAGAAAATAACTGAGTTTACTATATGTGTATGTGCTTTGCTCACACTATTTTATTAAACTGTCTAGTTTCACTGATCTTGTTTATTCATTCTGAAAACGTATAATCAAGTTGAAGGTATTCTTCAAGTAGAAATATCCAGTATTGTGTCATTTGTTGTGGGGAAAAAGCCACCAGTAGCTGAGAAGATAATTCAAGTAGTTACTTTTTGCATAATTTGTTGCAGAAATTATGCTTTTTGTTGGGGCACAGCTCAGTAAATCATGAGATACAAACATTTGTTCTTTAAAAATTGCTATGATGGCTAAAATAAGTTTATAATCCTTTTGCTGAACTTTGTTTTGGAACAGCTATGTTAGTTGAAAACTCATGGAGGATAGACGTGTGATTTGTATATTGATAAATTTTTGACGATCAGCAGACATCTTGAGGCGCTAAAGGTCAGTTTATTGTAAGGGTCATTATTGATATTAAAAAAACGTGGACGTAACCAATGAACTCTGAACAAAACGTTCAAACGAAGACAAAAGAACGAGTCATTCTAATAATTTTGATGACTAACAGAAAAAAAATAAGCCAGAAGAAGTACTTTAAAAAGAGATCAGCCTTTTTGTGCTACAGTAGATTTTTGGAAGTATTTTCAAAAATATTTTATAAAATTTGTTCATTCCGTACATGCAAACATGCATACATATAGCACAGAGCATGCATATGCATGCATACATAAATATGCACACTACATGCATATGTATACATACATAAATACATAGCACAGTACATGTACTGTATGCATGCATATGCATGCATATACAGTACATATATATACTGTAGCACAGTACTTGTACATGCATGCATACATACATACAGCACAGTACATGTACATGCATGCCTACTAACACATAGCACAGCACATGTACATGGATGCATACAAACATACATACCTAATACATAGCACAGCACGTACACACATGCATACAAACATACATATATACATACATATAGCACATCACATGTACATGCATGCATACAAACATACATGCATCCATACATACATGCATACATGCATATAGCACATGGCATGTATATGCATGCATACAAACACATAAATATAGCACATACATATTTAGGCCTACAGTACAAGCATATGGTAAATGCATACATTATACATAGCACGCACATTCATACAGTATTTACAGTATATATAGTAGACACAGTGCATGCATGCATACAAACATACAAAAATATAGCATGCACATACAAGCATATAGTAAATGCATACAGTGTGCATACACGTATACATGTACAAGTACCCTCAGTGCTGCATCCAGTCCATCCACTGCAAACACAAAAATTGTCCCTTTCTTCCACTAGATGGCGATATAGGCTTAATGTTTTCACACAAAACATTGCAGGCAGAAGAGTAAGCATTTCGTTTTCTTCCCGTTTTCTGCTTTCTTCTCTAAAAACCTCCTGTAACGAGTGATAATTATATCTTTCTCACTGAATTTCTGTAAAGTCCTGAAAAATGGGGAACAGGGGAAAATGGTTGAACAGCATTAAATCTTTAATTAAAGGTCTACTTATAAATTAAGACACTTTTTAAAAGTTAAATCAAATACTTGATTCAGTTCCTTAAGCAATGTGATAAACGGTTTGACATGATATTTTATTTAATGCGCCTCATTAAAGTGGTGTTATTTATTTCTACCCTGAAAGCTCCACAGTGATGACGTAACGTAGCAGTCCTAGCGGCACGCGGCAGAAAGTTTTTCATCTTATTCAATGCGGAGGAAGAAGTCTCACGCGCACCATAAACAAGCAGGAGGCAGGTGGGGTTGGACGGAGCGGGCTCCTTCACCGCAGTGCTGGCGCAAACCAGCTCACAGGGCGCAAGAAAAAAAAAAAGAAGACCCACACCCCCAAGCCCACAGAGCCGCGCGTCTTTGAAGGGTTCACACGCGTCCAGCGGACCACGAGACCGTGAGGCTCGCGCTGGTTGGAAACTTACCGGGTACTTTTCAAAGCAAGCCGGAGCAGAGAGGCGGACACGGCGGGGACATGTCGGGACACCGGGTGCAGTTCGACCTTCCTCCGAGTGACCACAGAGGCAGCCCCAAATGTAGCAGTAAGGAAATGTACTCTCCAGAATAAATTTAGAAGTCTGTTTCTCTTGAACATGTAAAAAAAAAAAAAAAAAAATGCACATGTTCTGATGAGGTTCGAACCCGCATCATAACTTAAAATTAGGGGCGCATCGATAAATCAGCCGGACGATTTGGGGAAATCGGAAATTTTTCGATACTTGCACGAGAAACCGATTTTACCAACTTTTTTAGTATTAACTAAACACTACCTCATGGCCAGTTAAAACAAGTATTGTTTCTAGTGTATTGTTCAAGGGTATGATTTCCAATATAAGATTAGAAAATTGAAGGTGCATTGTGACCTTATAACACCTGACAGTGTCACTTGTAAAACAATATCGGTATCGGCCAAAATCGGAATTGTCATGTCAGACTTTTTTAGAAATTGGTGATCGGCCAGAAAACTGCAATCAGTGCACTCCTGCTTAAAATGGCACCTTTTTTTTTCTTGAACTTTCACAGTAGCCTACAGCTAAAGAGCTCAGAATGTCGTATACTATTTTAGTAATTACAACCAGGGAACAAGGTGTGAGGAGATTTAATCTTTTTCAACTTTTATTTATCTGATGTTTGTATAAGACTTTATTGCATGTGACTGATGTGTTGACCCCATCACCAGTGGTCCACTCAGCATCAGTGACATCCACTGATAAGAAGAGGCAGTTGACCCTTTCATGATATCTCTCTCTCACCCCCCCCCCCCCCCCCCCCACACACACACACACTAACTACAGTTCTCATGCTTTGTCTTGAAGGTGATGCTCACCTTGTGGAGCAATCTAGCAAGTTTAGAAGATTAAAGGTGCGGTTGAAGATGTGGCTCTGCTCACATGTAAAGTGCCTGTAATGGTGCTGCAGCGAGACAAACACTGAGCTCGTCCCCACAGCGACAGTCTGAGTGACAGAACACGTGAACAAGGATGCAAGGGAAAATTGCTAGTTATCTGCAAAGCTCGTGGAGGAGTGCAATCTGTAGCTTTTATTCTATGGTTTTTGAAGTTTGTGACGGAAGCCTCGCTGGCAGTTTGTCTCTGTGTTTCATGTTTTCCTCAGTCACATGGACTGCAGAGGGAGAAGTGCTGATGTAGTATGCAGGTTCAGATCGCATGTGGGGCTGATGTGTGGAAGGGGACAACAGCAGCTTCAGCAGCAAGCTACACATTCTGACTCAGCCGATCCATTTTTCTTGCTGCTTAGCAGCAGGTGACATGGAGGTCAACCTCCAGTGTCTTATCTTGTCTTTCACATATATGATAGTATTAAAAGTGTGTAAAGACTGGATTATTCGTAAAGCCTGCAAAAGACATCAGACTTATTCTCGTATCTGTCTTGATTTATCAGTCGGGTATATACAGTGTTGAACCCCCCCCCCCCCCCCCACACACACAAGTCAGCCTGTTTTCAGTTAAGTATCAGTAAGTGAAGTACAAGAAATACATCTGATACAAAAACAAGTGCTATGCTTGTTTACATGTAATGAAACTAGGGATGCACGATATTATCGGCATGGTGTCGGTATCGGGCGATATTTGCGTTAAAGTTAAATATCGGATATCGGCCATTCCATCAAAATAACTCGCCAATATAAAAGGTGCTTATATATATATTTATAATGTATGTATGTATAAAAGGTTCTGTTTTTGTATGACAATCCAGTGACAAAATTTGACATTAAACATAATCCAAGCATCATTTTCAGCCCCCTTTTTGGCATCTACATTTGGTAGCAGGCCAAATTGACAAAGACCATGCAGAATGTAGTATTTTAATTCCACTGCAGAGAAAGCTAGTCTCTGTAAGTAGGTCCAAGGGGAAAATATCGGTATCGGTTATCAGCCAAATAAGTTATCGACCAAAAATCCAATATCGTGCATCCCTAGTTGAAACCTTTTTTTTGCATCATTTTCTTATGGATTTCCTACAGAACTGTTTTTTTTTCCAGTTAAATTGTTTTTTTAATCCTAACCTCAGTTACTTTGCTCTTCACCATCATCACAGTGGGAGTTTGAGTCACACTTTCCATGCAAAGCGTCATTGCAGCTGTTTCACAACATTAATACGAAAGAACAAGTTGCAGATGTTAGCGTTGCAGATGGTATGCGGTTGACTTAGTGTTTTGGATTTAAAATTTGAATGTTGGCATGACGGCTGTTTGATCTTTTTTGTGTGATGTGGGAACTAATCTCCGTTTTGTGAGGAACTGACTGACTGTAGAGCGTGTCATTCGGAGCTAAACAGTGAAATGACTTTCATTGCAACCTAGACAGCTGCAGTCTGAAGCATGGTGTCCATCATATCAGGTTTCTAAAAATATTTACAGAGTATGTCAACAGCTTCTAGACAAAGATAAGCAGTCTGGGATGGAGAGCTGGATGAAGATATCGCCTTCATTGTTCCTAATAGTCTGATAATAGTTCATATGAAGGAAGAGTGGAGGGCTCAGCAATATAAAAATAGCCATATTTGACGGGAGACCTATAAATAAAGTTATAGTAATAAATGTAGCTCTTTATTGTTCACTTGATGTGCAATAGTTTTGTAGAATATGGTGAATACTTCTTCACGGGTGCTTCTTTACCAGCTCAGGAAAGCAGCTGTTGTCTGTGCCACCATCAGTCTTAAGAAACTAAAAGAAGGGGAGGATGTCTCCACAGCACAGAATAGAAATGTGAAGATGAAGATGAAGTTTAGCTGTAATTTTCTCAGACATCGCTCATTCACTGAGCTGCTCTTGACTCGGGTAAAGTGTGAAATGCCAACGTTGAGTACATTTGATATCCATTTTAGTTGGTCCTTCTGGAAATTGCAAAGCCCCAGAGAAGCCATCTGCTCTCATTGTGAATTAAAAGCATGTCCCTAAAGAACTCTTCAGTTCGAGCTCAAAACAAAAAGTTAAGACTGGACTGTAGCCTGATCTGACAAACTGTTGCATACTGGTGTGTTTTGCTTTAATTTGATGGGTTGTTATCTGTTCTCACTTAAAATATATAATTAAAAAACAGGAAATAGAAGACATAAATACTGATGGTTCAATGTGTATTTTAAAATTTTATTTTGAAAGACTTATGTATGTTAGGGAGGATGGAAATAATTTAACTGACCTGGCAACGGTGATGAAACTCAGCAGCTGTTGCCTTTTTAAGCCCACATACAAATGTACATCACTGATCTCTTTATTTTATTTTTTTCTGGATGTGATTTTAATTGTTCAAAAGATTTAAGTTAGGAAAAGTCTTCAGGAGGTAATTCAAACGATTCTCGTATAGATATCCACAGCAATAGTTTTATTTTTTCCTCAGGTTGGTTTCTGGTGAGCACAACAATGATCACCTGGCGGCAGAAAAATGCAAACTTGTTCAGTCTTTATTTTGTTGTTGCCCTGTCAAGAACCTTTAACATGATGTCTGTAAAGTTAGAAACACAGTTTAAGGTATTCTTATATAGGATTGGAATAATTTATGAACTTGCAGTGGTGTCCACTCGTGGTATAACTGGCAGCTTTCTAAATATTTAATTTGGGAATAGTTTCACTCTAGAATGACGGACTTCTCATCGTTTGGAAATTGACTCATGAGTTTTATAGAGGGGGTCATAACTGCTGCTTATAGCAACATTTGGTTGATAAGGTTTGGGCTTTAGGATTCATTTAAGATCCCAAACAACAAGAATAGTTAAAGTTTGTTGTAATGCAGCTGGTGGTGGTCAGTATCCAGTGGTGGGGCCAGTCTGCAGAGATAGGACAGTTAGTGGACTGAATATTTCTGCGAGTGAGATTTTGAACAGAGACGGTGACTAACCTTATCAAGCAGGTGAGGTGGGGGCCTCTCCCTGTTAGAGCTGGGTAAGATGACATCACCATCACTGGGTTAAGCGCAGCCGCAGGGCAGAGCTGTGGTTAGTGTGGTCAGAGGGGTATCCACAAACAAGGTCCAGGAGTAGAAGTCGGGGTCAGGCACGGGAGGTCAGAGATCCAGATACAAATCCATAGGGCAATCTGTGAGTCATGGTCGTTGGGCCAGAAGGAGTATGTAACAAGATCAGAAAGGCAAAACAAGAGCAGGCAAGCAACAGGCAGATCGGGGTTTCCAAAAGGCAGGCATGAGGTTAAGACGAGAAGCTCAAACAAGACTGAACAGAACGCTGGACTTCCACTTCCGTGAGGGGTTTTATAATCTGGCAGAGTAGAGTGGTGAGAGGAGTCCTTAAATATGGATCAGAACAGATGTGGTGAATCAGGGCTGATGAGCTGAGAGTGAAGAGTGGGCATGGCAGAATGACAAGAGAAGCAGAACATGGCATGAAGAGGCAGAAACATGACATTGGTTATGACTTGCACTCTTAGTTTGCATGAAAGCAGTAAAGATGGACTTTGTTTTTCACTTCGTTTTGGTGTCGATTTTGTGAAAAAGCAAACAGCTAATAATGCAGTTTAATTTTTACGAGCTGCTGTTCATCTCAGGTTGTATTTGATTAAAAAAATGACTTTGAAAAGACCAGATATTTGTTTTGTTTTAACCAGATAAACATTGTGCATGACTGTATTTCCTGATTGTATTTGGTATAGCCAACTCTTAAATTAAAGTAGATAAAATAAATATCACTTGCTACAACATGTGACATGTTTTATTCTTAATTGTGAGGAAGGAGACTCAGCATGAAGGTCCTGTTTGAGAATAGGAAGGCATTATTGAAAAAAAATCTAAAGCTTTGCACAAGACGAGAAAACATAATGTGAGAAGATCTTGTGGCTAGAAGTCAGTTGAGTCATTGTCTGTCTCACTGAGTGTCTGCGCATCATGAAACTTTGCACGCTTGATGAATTATCTGTCCTCTTCTGCCTTCTTCCACTGTTGGAGACCATGAAGTCTCCAGCAGTGGGCTGCTGATGCTACATGGAAAAGGAGCAGATGTTTTCCTTCTTAAAAAAAAAAAAAAGCTATATTTCTGGTTTAAGTGATTCTGTCTATGAGTTCCTTCTCCAAGATGATTTATCTGTAATTCTCTTTAAGCAGCAGTGGAGCTGCAGCAGTTCATAAGTGCAAATTTTCAAGATGCAAAGGATATGAAAAGTTAATCGGTTTTGCAGCAACAAGTTACACAACTGCTCTTCTCATACCTGTTAGAAGAAGCTGGGGAGTAAACAAACTTGTCTGTGATGCTGAAAGCTGTACCACGTCTTTACTGGTGAACTGAGACAATCTGCCTCGCTGTTTGGATTCAACATTCATTTTATGCCCTTTCCCAGCCACTAATGATGCATGATACCTGCACTGATGATTTTTTTAAAGAGCAACGGGAGCAGAAAAAGAATTTAGTCACACATGAGTAGTCAAGTAGCCTTCCATTTGATGTTGCAGCCAGGCCATGTTCAAAGGAAAAATTTAAATGGGAGAAAATGAAGGTGTTTTCACGTTCAATTTGAATTTTGCGTCTGCACATACACATGCACGTATGGTTTTGCTTGATACAGAGGTTGTCTCAGACTTAGCTTCACACCGCTTGCTTGTGACATTGAATCTTTTATCCACCAAATGTGATTTTTAACAACTTCACTAATGGATTAAAAATATTGCAGTCATTGCCAGAGGTCAACTATTCATGCACAACTTTTAACACAAGAACTGCTAATCTATAATAACTAAAACATGTTGAATAAAATACAGCAGAAACAGTCTTAAAAAGCAAAGCTAAGACGTGTGCGATTATTACAACATAGTTAGTGGAGGTATAAAAGAAGCCAAAAGCATGAATATACACGCCTGGGCTTTTTCTCAGTCACATCTTGGATTTTAAAGGCCTTTCCCAATAGCATATAATTTACCCGACTTGGCTAAAAGTAAGTCATGTGATGCCACTCATTTAAGATTCCAAACATTTTGCTTTTGTGTCTAATTTGATAACTGAGCTTGTGAGTTTGGAAAGGATCCACTCCCAGTCAATAACCGCAGGCCTCTCCTGTCAATGTGACAAATGGGAGGTTTCAGGGGGAGGGTGTGCATTTAAGTGGATGGGACACCACTGATAGGGTGCGGTGACAGTAAGAGAGCTGTTGTGGGAGGAATATGTTCAGAAAGTGCTGAGAAGTTCTGCAGTGACTTTATAGTATCCAATTTTTATTCCAGAACAGAAGAAAAACACCCTCAGCTGAAGGCATACAGCAGTTTCAGCTCTGTTTTTGATGATAGCTCAGAATAATTAGTAGCAGAATGAACATTGACCTATTGCTTTATCAGCAAGCTTTTAATCTGTGAGAATAAGGAAATAAATATACAATGCAAACTAGAGAAATTGCATTTTCTATGAAAATGCAGTGTGAATGCTTATTGCTGAAGAACTTGCTGAAAAACAGCGGAAATTAGCTAAAAACATCCTGAAATGTAGCTGAAATGGAAAAACAAGCCTACGTTAGCAGAAGAAAGAAAGAACACGTATTAGCTGAATTTGGTTTAAATAAGCAAAAATGAGTGCAATAATAAGTAAGTTTGCTAAAAAAAAAGGCCTAAGATTAGCAAAAAATAAATACATAATGAAAATTGTTGAAAATACAGAAAAGCTTAAATTACCAGAAGAAAGTCAAGAGAGCACAATTATGCCCAATTAGGCTTAAAGAAGCAGAAATGAGCACAAAAAGTGGCAATTACCTGAAAAATGCAGAAATTTGAACAAAAAAGAGCTGAATAGTAGCTAAAGAAGAAAGAAGGCTTAAATTATCAGAAGGAAGTGGAGAAAGCACAATTGTGCCCAATTAGGCTGAAAGAAGCTGAAATGAGCACAAAGAAGTGGAAATTATCTGAAAAAGCTGAAATTAGTAAAAAATAAAAATAAAAACAAGTATAAAGGCAGAAGAACTCCTGTGGAGAGAGGACATTTTTGCTGAATTAGGCTGAAAAATGTTGAAATGAGTTTTAAAAAAAGTGGAATTAGCCAACAAAAGCTAAAATTTGCATAGAAACAGCTAAATAGTAGCTGAAATAGCAGAAAAAGCTGAAACTTGCATAGCTGAAAGGAGCATAACAAGATGAAATGGCCTGAAAAAAGTTAGAAGAAGCACAAAATGTAATTAGCAGAAAGAATCTAAAAGGATCACAAAACAGCTGGAAAAAATGGCTGAAAGTAGCTGAAAAAGTTAAAATTTGCACAAGGAAGCTGAAAGAAGCTGAAACAGAACAACATTTGAAAGGAGCAGTAAAAGATTGTAAACAGATCTAAAGATTTGAAGGATGTAAAATGAGCTCAATTAATTTTCGTTGAGGAAAAAAGTGGCAGAAAATGCTAAATATTTCAAAAAGCTTAAGTTGCACCAATACCAAAAGTCATAGCATCCTTCTCCTGAATTAGCTGAACATTTTGATATTGGATTTTTAGCTTGAAAATTGTGGAATGAGAAAGATGCCGAAAAATGTACAGAAGAAAAATGGATCACAATAGTGTGAATGCTTCATAAGGATTCACACTATTACTATTGGTTTTTTTGTTGTTGTTGTTTTTAAAAAAAAAAAATTTTCATTTACTGTGCGTTTTCAGGTCAGGTTGAGCTAATCCACTCTAGTTCTTGGAAGATCTATGCATGCCAATAAGTGAGGTGCTGACATCCGCAAATGGCTGTTGATCCTTTGATCCCACTACTAATCTGAAGATAAAGGATTTCTTTAATTGGGGTCCTTTTCTTTTAATGCTGAAGTATTTACTACTAGAGGCTGACAGATTAAGGTTCTTCAGTGGTCGATGCTGGTTTATAAAGGCTATTTGTTTGTTTGTTTTCAGAACAAAAATATATAATAAAATACCATCCATAAACATTACAATTGACTACAATTTTAAGATAAAAATATGTAAAGAAAGAGTTAATGCCTGTGTTTAGTGATTCAGCCCTGGGGCCTGATGCAGGTCAGTACACGTTCTTATCTTGCTACTGTTCATTAAAAGCTCAGTTCTGAGATTAAAGCTTCCTATATTTTCTCTCTGAAAGTAACTTTTTATCTAACTACATATATAAAGCTCAGAAAGATCAACTTTAAAGTATTGTTTTTTTATAGTAAATTTTAATCTTGTTCTTTAAAAAAGTTGCTAATTCATCCAATCAACTTCTTTTTGGTTCTGCTGGTGTTGAACAGAAAAAAGTACCCCTGCTGTAAAAAGGCCCCCATCACAGAAAACGCAATGACAAAAGGACATGTTATCAAGTGTAACAACACTGTGTGCACGTTTTAATCGGCTTAGCAAACTCAGGTGTGAAAAATGTAGATTATTTTTTTAAAATGGCAAAAATAAGCTTCATTATGTGGTCGACTGATCAATTGCTCGACCTCTACTTTCTACATTTAAACATTTTCTTACGTTAAGGACAAATTCTTGTTTCAAATAATGAACAAATCAATTAGATTGAGGTCTTTTACAGAAACGTAACTAATTAGAAATGAAATATGAGCTGAAAAGCTCCTACTGAGGTAATTTTAAAATTAACTGGGTGATGATTTTGTTCTGTGAACCGCCTAAACTTTTGCAGCTTTCCTCAATTAGAACTTCAGCTCATCAAAGCTCTCTTAAAAAACAACAGCTGAACAAAAGCTGAAGTTGTGTCTGTGAAAACTAGGGAACAAAATTAGAAGACCTGACAGAAGACCCAGATATTTATTTGTTTTTTTAATATTTAATCATTTACACCTTTAAATATATCTTCACAATGGAAAAAGTTGCTTTTAAAATGCTTTTATGTAAAGAATCATAACATGGAGGAAAAAAGTTTGCGGGATCTCTATTAAAAAAACTGGTCTGAATGTTTTATGTTCGGTGGTATGATAGTACTAAAATTTAATTTAAGTTTAATTGAATTGAATTTTTTGGTTCAAAATGTTGATATTACAGAGGAGTTTGGGAATAAAATACAAGATTAAGTATTTGAAGACCTCTATTAGACATGGATGAGGCTTTATTATGGTTTGTAGCTACGTTTCAGCTAGGGATGCACAATATTATTGGCATGGCATCAATATCGACAAATATTAGCGATAAAGTTAAATATCGGACATGGGCCATTCCATCAAAATAACTCAACAATATAAAAGGTGCGCCTATATATATATATATATATATATATATATATATATATATATATATATATATATATTAGGGCTGGACAATAATACAAATAAGTTTTAACATATTTAACATATTGGCATATCGGATATTGGCCAAAAATCCAATATCGTGCATCTCTAATTTCAGCCAGCGGTGTCAGGTTTGAAATCTGACAGAAATGTGAACTCAGAAGAGTATCATTAGATTTTGATTCATCATACATCTGGAGGGCATCGTTTAATTCTAAATTACAAAAACGAATTCTCGAACTAAATACATTTTGCACGCAACATGTAATGAATAAACTTTGAATGAACTTCGATTCACACTAATTTAATCAGATCCCAACTTAGAGCAGCTGAGATTTGTGTCTTTAATCTTAAAATGTTTTTACAGCATATTCAAAGCTGTTAGTTGCCATTATCGGCCCACAGCTGCTTATTATCATCGTCTTCATTTTTTTCTTGGCCCAGGAATCCACTGAAGAGAGTCCAAATTAGCCTAAACTTTCCATTGACCTACAGGACCTTAAGTCCTCCAGCCCCTGAGTCACCCGAACCCCCATTCCTGCCTCAGAACTTGACACTGAATGGCGCCCAGTTTTAATGTCATGGGGATTGTGGCTGCTCCTCACTGATAAAGGTTTGGGGTTACTCTTTGATGTTCTTTGGGCTCCTTAATGAGAATCAGACTCTGGGGTTTTCTAGGCAAAGCTTCAACATTTCCTCCTCCCCTCCTTCTTTCACTTGGAGCAATGGGGCTGTGAGTTTTAACAACCAGTCTACCTTAGTTCAAAGAAGATAACTATTTTTTTCCTGGTCTTTTTCTTTGCTAACAGATTTCCCTCCCATGCCTTCCTGACTCGTCTTGTCTTTCCTTGATCAGGCTTTTTGGCACCCAGACTTACTAGTTCATCTAATCATTTAGGGAGCCTTGGCCCAGGTGATTCAGACTTTAAAGTCCTTTTATCAGCACCTTGAAGGTTTGCCAAGGGACTCAGTACCCAAGGGGGTCCAGCTCAGCTTGGACTGCACACAAACACCAAAGCATGTGTGAACACGAAGCAACAACAAGGCAAAGGGTCAAGGCAGATGCCAGCCAGAGGGTGGGCCCAGACTGACTTCTGACCTGAGGTCTGAAAATGAAAGCCAATCAAAACCATATGTGCCAGTTCTTTGGTTATGTTTCCTTTCATGGCAAGGCAACAAATCTGTGGATAACAAAGACTTACTGTTGTGACCATACAATTTGGATTTGTGTTGAGCTTTTGTCAAATTCTGAACCCTTGTTGACAAGGCGTTCTTACAGAAAGATCGTCTTTTTTTCCCAAAAGTTTAAAAAATGTTTCTTGCCTCCTGTCATAGCCAGCACTGAAAACAACTTATTCAATAGTACATTTAGATCAAACTCCCACAGCTTCTGCTGTCAACAATTGCCCAGAGCCACTTGTAATGCAATTTATTACAATTAGCCTCAAGTCATTGGTATTTCTGGCCCAGTGAATGGCCTGTTAATTCACATTATTGCCATAGAGGAAAGCCATAAAGCTTGGAGGCTATTATTCCTGTGGGAATTCAGCCGTAGCATACTGTAATGAAGAGAAGTGGAGCCAAAGAATCAGTCTTTTGTC
This sequence comes from Nematolebias whitei, assembly GCF_014905685.2. NCBI lineage: Eukaryota > Metazoa > Chordata > Actinopteri > Cyprinodontiformes > Rivulidae > Nematolebias > Nematolebias whitei. The sequence continues at coordinate 27,575,769 of NC_056517.1, forward strand.
TTGAAACTTGACCCTCAAACGAAGCTGACATCTCTCATGACTGTTCCCATCACCCCTGTCAATCACGCCTTCAAATCTGAATCTTTTAGGTTAATGCAAGTTTGTTACCTGGGATGTCTTTCAACACCACCACTTTTTGTAAATATTTGTTTAGTCAGCTAATTTACCCTTTTTTGTTAAAAAAAACCCAAAAAACTTTTGTGCCTCCTGTGAGGCTGATGCTTATCTCCGTCCGGTCTTTGTCCGGATCAAGTCCTTTTTGCTGGTTTAACAAATCTCTGTTGCTGACTGAAGTCTTGTGTGTTTGTGTGGCCATGCATGTGTCTGTCCACTCGGGTCCATGTGTGCTGATGGGGGGACTTCCTGTTGTGTACTGACATACATGCTGACATTTGTTGTCACTGTTGTTTTATGTGGTATTTTACCTCAGTGTTGCACAATCACTGCTGTGACCAATACTCAATAGTCCACACTACGGAAGCACAATATATTAAAATTGCAAACATGCTGTACACATGAGAGCAAGTAATATTGAACAAATACTTAATGGTGTATATGTTTTGGCCTGTTTCATGTTTTCGCTTAAAAGAATGCCCAAAGCCTGATGGTTAAGATGAAGACTTTCAGTGATTTACCATTTAGCTAACTTGTGGGGTTGTGTTGGAAAAAGCACTCAGTCTTGGAAAGCACTGTGACTCTACTACCTTTTTTCATTCAACCTTTATTTAGACAGGTTAATCCCATTGAGCCTCGGGGACTCATTTACAAGAGAGACCTGCACCTCATGGTCCTGTTAGCAGCATATTATTAGGTGCCAGTGACAGTATTTTGCTTATCAAAATGATAACTACATTACAGTACAGTATTCTCTGATATAATAATTGTACTGCAGTTATTGAAGAGGGATTTGATTGTGACGTTGAGGTGACATTATAAGACGTATTTACTTTTGATGTTTACATTATTACAACTTTTACCCAATCTCCTGGCCAGATCCTGGCATTTGCAGCAGAGAATGGCACAGAGGTGATGTCAGAGAAGATTTGTGGAGATATTTACCGGTACACACCCGACTTGTTTAATCAGTCTTGTCTTTGCATATTTATAGCGATTTAGAGATTAAACATAGCCTGGAAAGCAATTACCAATTTAATTGGCTCCTGTTAATTGTTGACGCAGAATTTGTTGATGATTATGTCATGCTTTAAAATAAACCTATAGAGTTGATGTCATGTCATTTAAAAACTGGTCAGCTTGATTTAGAGACTCAACCATAAAAATCTCAAATGAAAATCCAATTTCTTGGCTAGCAAACAGTTACACAGAGATTATTAACAATCCCTCTGAGAGCGCTTAAACAAATGACATTTTCACATGTGAAAGGTCACAAATGAAATAGCCGTCGCAAGCATAAAATTGGACTGTACAGCTGTGATGATTCAGACTGATCAGTGTAAAACGTTACTTACTTCAGGTTGGAAAACTCCCTTAATATGAGCTCAGGAAATTATTCTTGACCACATTGGTGTTCATATCATTCAGTGAGTGGATTTTCTCAGCATGTTTCAGTCTAGGTGGAGCTTCTGACATTTGCTCTCTGGATAAAATTATATTTAAAAACAGTAAAAAGTACTAAATTTTTCATGTTCATACTATAGATCTTTATATAATTTAAATGACACAAATGTAGCAGTGATTAGGGAAATAACATGATTTTCAGCATTTAAATTTTAGGGGTTAAACATGTTGAAAAGTGTTTTTTTGTCATGTAGTTCATATATTGGTTTGAAATTACTGGGTTTTGTGTTTTCAATACTGTTTGCACCTAGAAACGTAGGTTACACATTCAGAAATTTATTACCAATGAAACATCCTCATCTCTTTTTTTAAAAAAAAGGTTAAAAGTTAAACTCTTGCAACACCGAAAACTTTGTGGTTCATTTTCCTTAAAATATATTTTAATAAAGGAGTTTTTCAGTCCCTTGAGCTGTTTGGATGAGAACAAGATCTAACAGGTTAATGGGAGAGTGTACTCGGGTGTTTTCATGCATGTTCTCTCATCTAATTTTATCTTTCCAAAGTAAAAATAAAAAAGTTTTTGGCCACAAAAGACCATTTCTCTGTGTAAAAACATATAATTAATATGTCTCTGGAAACAATGTACCGTTTTGATGTATCTGTTTGAGCATAAAAGTATTTTCACTTCAGAGTTCAATCAAAAAACCCTTCAGAGATGACTTCTTTACTAAAATGCAAATATTTTCCCAACTTTTTTAATCTTTTATATTCATGTTTTTTTCTGTTTTGGTTGCAGACAAACCCGAGTCTTGTTATGTCATGAAAAAACTGCATACATTATCATCAAAAATCCTGACAACCTAATTGCCCTACAGTAATGTCCCTACCATTTACTTTTAATAAAAGCTAGTTTCATTTTGGCCCCATTTTTCAGATTGCATAATTGCATGTTGTTTATTCTCATTTATTGGCAAGCTTTTTCCTGTAAATTATGTACTATGAAATGTTTTAATGTGCAGTCTTTGTCCTCAGGAAGATGCTGCTACTCCTCCTCCTTTCCGTTTATCTCCCTCCCTCTCTTTCTGTCTGCTGTCAGCCATTAAACAACAACAACAACAAAAATCAATAAGCCATAAAGAGAGTGGAGAACCCTTTTATTTACATCACTTTGAATGAATGGAGAAGTAGTTTGTCTCCCTCCGCACATACTTTTTTCTGTCCACTTCAGGCAGAAGCACTTTGTTCTTTGCAATATCACTCTTGACATGCTGTCCAAATAAGAAGCTAAATTCTCCTAAAATGTTGAGACGTAGCTGCTGCCTTTGGGGTGAACGGATGAAAATATAAGTTCAGACATTTTCAAAGTGCACGCAGGGTTTTGCAGCATGTTGGTACTCGTATGTCTGTGAAAAGCACGAGTGACTCATAAGGCCACAGGGGGGCCCCAGAGACAGACCATAAAGAGGCAAAGCACCACAATGACACAGTGCTGCCTTCTAATTGAAAGCTACATTATTACCTCTCAACACGATTCATGCAAGAACTGATCTAAAAATGTCCATCTCTTTGTTTCTGGGACAATAATCCTGAAATGCCCTCATCTCAAGGAAGGCTCTCCTTATTTATGGGAGCAGAAGTTCACTAAAATTAGATAATATGACTATTTTGTTGACATTACATCCTGTCACTGCACTTTTAACTTTGTTTATAGCTGATGTTATTGTCAGTCTGCAACTGCAGTTGCCTGAAAAATGTGTCATGTCACATCAACACTGATGAGCACTGAAGCATTTAAAATAACAAACGTGAAAAATGATCGTGTTTATTGCATTTGCCAGGGACTAAAAGATTTCTGTCATGTGTGCTTATGTTTCTGTCATTATAATATATCAAAACTTGGTTATTTTTTAATGAAATTGTGAGTAAAGAAAAACATTGAATTATAAACTTGACAAAAGGACATCACAGAATAATATACTCTAAATTTCATAACTTAGTTTGAATTAAGGCAGGGTGATATTAACTAAAAATTGTTTTTATACTTCTAAAATTTAAACAGTATTGTGGGAAAACCATAGAGGCAATGGTCTAAGATATGACTGTAAAATCACTAAATAACAGTCACAATTTTTTATGTTTAATGTAACATTGAAAATGAATGGAGCTCTCTTCACATCCTTTAAACAATTCAATTCAATTTGTAAATACTTTATTAATCCCAAAGGGAAATTAAGTGTTGTCGTAGACTCGTAGCTCATTATCCTGTTTTTTTTTTCCCATTCATTCAAACTTTATTTAAACAAGTTAGTCCCATTGAACCTCGAGGACTCATTTACAAGAGAGACCTGGTTTCATTCAAGAGTTGTTATAGATGCTGATAGTTGTGGACAGGAATCCAATCTGCATCCAATCTGAATAATCTGGCCACAAATACCGATCTGTCCACCTGGATGCAGCTTGCTGTCAGATCCTGCAGGTCTCTCCGTCATCCTGGACAGTAGGACTGCCCGAAAGCCCCTCATCGCCATGGACAGACAGCTGAAGGTGCCGGGGTGTGATTCCAGTCCTCCCATTGTCATGAGCCAAGTTTCTCACTAGCGCCATGATCTCAGCGGTCAGGTACTTGAGCACCACCGTCAGGTTGATGGGAATTCATCCACGGCGCTTCCTTTTCAACTCCTTTGGGATTTGGCGCTGTAGTTGAGCTTTCGAGATGTTAATCAGCTGCTTCTGGATGTTTAAAACAAAAAACTTGTTGCCATGGTTACACATCATAACAAATGCCCGAAAGTAAAAAGGTTTCAGCAAAAATCCTTCCAGCTGCTCAGCATCCGATACCAGAGTAAATAATCATCTGACAAAAGCGCTTTACAACCATAAAAAGAGGAATTAAAGTTTTCAAAAGCAATAACTCAGAATGAATGTAACAGAGCTACTCCAACATGCAGCCACCCCGAATGGCACAATTCTGTTAAACTCTTCATACCGTTAAAAACTTTTTACCAGCTTTTCTTCTGGTTCACCTTTTTCAGGATCTTTCTGCTAGTTTCAGCTTCTGTCAGCTCCTTTCAACTTTTGCAGTTATTTATTAATCTTTATTTCACCAGACAAATCACATTGAGATCACATATGTTTTTTGCAAGAGAGGCCTGGGCCTGAAGGCAGCCTAACATGCATGTTTTGGACTGTGAGAGATAATCGGAGTACCCGGAGAAAGCCCATGCAAAAACGAGGAGAACATGCAAACTGTCATGATTCTGCTGTTAAAGGTCGAACCCACGTGCAGGTAGAGGCAGGAGACCCGGGAGTAAAAATAATAATTACTTATTTGTACAATAACAAAAACAAAAAGCTGACGGAGAAGCCAAAAACTTACTTCTAGGGAGATGATAAGTGGAGCAGACACAGACCATGAAGCCTAGGAAGGATAATGCTCGGACACAGGAGGAATGACAAGACGCTGACTTTATACAGAACACTGACGAGACAGAATGAGAAACAACTGGGGTGATTGGGATTACAGACAGGTGTGATGAGAGCTGAACGAGGAAGAGACACAGGGGAGTGGAGGAGAACAAAGAACACAGAAACTCCATATAAACTCCACCCAGAAAGACCCCAGGTCCAACCTGATGACTGAACCCAACCTTCTTTCTGTGAGTCAACAATGCTAACCACAAAGCCATTGTGTTGCCATGTTTCTGTAAATTTCATCAGTTTATGCCCCTTTCAGCTTCATTTTGATTTTTCATCAAATTTTTAGTATTTTCTGCTAATTTTAGCCATTTTTCAGCAAATGTTTTTTGCTGATTTCCAGTTATTTTCCCTACTGTTTCTCTATGGCTTTCTGCTTTAGTTTCGTGTTTTCAACAAATGTCAGCTGTTAAAATTCAACTTGCATTAACTGTTTAGTGTTAAAATATTTTCAGCCTGGTTTCAGCTTCCTGAGCAGCTTTCATCAAAAATCATTCAACAATAAGCATCCACACTGCATTTTTGCAGAAAATGCAATACTCTCTCTCTCTCCCTTCACTCTTATTAGACTTGTAGAAATGTAGGGCTTAATTTGTGGCTCTGCTACCATTTATGGCACTGCTTAGGACTTGTCTTGTTCTTTTTTCTTCTTTTTATTTAGATCGTACTTATAGCGCCTTTCTATCTTATCAAGACACTCAAAGTGCTTTACACTACAATCTGTGCCGTCATTTACCCATTCATAAAGCATCTACTAGATCTCTACAAAGCTTTTTAAACAAATCATTCTAAAGAGACTAATCATTGCTTTATCACATTCATACACCGATGGGACACACATCAGAGGCAATGAGGGGTTCATTGTCTTGCCCAGGGAGACTTCAGCATGTGACTGCTGGTGGAGTCGAACCCCCACCTCTTTCATTGGAGTATGACTGCTCTAACCACTCAGCCAGTCGTCCACCTGTTCTGCAGACCCTTGCAATTGTTCATCATTACTTCAAAGCATTTCAAAATGCCAGTATGTAAGACCTGAAAATGGGAGGATGCTGACTTTAATGCATCCAGGCATCTTATCCTATATAGTTAGCCAGCATGCAAATCAACAGTAACATATCCTTGTTTGTTTAAGTAACAGTTGACAGTAATGATCCAGAAATATCTCTCCTGACCTGTTAGCCATTTCTGATGATGTTGAATAAACGACAACCCCTTCTACTGTAATCAATACATTAACCGATTTGATGCAACAAGTGAAACAAGCTTGCTGGTGTTCTTGCAGGGAGCAACTGCATCTTTAGACTAATTGGTTGCAACTGTCGCAATGAGACTCGGCATCTCTTTTCTGCCTTCAAGTCTCCTTTCTTTAGTGGGGATTTGGGAGTAATCAGCAGCTGAAGCTATAGGAGTAAAGGATTTCTTATGGGAAATAAGAAGCACACTTTGTTGGTGTTTATGCCATCCTAATATAATATGTGTTCCAGAGAGGGACTGGATTCAGATGGTAATATTCTGAGCCCTTTATGTTGCTAAAAAGTCTCTAATAGCACATTCATAGTTTGCTCAAGTAAGAAATTATTCAGACTGTTCTGGTGCTACTACAACTGGAACATCCTGTTAATCTGCATTTTAATGGATCAAATTTGTGATGCCCCCTTTTCATAATGTCATTTTTTTTCTTTTGCACTAAATAATTAGTATTAGTAGTGAATCTATGCTCAAAGTGTTTGTGCTGAGCTTGTTTGATGCACTCAGATTCAGCTGCTGATACTGATTGAATGTTGCAGTCGGTAATGACTCATGATAAGGTTGAGAGGAAGCTCCGAAATGGAATGTAGCAAAAGAAATAACCAAGCCCGAAAGCTTGGAAAACACACTCAGCCTTAATCCTTTCCAGAGAAGTACAAAGCACACCCATCCCCCCTCAATGACCTCTAAATCCTACAACCTGATATATGTCCACCTCAAACGTACAAGTCCTTTGTGTTCGCTAAATTACTGGTAGTTAAAATATTTACATTAATTAAAGATGTAGCATTCCTCGAAGGAATGCATATTGTCTGCTCACTGCCTTCATGTCTGTTTCAAACTAAAGTTCATCTATGATAGAGAATAGCTATTTTAGTCAAACCCTAATTTAATGCAATATTGCAAGATCTTATCAGATCTGTTGTTGCTTGAAGTTTGTTTTAAGGATGAATCTCAGTTGCTACCACATCAAACTTCAGCTCAGTATATGTAGAGTTATATAGCCATTCTTGTGTTGGAAGGGTTGATTTTCTTCAACTGCCATCTTGAATTAAGACTTGACTCCAAAAGTCAATCAGTTGTATATTTACATCTAATAACTTTCTTAGAGTTGCATTAAAATTTATTCAGTTGTACATTAGATACTTGCTAACTGACGAACACTGTTGATATTCCAAGAATAAATGCCAAAGGTTTGAGCAAGCATGTTGCACAATGTGTAGTATGTGGTAGGGATGATGCTCAGTCACTACCACTCCAAATGATAATTGTGATCCTTCTAAATGTTTGGTGCACATGCTCTAACCACTTTATGACCATGCCGCCCTTCATCCTGACAGCTTCATTAAAATGTGTCCACTGATTGATGAGATATTTTACTAATTCGACAACCCCCCCCCCCCCCACACACACACACAGGAAAAACATTATTGTCTGCCTTCACCTTCAACAGACAAAGAGTCACATTAGTGTCCTCAGATCAGATCCCTCATCAACGTTGCATTCAGTCATTATTTTTTTTCCCAGAAAACAAGATCTGATAAATTAGCTGTAAATTACCCCTATTGGCAAACAGCCATCTGCATTTGAACTGCAGGATAGTCTCAAGAGTTTTGTCCGTTAATAGGTTCAGCTGTTTTGATTTGAAGAACCAGGAAAGTTTATATGGAGTTTTTTTTTAGACTAACCACACTGAGGACTTAGAGAATTACTCATTTCTGATTATCGTTTAGCTTGCCAGGTTTTTCTCTCCTCCTTTTCATTTTAATCTTAACAGTCTCAAAAGTTTTTAATGCACTGATAACATGCTCAGCTTTTCCCAGATGTTAAACCATGACACACTGCACACTAATCTGAATAGTCATTAAATATAATAATAATAATTATATATATATATATACACAGACACAGTATATAGTTGTGCTTTTATTGTTGAAGCCACTTTCAAATTGTCAAATAACTATTTTTTTTTTCCACTAGGCTAATTGATAATTATAAATTGACCCTAGGTGTGAGTGAGAGTGTGAATGGCTGTTTGTTTCTCTGTGGCCCAGTGATGGACTTATGACCAATGTTCCCTCTAATTTTTCATGTGTCTGGGCAAATACACAAGCTCCCTGAGCGCACTGAGGACCACTGTGAGCAACATGAGATGTGCATGCTGTGGTCACACACCAGTATCACACCTGTTCAAAACCTGAGGTCATAGCAAGTTACATGGCTTATTAAAAGAATCAAATTACTGTAGCAATTTCCATTCGTTTACTTTTAATATAAGTGATTTGGCCCAGTTATGCCTTATCGATCAACATTAAGGCAAAGAAGAGGAAAACAAAATCTAAGCTACTACTGTAATAACTTAAAATAGTTACTGCAGTGGATGTTTTCAGGCCACACAGTGACACAGGGCAAGAACTCAAAGTGAAATTGAGTATGTAAGAGTGTCAATTTTACATTACACAACCTATTAAACTTCTGCTTCTTTCGGCTTTTCCCTGTTCAGGGGTCTCCACAGCAAGTCATCCTCCTCCATCTCATTCAGAAGCGGGTAAAGATAATGGATGGATGGTACTTGTGGTGGATTGCTTGCCATGTCTACTTTAAAATGCAGTTCATTTCCTGCCAAGAACGCCATACTTTACGATCTTTCAAACTGCATAAAATCACAGGCCTGATCTGGAAGCGTGAATTATCTCATTCCTAAATGCCATATTTAAAAACCTTTGAACTAATTTCCTGTTGTTTTTCTTCTGTGCAGTCAGAAATTATTTTGAAGGTTTGAAGGCATCAAGTCCACATAGAGGGCTGTCATTTACTCCAGACATGTGCATTGATGTACTTAGAGCTACTGTATAATCAAAGAACGAAAGCGTTACTATTTGTGTCTGTGTCTTACCATGGCTCTTCTTTCTTAGTTTTGATGTAATCCTCAAGGCTATAATTTTGTAAACACACTGACACACAAATATAATCTGACACAATTCTAATATTTCATCTCATCGCAATGTCTCTGTCGTCTTTGCCTTTACTCTCTAAAATCCAGTAGACATGCAGCAGTTCTCACGAGGTTCTTATCCCTCAGATTTTGTCAGCAAACTATTCATCGGGAAAGTATGTAGGTCAATCTGCTTTGGTCTTTATCTAGAGCCATAGAGATAAGTGGCAATGTGATTAATATTTAATATCTATATGAACAGTGATGCCGTTGTCATCTTCTGATGGCTCAGAAGTATAAGTGGCAATCCATGCACGGTGGGGAAAAGAGTATGTAGGAATTTATTAAATCTCCTGAAGGGATATCTCAACAGCAAATCTCTGTCTAAATTTTTGCGTTTTATTATGTCCTTCATTCCAGTAGATTTTAGGAAAGGAGAAGATCAGACTTTATAGAATATTTTAGCGGCACAGAACCAGTCATGAGGGATAAAATGTTACTGTGCAGAAACTGAGCTCATGCAACAGTCCATGTGGATTGCTGCTCTTTTTGAACGTGTTGCCTGAACACAGCTGATCCTTTTGGTCGCTGTAATCCATTTTCTGGTGTTTAGTCAGCGAGCACGCGATGACGTCCCAGTGTGTTATATCACACATCTGTTCGGGTGCTGCGGCACATTTTACAAGTGTCACAGACTTGGAGCAGTACATAGAGCGAAATGTCAGATAAGTTTTGAAAATTGCACGACTTTTCAGAGTAAGCTCACATCAGAATAAAAATGCTAATAAAGAAGAAAATAGTTACTTTAAAATGTATATATTTTGTAGTTTGACGTTGTTTTCTCTCCTCTTACTGACACTATTGTGTACCAAAAGAAGATTTCTGTGGGTCCGAAAACACAAGAAGTGTTTCCGAGACTAATCTTTTGCTTTTTTAACTTCTGCTCCCCCTTCTTTTTTGTCAGTGCCAATGTCGACACTGTAGCAGCTTAAAACAGCTTCACTGTGTTCTTCTTGCACACACACACACATACACACATACTAGAAGTATTACCTCCTTTGGGCTTTATAATTCCCTGTAAATTCCACCAATGAGTGCACTGTGTTGTGCATTCCTGCCTCTGGTAGCCCGGACATCTCGTCACATATGAGGAGTGCAGGCAGACTGGATTTGAACAACTAGAAACTGACAGAGAAAAACTGAAAGGAAAAAACAGGCGAAAGTAGGACGAGGAGAAGTAGTGATTGTAGCAGAGTGTGGTTCTGAGCAGTCGGCTGATGACGCGAAGAGCTGCACACATCTGGAACAGCTTGTGCAGCTGCACCTGAAGAGGAGAGCTCCTCCGCAAAGCCTCTGCCGGCACTTTCTCATTTCTCCTTTTGCTGTTTTTTTTGTTGTTGTTGCTTTTTTCTCTGGTGGTCTGTCAGAACGTTGGGATGGTTTCCCGCTGTGCATCAGAAAAGAAGAGTGTGTGATCCGGAGGGAACAAGAAGACGAGACACAAGGGAAAAGAGGACATTAACATGGAAAGGAATTATTAGAGGTAGGAAAAAGAAGTTCATATATTATGAGTGTTGGTGAATAGGAGTAGGAGCAGGAGAGATTTACAGAATAAGAGAAGAGATAGAGGCAAAAACTGAGAAGCCCGAATGTACTGACACTGGAGACCCGAGTTTCTTTTTGGATTTTGCACATCTAATTCTGTCACTCCACAGGTTTATCTACATGTACAACTATTTACCAACACACACACTTACGCAGACTATTTGCTTTGGAGTATGATTTCAGGAGGCCATGACAGTAGGAAAGAACTCCTTCCAAAGAACTAAGAACCTGGAATCAGTTGCCTCCCACTCTGCTTCCCAAAAATGCCCTCCTTCCTTCCCTTACTCCTTCCTTTTAGTCTTCTGCGTTTACCTGCACGAGTCACAACACGCTACAGCTCCAAAGTCATTGAGTTACGCTTATTGAGAGCCGGGAAACCCCAGGATGCCCCGTCGGACTCAGATGTGATCACCCTGACTAAGAAGGAAAGACTGCAGCGTTTTAACTGATCCGCCAACCTACAGGATGTCTAAAGTCTCCAGACTTGTTCGGCCTTCCTCAGCGGGAGCTGGATCCAAGCTGCCCTCTCCGAGGAAGGAATGCTCCAGCACAGCTGGTGCGAATAGTCGTGTCCGAGCGCTGAGCGTGGGGGAGAAGCTGATGAGGGCAGGTAACGATAATGTCCCGAACAGACAGAAGCATGTAACAGGATCTGCGGTACAAGACAAAGCACAAACTGAGACCCAGACTGAGTCGCCGGCCCCTGGCCAGGGACCAGGTCAGAAGGACCAAACTATGGAGATAGTCTCTTCCAGGAGCAGAATCAGCCCACCTAAAGCTTCAAATCAGCAGCAAAACTTGGTGAACAGTAAGTCAAAAAGTCCTACATAGAATCTGAAAAGTAGCACTTCTCAATTGGTCTTTTCATTTCCTTGTTATTATCAATGCACATTTTAAATTCTAGCTTGCACTCTACATATTTTTATAGCATGGCCTTAATTTATTTAGAAATAGTAGCAAATATTTGAGCTACTCAACTAATGTTCTGAACCTATTTTGTTAACATTTACATTCATAAATTTATTTACTCTAGGAATCTTTTCTGCACGTTTAGAAGTAAATTAAGTGTTTCTTTAATATGTTGCATTCTACTATAAAGTATTCTCTGCTTGCAATTTTCTCAAGCATTCTGAAAAGGGATGGTATAAAAGCTTGCTTTTGCCACTAAAAGAGCACAAAACTTCAAAGGCAATTTTAATTATCTTTACAACATTAAAAAATAAGCAGTATTTCCAAAGTTGACTATTAATAAAAAGCTCAGAGTTGCACTAGACAACACTTTTTTCACTAAAAGCCCACACTTTCCCCACTGTCTACTGTTTTCTGAACTCAAGTGTCACAAAATAATTGAGTTTCTAGTAGTTAATCCAAAAAAAGTTTAGTATTGATGAATGGGATTTCTGTCACTCTCCCACTGTGTTGATATCCACCGGCTCTGATCACTCCCTTTTGGACCTCTCACAAGATTCCCAACTCTGCAGGGCACCAGCTTTTATGTCCAGTTAGCACACAGTCTTCTCACATTCAGGATTGGTGTGTTTCTAGATTCATTTACTGTCTATAATGTTAGCCGCTGATGAGTGTCTGACAGATTTATTTATTTATTTTTTGAACTATTGTTTAGTTTTCCATTAGTCACCCGTAAACCATTCTTGAGTGATTTGCTTGTAGTCAAAGATGGGGAATTGTAAGAGGAATTGACGTGCGTGGGTGATGGAGATAAAGACTATGAGGGGAGAGTCAAACAGAAGAGTGACAGAAGGAGGTCAGGAATGTGAGTTGGGCATGCTGGGAAATCAGCAGGTCCTGAGTTGCGCCTGTGTGTGAATCTCATTGTAATAAAGACAGGTTAGGAGGTTGTTAGGGGGCAGGTTCTTGCTGGAAACCAGATGTTCTCATCTGTTCAGCTTTATACAAATAAATGGTCCATCTGCAGAGCTGATTCACTTCCAACAAACAAAGAACAAAAGTCTGTTTCCCTTAGCTGAAAAATCCCAACTTTTAACCCCAAAGTTTCAAATGAACTGCTTTTTTATGGACACGAATTGTGTTTTTCTTAAATTTTTTAATCTTTTTTCTTGTAGCACAGTTGTTCTGTCTTCCCTCACACATCACTGTTACTTTATATTACTTTTCATCAGCATCTTTGTTTGTTTCTTTTTGATTCATTCACTTTCTCATGTTTCTATCTTCAGTCATGTTTTAACCATACAGTATTTAAGTATTGTTTTTAAATCCCCTTAATTGATCCCTTCGCACATATTAAAACAAACTTACTAATGACCATCAAAAATAAGTAATGAACTGTTCTCCATATTTGCAGTATTTCTTTAGGTATTTTTTCCTTTCTTTGAAGGCTGCTAGAAGTTTGTTAAATCTCTGGACACCAACTTTGAAGTTATGCAGGCAAAAAGTGGTGGTTTAGCTGTTCGGTTTCTCCAGAAACTTGCAGTAAAGTAGAAAGATTCCATTAAGCTTTGATATATATATATATATATATATATGGAGAGAGAGTTCATGACTTCAGGCATCTGCTGCTCCCCACATGAAGCCAAGTTCCCCAATATTTGCATTTAAAATAGGATTTTGTTGCAACCAAATAGCAGGTTGTCATGTGATTTGCTCATTTATGGCGTATGTACAAACAAAACCCAATAATGTGAGAGGCTCTGACTGTGCCAGGTCTCATTTAACCAAGCTTATGGGAGTCAGTGCATGGCGACAACTAAATCACAAGCCCACAGGGTCTAGCAGAGCTGATGCTCACACTGCTGGCAGACAATAAGTATGTGTGACAGGTGACATTTTCTCTGTGTGAAATCTTCTGAGGTGACTGCTGCTCACCAAAGGACCCAATTTCAGCCTTAAAGTGGAAGCTCCTTTCAAGAGTGAAATCCATTTGACATATTTTGTTCAAAGAGGTTATAACTTTAGTATCAGACATAGATTCAAGGTCAACTTCCGTTTGATATTACACGACATGACACAAAACTACAATTTTGCTAACTTTTTGGCTCGCATAGTTTCTACTTAATTCACTTATTTTTGTCTTCTCAAAGCCCCTAAAAAGATACACAGTTAAAGCACTGCAAAAAGTTTTGAACCCTAACCATGTATTTTGTATTGTTTTATTTAAACAGAATATAAATTGGAACCCTACTAATTAATTCTGAACTTGAAATATTTGTGTAGTTGTGAATATAAAAGTGGAATATGGAATATGGATTATGGAATCATATCTTTTTTGCCCCTGATGCATCTTTTTAGACCTTTGCAGCCAAATAAACAGCATCAAACTTTGTCATATTGCAGTATCAAGATGCACAATATGGGCAGCACGGTGGCGCAACTGGTAGAGCTGCTGCCTTTCAGCAAACAGGTCCCTGGTTCAAATCCCGGTCCGGAGGCCTTTCTGGGTGGAGTTTGCATGTTCTCTCCGTGCATGCGTGGGTTTTTTCTGGGTTCTCCGGTTTCCTCCCACAGACCAACAACATGCTTGTTGGACTGATTGGTAACTCTAAATTATCCCTAGGTGTGAGTGAGAGAGTGAATGGTTGGTTGTTTTGTCTCTATGTGTCCCTGTGATGGACTGGAGACCTGTCCAGGGTGTACCCCGCCCCTCGCACAGTGATTGCTGGACATGGGCACCGGCGACCCCCATGACCCAAAATGGAAAAAGCAGGTAAAAGATAATGGATGGATGGATGAAGATGCACAATACTAGTACTGTCTGTGTACTTTGTGAACTTTGTGAAGTTGATAGTTTTTTAGATGCAAAAACACAGGGAATTTTTATTATTATATTATTATTATTATTATTATTATTATTATTATTATTATTATTATTATATCTTTATTTATACAGGTTAGTTGCCATTGAGCTTCGAAGACTCATTTACAAGAGAGACCTGTTACGTTCAACATACAGGCAGATGAGAAAAAAAGAACACAAGGGTGGAGGAAGCCAAAAAAAATCATGTCTCACACCATGTCCTGGCCGGGAAACAATGTAAAAGATGCAATAAAGACCTCGCAACATAAAATAGCAACATACAATGACATCATAATACATTTATGCATAGAGGTCGACAAAGGCGGTGAGTTGTCCATAAACACTCCAGAAAGTTCCAAAGTTCTGATAAGATGGTACAGTGTCTATCAGCGTCCTGGTTCTGATAAAGCCACAGATGTCCTCAGGAGAGGGGGTGGGGGGGCAGGCAGAAGCTTCTAGTTTACGTATCTTCCAGGAGCAATTTGAGATAAGTTGGCTTGTCCAAGGCCAGTGGGGAGGCCAAATTCAGATAAACAACGATTGTTTGGGCCGCCAGACTCTGTTTTCAGTCTGCCTTCAAGTTCTGCTGGTACACTCAATGACAAATCCAAAATCCATGTTGTATTTATGAAGACAGATATGAGTCAAGAGGAGTAAAAAAATATGCTTTTTTGTCTATTACATGTTAAACTACCATTGCATTCTACAAATGCATTGCATGTGGCTTGAATTTTGAACATCTTGCAGACCTAGTCAGCCTCTCTTTCATTGACAAACGTTACAGTACACGAGAAAAGAAGAACCAGATCACACAACTAAGCTCAATGAGGCAGGGTGAGACTGAAATAGACTTTTTTTAAAACGACAAACCAAAGCAGGGGTCCAAGAAACAAATGAACTAAGCTGAAGCAAGATTGCCCCACCAGCTGAGAGTTCATGCAAATATGATGTGGCAAAGAAAAAATACAATTGAGGATAATGTATACCAGTACTGTTAGGGTTGACAGGGCAAGTGGATGCAGGGAAGTATTAAAGAGAGTGAAGCGGTGGTGACATGGTCATCTGAACTTAAGAAAAGGAGAACTGAAGACTTCTTGTGTAGATGATCAGCAATAGCAGGGCAAGCCAAAATGCAAAAAATAAAACAACAAAAAAAAAAATCCCTCAAACTCTTAAGAACTGGATTTAAAGAAAAAGCCCAGACAGAATAAAACATTAAAGTGAACACTGGATGTAAAATAGACCAAACTTAAAGACATTTACATTTTAAAAGACGTTAAAACTTCATATGTGTGGAAAGGTTAACATCTGCACAGACTCAAGCTGATAATGACTTAACCTCTCTTTTGCTCTGCCATCAGTCTTTGTTATCAT
The DNA here is from genome assembly GCF_014905685.2 of Nematolebias whitei. Classification (NCBI taxonomy): domain Eukaryota; kingdom Metazoa; phylum Chordata; class Actinopteri; order Cyprinodontiformes; family Rivulidae; genus Nematolebias; species Nematolebias whitei. The sequence goes on from NC_056517.1 coordinate 27,591,695, forward strand.
CAAACCTCTTGGGCTATTATCAGTCCCAGACAAGCAGGATGGTTTTTTCATCACGTGTATAACCATATGGGTGTTTTGATCTTATGACCCATCAGTTAGGGATTTGTCCTCGAGGTGCTCTGATTCTGGATGACCTCACATCCTTGTGAATAAAAAGAGACTCAGTAAAATGAGCTTGTGTTTTTCTCTGTCTGGCTTTGGATTGTGTAAGCACATCACTATGCGCTGAGTTGCTTCAGCTTGTTTCCAAAGGTTAGGAAGATGTTCTGAGTGGACATGTGCATGTCTGTCTGTCTAAACCAATGTTTAAAAGACATGAGTCATTGATGATGGATTGTGATTTGCTTGGACATGCTTACAGCTCAGCTCAATGCTAATGGTGTAAGAACTGTTTGTGACTAACTTAGTTTTTTTAGATATTTGAAAAAGCAGCTTTGTGTGAGGGAAATGAGTTTAAGTGTTGGAACGTGATCATCCATTCCTTTGACACTAAATCTCAGAGTGGGGATTACATTAATTGCAGTCTCTCGTGACTCTGAAACCTCCTAATTGTCCCAGACTTTTCATCTCTGACGGCTATCAGAGTGCAAAAAGTAAAACCAAATGCTTTCCCAGTTGAGCAGCTGGCACATAAAATCTACAAATATGTCAGACTTATTGGAAATCTGTTCAACGACTTGGCATATCTGTTTCAGAGCCCAATAGATGTGACACTCTGAAGGTTTTTGAAAGTTGTCTTTGACATTTTAGTTGAGGGAAATGGTTTTCAGCTGCTGTTTTATGAATCAGACTTTACTTCAGGTTTGAATGACTTGGTAAGTTGTGTGTAGGGGACTGATTACAAGCCAACCCCCTGCTTTCACTCTGAACTGAGCAATCACTAAACTTCATTTTATGATTTCAAATGATTTTCTTGCTGTGATACCTTGCTGGTTTTATCCATTTGCATGTAACTGAGAAAATGTATTGAAATGGTTTCATCTAGTTAAAAATACACCTTTCATATCATACTAATATTATCTCAGCAACCAAAATTAGGTTGCCCACATATGGGTGCAAAATTAACACATTCATAGGAAATAATGAAGCCGGTTCGATCAATGTTGCTTAGTCAGCTCAAGACAGGGTGCTGAAATGCATTTAGTTCAGTAGTTTGCCCCAATTCAGATGATTCATTCTCTGGCTCGAGTGACCCTCAGTGCCATACTTGGAGTTCATCAACATCTATAGTTCCTTTCTGTCATGTACTCCTTCCTTTTTATCAGAAGGACTTTTCCATGGCATCTTATACTGAAAATGTGACAAGATTGGTCTAAATTAAAAACATATATCGGTATTTCTAAATATGAAATGCCTTGAGCATTATATTATATAAGTTATATGATATACCTTAAGCGCTGCAGCTATATTAAAACAACATACAGCAGCCATTTTAGCTCACCTTTCAAATACATTTTTATCAGATCACTTTATTAATAATAACTGCAGCAGTGAATTTATTTATTTAGTTAATTAGTTGATGACTCAAATGAGCAAGAGAAAACAATATTTAAAAGTGCACACTGTTTGATTGTAAAACTATTCAACTTCACTAAATCCTATATACCATGAAGTAGGGCTGAACAATTAATTATATTTGCAATAATATTGCGATATGATAAAAAGAGATTTTCTAATCGCAAAGGCTGCAAATTGACTGGTCCAATGATTTGGTTACGTGACTTATGAGTGAGCGGAGCAAAGCAGAGCAGGGAGTGGGAGAAGTCAACACTGCGCTATAACCAGTTGCACAATGGCGTCAGGCTCCACAGAAGCTGATAGATCTGTTGGTACCAAAGAGGGGCAGCACGTCCGTTGTTTGGAATTATTTTGTCTATAAAAAAGAAGACGCTGAGCGACGACATGTATTGTGCAGAACCTGCCTTGTTGCTGTTGCTATTTCTCAAGGTAGCACCAAAAATCTTTATCAACACTTAAAAAAGCACCACAAAGCCGCTGACGATAGTTGCATGACTAGAATGCCAACGACCAGTGCTTCAACTTCAAGTAAGCAAAGTACCAGCCGACAGGGATCATTGGCCGAACTGTTCGAAGGTATTACTCCGTATGAACATAATTTGAAACGGCACGTGGAAATAACTCGAACAATAATGGAGTTCATAGCGAAAGACATGATGCCCATTAATATTGTGACCAAGCCTGGGTTTACAGCTTTGCTAAACACAATGGATAAGCGGTACAGAATGCCCTCGAACACATTTTAGCCAAGTTGCTATCCCGGAGCTACACAGAAAATGCAGAAACAGAGTTGCAGCAGAGCTGAAAACAGTGGTTTTTGCTACTGAAACAGATTTATTGCTTGTGTTCATTGAAAAATACATGAGAAGAAGACATTGAAAAGTAATCGCATATTAAATCGCAATGTTGAGGTAATAAATCGCAATTAGAATATTTTCCAAAATCGTTCAGCCCTAGTATGAAGTCGTTTTGTTGTTGGTCTTATTTACATTTTTAGTATAAGCCGACATGAAGATATGAAATAAATAATTGTGATTTTTGATGGAAATTATTGTTTTTCTGGCGTTATGACCTAACAAGTTCATTACAGTAGTGCACTGAAACGCACTGATTTTAACGTTGAACTTAATCACAGCTGGTATTTCATCTTCTTCCATCACTGTCAGGATGTTATACATGTTATACATATCCATAGTTTTAATATACACAGTCATGGCAATGTAATGGAAAAATCTCAGCTTTATAAAAACTTAAGTATTTTTTTTATTGTGATGTCTTCATCAGTTTCACATGGATGCCAAATATCATACAATAGTCTAAGCCTATTTTGCTTGTCAGTGTGTATAAAGTTGCGAAATGCTGGCATAATAAGACAATTTACATTATTTTGCAACCCTTTTTGTCCAAAAAAGAAAGAATGAATAACATTGAAAGACAGAAAATTAAGACAATTTGTACATAATTAAAAGAAGAGAATTTCTAATCTATTTGTGAACTCGACCGTCTTAAGTTTTTCTACTTTTGGTAAGGTAAATATTTTGTCTTTCTCTTAAAAGAAAAAAGTCAATTAGGAGAGTCATGTCTGAAAAGAGCTTTTATTTTAAATGCCACAAAAAGGATCTTACAATGCCTGGATGTTTTCACAGCTGTGGGAGAGACAACTTACCTTTGTCCTCAGTGTGTCAATAAGTGCCCAGTGACTGAAGACGAGTCCAATGAGTCATTAGAAGCATGAGAGTAGGTGAGTTAATGGTCTGTTCATTGACCTGGGGGTCTGTGCTCAGAAAATGATTGGTTGTGACTCATTCCTCAAACAAAAATAGACAGCGGTTGGGCCACTGAGCAAGAAGAAAGAGCTTGCGTTATGTGATCGCTCATGAGTGTCAACTGTAAATCCTTCTTTTGGGATTGGTTGATGTTTGTTTTTCGTTCAAAGTGTACCTCGGGGCAGTGATGCTTCCTCTTGATCCTGAGCCTGTCCCGCTCCTTAGGAGGGGACAGCAGAGGAGATCTGGTTTTGCAGGAATAAACAAAAGCCTCAACCTCTGACGTGCCTTTCCTTGCTTCCAGTCCTGAGTTTTTTACTTGTTAATTTAATTCTGATTGTAAACCACTTAGCTTTATTTTTGTGACTCTTGCCTCTTGTTTGACTTGATTACATGTAGCTAATCCTGCAAATTTGGTTTTAAATGCCTCTAAACAACCCACTGCAAGATCATTTTTGTGTATTCCAGTCCAAAGTTTAACTGTGGTTAATTCAACTGAGGAGTGGAAGTAGATGTAAAGACTCCCCCAGGGTTTCCTCTCGAAGAGTTGTCAGATAAATCAATATGTCTTTACTTCCTCTCTTGCTCGCTATTTGCCTTGCGGTCAAACGTGACGTTTGTGTATGTGCATGTTTTCATCCGTGCCTGTTTGATTCTTTGACTGTAAGTTTCTGAATGACAAATTATTTCTACATCTTTGTAGTTTCAAACTAGTTCTGGTTAATTAAAACAGAAATCTTTGAACACTGGGTTTTTATTCCTATTCCATTAAAATCCCATAGCTGAAATTATTACACATGTAAACCTCTAATTATTTCTATAAAATATATTTGGTTGACATCGTTCAATATGTTTCATGTCATTGCAGCTGACAGATAAGTGAATTTAAAAAATAGCTCAAGGTTAACTTAAGTAATTAAAAAAAAATCATGATTATTAGCTAAACGCTCTTGTTTGTAACCGAATCCTAATATTTACTTAAAAGTTGTACAAATATTAAATTGTAAAATTGATCACTTGGGTTTGTGTTATCTAAAAATCATTCCAGTCCTTTTGATCTAAATTTTATTTACTGGTAGTTTATGTATTGTGGCTCCACCTGAGGGATTGTATTCTGATATACTGGAGTTAGCATTATTACGTCTTTTTCCCTGTACTCTAGTTTCCTCCCACAGTTTGTGTATTTTATTTGTCAGATATATTACTGCCTTGTGAAGAACTGGCGATCTGTCCACGATGTACCTCACCTTATGCTTGTTTAGTATTCACCTTATTTTACCTTGTTTTTTATGGCACATTAACTTTATAACACTATTGTTTTTCATTTCTTTTATTGTTGTATGTTGTTGTTTGTACTCTATATATCATCTGCCTGAAACAGGTCTCTCTTGAAAATGAGTCCTCGTGACTCACTGAGACTAACCTGTATAAATAAAGATGAAATAAAATAAAATCAAACTGCTTGAAAAGTGCTGGGAGGGGTTCCAGCTCCCTCTGCTAACCGGTAAAAGACAAAGTGGATACAGATGATAAGTACCGAAGATGAACGGTTCAATGTGAAGCTCAAGAAATTAGTTCAGCTTGCGAAAACACTGAAACAACAGGAAAGTTTTCCTAAGTCTGTCAACATCTCCACGACCACAGACACCTATCAGTGGTGCAACTGCATCTCTATTTTTTAAAGTGAGCATGCAGCGTTCTCCAATCTCTACTACAGTACTGCATTATTAGACGATGTACAGTATATCTGCTGCATTACAGCTGGTACTTAAGTTGATATTTTCCTGTGTTTTTCTTGCAGTTTTATACCATAATCAGGCACCCATATCGCCAAACAAAATTGCTTCAAACTTAAATAAAACTACATAAATGATATGTGATTTGGTTAAAGATCAGAACATCGTAGTGTTTTTAGTATTAATTCTTGCCAGTTTGATTTGCGAAGGACATTTACTAAAAATAAAAAGAGAAATTCTGATACAGCTAAAGCATCATTGATTCAGGTCTCTCTTGTAAATGAGTCCCCGAGGCTTAATGGGATTAACCTGTATAAATAAAGGTTGAATGGTGTGTGAATCACCTTGAACGTTTTATACTTTACTTGTGATTTTAGTTGTCATCTCTGTCACTTTATTGTTACACCAGCTTTCTGTGCCTAAAAAGTGTACTCATCTGTTTCTACCACCCAAATCGTCATCAAACTGTGAACATACCACATCTGGCATCAACACAGCTCAGCACACAATGAGGATAAAAGCAAACCAAGTTCCTAATATACCATTTGATGATAAATCTTGTCTAGTGATTAGATGGAAGTGGTTTTACTTTCACGCTGGTAAAATAAACATGAAAATACCAACACCTGCAGACATTTGGCCTTTGAGTTCAACAGAAAGTGGTGCTAGGTTTCTCAAATTAAAGTCACAGCTGATAAGCGGCTTTTTGGGTCACATAGAGTTCAACTGCAGGCACAAACTTTTTAAGAGGGTCCTGCATTTGTGGCCACAAGAGTGCACTGCTCATTTTACGCACAAGGTTTTACATGGATTATAAACTGACAGCAACAACTTGTTGATAGGCCTGTCACGATAACAAATTTTGCTGGGCAATTAATTGTCTCAGAAATTATTGCGATAAATGATAAAATTGTTTGAAATTTGACCATAATTAGCAAATATTGTCAAATTTAAAAAAAAATGTTGGTTTATTTGTTTTGAGTGTAGTACCCTTTTTGACCACCGTATGGCAGTATAAGACTGCTTGAACCGAAGGATGGATAGTGAGGGAGCGAGCAGCATGTCTCTTTAAGAAAAATGGGAGGGAGGCCCCTTGACGTGACATGGGCTGTGTCTCTCCTTCCTGTTCTTTGGTTCTCAAAATGGCGGATGCTCAGTGTGGTTTGAGATCTTTAGCATAGCATTTTTCACACAAAGCTTTTAATAAAAAATCAGTAAACAAGTTCTCAGCTTCTTTTTTCAGAGAAAAACAACTTTTACACAAAGGCACGGGTTTCAACCGTGAATTTTGGAGCTATGACAAGACTGAGGTTTTTTCTCTGAGGTCGGCCTGTTAGCTTAGCTTGTAACTTAGCTTCTCAGCTTAGCTGCTTTTAATGATCCAAAAACATGATTTTGGATGGTTAAAATGGATTTTAAAGAGAAAGGGAGGGGACAGTGAAGAGCACTGAAGTTGAGCCTTTTGTCATCCAGTGTCTTCAGTAGAAAGAGAGAGACACGAACAAAAGATGAAGCCGAGAAATGAAAAATGAGGTTGATAATTTTAATTTATCATGTGATTAATTGATTTATTGTTTATTGCGACAGGTTTACTTGTTGAAAACAAAATATGAGACAAGTTTGCATGTTGAGGGTTGACTTTCACAGTCCAATTTTGATTGGATGGAAAAACTAGCACAAAGAATTTTTTTCTAAACGTATTGGAGGAAGATAAAAGTTCAGAGATGCAGAGCAATGTAAACAAAAATATGTCCAGTAACCCTAACTAATTATTAATAAAAAGAAAACAATCACCTAGAGATGCACAGATCCTCTGTTAGCATCTGTATAGATATCGGGAAAATAATAATTATTGATCGGGTATCGGTAGAGACACAGATCCAATATTGGTACCGGTATCTGTACCATGAAAACATATTTAAAAAATCCTGATCGGGTATTTGTGTAATGTGACCGATCCATAAGTACAGGAGCTGATTGCTGTTTATTTTAAATATCTGCTAACCAGGCTTCTGAAGCTATTGGTGTGTTTAAGTGTTCTGTACTGGTGCAAATATTTCAATAATTTAGTAATTCAGTACATTTATATCTGTGTTTAAAAAACAAATGTTTTAAGTTCATTCAGCACTGTTTTTCTGTATCAAATCGATATCGAATAGGTATCGATCGATACTAAACATCAGATATCAGTATCAGAAGTGAAAAAAGTGGATCGGTGCATCCCTAAAGCCTATGAAGAAATAAAAACAAGAAGGGGTTCAGCAATGTCGGAGTGTGACACTAAATAGTTCAAAATGATTGCTTTCAATGTAAAAATGAAAAAAAGTTGGAAAAGTCATCTTAACTTATTCATAACTGTCATGAATAAACATGAGCCAGGGATTCGTTGTGAGCTGAGGAGTGGAGGCAGAATAGAAGAAATAATGCTCTTTTCCTGAAAAATGTACCAAAGGCAACTGCTGTGGCAGAAAGTCAAGAAATCCAACAACAACAAGCTGTGTAAGGGGGAAAGAAAACATGCTGACATGACATTGAGCTAGAAAAACCAACATGAACAACAAAAATATAAGTGCTGATGACGATAATGGTTGAAATAAAACATAAAATAAATAACATGAGGATAAAATGTTTAAACATATTGCTGGTCAACCATTATTATATACTGTAAGTATATTTAGAACCATCAAGTCTTATTTTTAACACTTGACATTGCTTTGGCATCATTTTAAGGAGTTGAAACAAGCTGAAAATAATTCTATTTGATTTACATTTTATAGAGAATTGCGTATCTTTGGGAAACAACAATATTTCATTGAGTTTTTATCAGTTTGTTCATTGTACCAACATCCCATCTCAACCAAAGAGCTAAAACATGTGTATATTGCATGTAGCTTTTAATGTATTTATCTTGGGAAGACTAATGCAGTTAAAAAAAAAACCCCGTTATTGTAGGCCTGTCGCGATAAACAATAAATCAATTAATCGCATGATAAATGAAAATGATCAACTTCATTTTCATTTATCGGCTTTATTGGTTCTTCGTGTCTCTCTCATTCTACTGAAGACACTGGATGACAAAAGGCTCAACTCCGGTGCTCTTCACTGACCCCTCCCTTTCTCTTTTCTCTCTTTTCTTTAACATCCGTTTTAACCATCCAAAATCGCGTTTTTAGATCGTTAAAAGCAGCTAAGCTGAGAAGATAAACTACGAGTTAAGCTAACAGGCCGACCTCAGAAAAAAACCTCCGTCTTGTCAAAGCTCCAAAATTCACGGTTGAAACTCGTGCCTTCGTGTAAAAAGTTGTTTTTCTCTGCAAAAAGAAGCTGAGAACTTGTTTACTGATTTTTTTTTATTAAAAGCTTTGTGTGACAAATGCTATGCTAAAGAACTCAAACCACACCGAGCGTCTGCCATTTTGAGAACCGGAAAAAACGGAAGGAGAGACAGCCCATGTCACGTCAAGGAGCCTCCCTCCCATTTTTCTTACAGACACGCTGCTCGCTCCCTCACTATTTATCCTTTAGTCAAACAGTCTTATACTGCCATGTGGTGGTCAAAAATGCTACTACAGACAAAATAAATTGACCAACATTTCTTCTTAGATTTGACAATAATTACTAATTATTGTCAAATTTCAAACAATATTATCGTTTATCGCAATAATTTCTGAGACAATTAATTGCCCAGCAAAATTTGTAATCGTGACAGGCCTACGTGATTGGACGTTTACCTAGAAAAACATGTTACCCTTGCGTTTTAGCCAACACACTGGGCCATAAACAATACTGATGATACGAGTGCAGAATGTGATCAAAAAACATTCAATCTCACTGATACACAAGCCTTATTTTTTTTTCATCTTTATTTTTTCCATCCTCTTGCAAGAACACAAAACCAGATATAAGAAGAGAAATAAAAAGCTGCAGCAGTTTAAAAAAGAGAGATGCAATTTTAAGTTTTCTGGTTTTTGTAGCTGCATCAGTGGTGCTTAGTGGTTCATATTTTCATCATCTTGGTGCTGTGTTTACTTGTGATTGCTGTTCTCATTACAGCCAGGTGCATGTATCAGCATGGATGTGTAATGTAAAAGATTTACTTACCTATTGTTGCTCTGGGTTATTATGGAGATTTTGTTTCCTCTCCTAAAGTATGCTTCTCTGCAGCAACCTAGACTGTCTCAAGACTGTGGCCAGCAATATGGTTCTAGGCTGCAAAGCATGGATGATAAATAATGACTGTTTGTAAATTGAAACATAAATTGTTTTCAGTGGAAGCCCTGGCTGCTGGAAAGTAAAACATGCTCTCATTTCGGTGTCTGCCTGAAATATAAAACTTAGTGCTTGGCACAGTTTTGCTAATCCAGTAACAGCTAATAGGGAAACTAATTTTTTGTTTAGCGTTTTCTCCTCCTTGAATTGCCACCTTATTGTGGTGGAGGTGTTTGTGCGCCTGAATGATCCTTTGACCAATGCTGTTGGGGGCAATTGTAATTGCCCTCCCAAGGCAGATAGGTCTGTGACAGGCTAGACAAAGAGCAATTCCAAAAACTCATATAGACTGAAAAAAGAACAAGGAGCTCAGTGTCCCTTGCACAGGAGTGAATTAACGGGTCCCCACCCTGGAGCCAGGCTTGGGGAAGAGGTTTGTCGGTGAGCGCCTGATGACCGGATCTCTTCCCATGGGGTCTGGTCAGGCTCAGCCTGAACGAGCAACATGGATTTGCCTTCCTGTGGGCCCACTACCTGCTGGAGTGGCCATACGAGTCATGTACATGACGCCATGGGCAGTGGCCGAAGATGGGGGCCTTGGAGCTCTGACCCTGGCTTACCAAAGCTGGCTTTTTGGATATGGAACGTAACCACAGCATGGGCTCTGGAACCATTCTCCTTGAGAGGGGCTGGACCTTATTCCACTCTGGAGTTGCCCATGAGAGGCGCCAAGCTGGTGTGGGTCTAATCTTAGCCCCCAATCTTGATGCCTGTGTGTTGACGTTTTCCCCAGTAGATGAGAGGGTAGCTTCCCTGCGCCTTCAGGTGGGGGGACAGGCTTTGACTGTTGTTTGTGCCTATGTGCCAAACGGCAGTTCAAAGTATTTAGCCTTGGGAGTCCTTAGTGGAGGTGCTGGAAGGTGCACCAGCTGGGGATTCCCTTATTCTGCTGGAAGACTTCATTGCCCTCATGAGTAATGACAGTGTGGCCTGGAGGGGCGTGATTGGGAGGAACGGCCTCTCTGATCTGAACTCAAGCGGTGTTCTGTTGTTGGACTTCTGCGCTAGTCATACAGTAGTTTGTCTATCACAAACCCCATGTTTGAACATATGGGTGTCCATAAGTGCACTTGGCACCAGGACACCCTAGGTTATAGGTCGATGATTGACATTGTAGTTGCGTCATGTGATTTGTGGCCATTTGTTTTGGATACTCGGGTAAAGAGAGGAGCTGAGCTGTCAACTGAACACCACCTGGTAGTGAGTTGGATCAGATGGCAGGGGAAGTTGCTGGACAGACCTAGTCGACCCAAATGTCTAGTGAAGGTTTGCTGGAAACGCCTGACTGAAGAACCCTTCAAAAAGATTTTCAACTCACACTTCCAGGAGAGCTTTGACTCGGGGTTTAAAATTGTATTTATTTGTGAAAATACATTTACCGGTAACAGCATCTGTAAATTATATAAATGCTCAAATCTTGCCAGATTTCATCTTGCAGTTTACATTGAGACCTAGTCCTGGTTTATCTCACCCTCCAGTGTGGGTTTAAAGCCAAACAAACCCCACTCATTACCAGTATATCTTAATTAGAAAGATAAAGAGTTGTTCTGTTTATCACAGAGCTCCAGTTCAGTTAGAGTACATGCACTCTAAGTCTGGGATGCAGCACTGATAAGAGCTGTTTCTTCAGATTTTTTTTCCACATGTAAGCAATTGATGACTACAAAAGTCAAGCCCAACAAGCCCACTATAATTGAGTCCTTGCAAATCGTATATAGACACTTTGGTGTAATTACTTGTGAGTTGTAACACCTTTAGCTCTGCTTTTTTCATTAAGATTATCATGACTGGATTGCTAAATAACACATTCTTAATGTCAGCGTAAGAATACTTAATCACAGCTTCTTTATTTAGCCTAATTACCGGTATGTGAGTTAATTTGACATTTCCATATTTTATCTGTACTTCAGTGATTCATTTGACAATTAATTGATGCTTAACGTCTTAAATGGGATATTCAGAGTGCTTACTCTTTAGACCAGCATGATTATGCTACATGTGTAGGGAGCACAGGTAAAACAGAGAGCACACTTCCAAGGAAGTGTGGTGGTGTTCCTTCAGAGCAGCTTATTACGGTAGCGCCCCCAAGTGTTCAACTTGTGGGGTTTCAAGTTGAAACACAAATGGAGATTTCTACTTCCAGGGCTGTATTGTCAGCATTTGAAACAGCATTTTTCACTTTAACACAGCTCGTTTATGTAGAATTTGACTAAAACTTAACTTTTTGCCTAGCTTCTTCCCCACTTCCTCAGTATGAAAGGCTGTGCTGACAGCTGCTTGGTGCCTCCGAGCATCCCTGATATATTCATACAGCATTAAACTCCAGAAACAGAGAAACAGGGATCAAATGCACTTCTCCACCCACCCACTCCAAAATATGGGGATTTTTTAAAGGGTAATATAATAGGGGTTTAGCTGTGTGACAAACTCACTGGTAAGGCTCACATGCTTCTCAGCTCGGCAGTGAAAGCTGTGATGAGACTGACGCAGCATTTTTGTTGCTGGATGCTGAAGACAGAATGAGGGGATTTCTGCTGAAATGAAGTCAACATCTGGAGCTTTAAATAATTTTTCAGAAGACTGTGACACAGATAAAAACTGTTGTGACTGTCAGTTTCTCTCTTTTGCTTTCCTTTTTGTGTTTCCCTTTTTTTTTTTAATCTCCAGTCTCATCACCCACATTCCAACTCAGGGGAAATCAAATCAGAAAATATGAAGCTGCGAAGAAGCACATTTAATATAACAATTGAGTGAGCGACAAGGAATTTAAAAAAAATAATCTAGTTATTGCCATGCATTTAAAATTGTGTTGTAAGGAAGGGGATTTTTAAAGCAGATCACTTTTGCTCTTCAGTCACGCGTTGCTTGGAGCTGTTCCTCTTCTTCCATTGCTTCAAGTTTTACTCAAATAGTAAACTTAACACCTGGCAGGAAAATACACATGAATTGTGATAGGAATCAGAAACACTCACCTAATATTCCTTGTTTTCAAAGGTATAATAATGAAAGACCACAGCAAAACAAAGACTAAAGAGAGAACCTAAAAATGTGGAGAAATTGAGATTAAATTCAGATGTGATGAAGTTAAAAGTATCGTCATGCATGTCCGGTTCAGGAGTGTTGATAGCAGCACTGTGCGGCCTGTTCTTGGTTTTTGTAGTCTTGTTGTTTTTGCAGAACAGATGCTGGGCTGTTCAGGTTTTGGTGACAGGCCTCCCTGCAGATTGTTGCACTAAAACTCGTTTCAGCATCTTGAAACGTAACAGTCAGGAACCCCTGCAGCCCTTTACGGGATCCATTTTTTTAAATCTAAAATGATTGGCCCAAAAATGCTCCATGCTTTGAAAAATCATGCAATAAAGCATGATACACTGCAGTGCTGTGAAAAGTATTAAGATTTCTATATTATTTATGGTACTTAATGGAGGGGACATATACATTTTTACTTTTATAAAAGCATTATTATTGCCCTCCGTCGAAAAAAACAAAGTGATTGTTTGACCATAAGAGCTGTATGTTTGGCATTTTTCAACATAAAGTGATATTATTCTAAATACTCTTGCATGGAAGGCAATGGCCAACATGATTCAAGGGGTGGGGGGGGGGGGGAATGCCAGGGCTTTAATTGGTAATGTGCTCACTATTTATTTTACAGTTCACATGAAAAGTATCATTTTGTCTTGCAATGAAGTGAATAAATTCCAATAATGCTGAGAAATAGACAAAAAATACCATGTCTGGTTTATTATTTATCTTTATTTTGATGGTTCATTTTGGTTTTATCCAAAGCGTGAACGTCTGTATAGTGTGTTAAAGTACTCTCTCTCACCTTGTCATCTACCACACTGATCTGTTGTGCTGATCAGCCACAGAAACGCTACTGATGTACTCAAATAGCAGTCAAAGCAACACTTTGACACTGCACCTCTTGTGCTCTCTTTATCCTCTTAAAATCTGAATATTAATTATGATCAGAACTAGGGATACACGATATTGGATTTTTGGCCGATATACCGATATGTTAAAACTTATTTGGCCAATAACAAATACCAATACCGATATTTATTTTCCTAGACCTACTTACAGAGACTACATGGCTTTCTCTGCTGTGGAATTAAAATACATTATTCTGCATGGTCTTTGTCAGTTTGGCCTGCTACCAAATGCAGATGCCAAAAAGGGGACTGAAAAGGATGTAACACTTCAACTTGAATTATGTTTACTATCAAATTTATTCATGACATTTACTCTCTCTAACACAATGACAACACTCGAACCGTGCAAATTTGTAAATTTTCACAAATCTAAACTCAACGGTGCATGTGATGTCATAACGTGCTGGCACTGCAGGCATCCTTGTCACTGGGTTGTCATACAAAAACAGCACCTTTTATACACACATATATATATAGACCGAGCCTTTTATATCGGCAAGTTATTTTGATGGGATGGCTGATATTTAACTTTATCACTAATATCGGCCAATACGATACATGCCGATAATATCGTGCATCCCTAATCAGAACCAAATGTCTCTCTGCGCTACATATTTCATGGCACATTTGTTTGTTGTGTGATCCTCTGAAATCCTTTTGGCAGGACAACTGGGAGAGTTCTCATGTCGTTGAGAAACAAACAGTCATGTGCTAAGTTCCTGATTGGGGCCAACAGATCACAGAGAGACAGCTGGCGTGTGACGTTCAACAAAAAAAAAATCATCTATTATTCATTTATGAAACACTTTCAAAAGTGCTAATAAAGAAGGCTTTTATAGTTGCGCTAATGATTTGTACCTTTAGGGATACTTTATCTCCAAATTCCATGCAGACGTTTTGCATCTTAAATATTTGCAACAATCCAGCTAGCTGTAAAAAACCCAGCTCATATTATCAGTGAGAGCACAATTGTTCATTTTTCTGTTGAGAATATAAGCAACAGCTGATAAATATTTTAGACTTGTTATTCTGTGTCTCTCCTAATGGGTTTCATTAAGATCCGATATTTTTTTTTGTCTCCACAAACCTCAAAAGTGCATTCATGGGCCAAACACAATTAAGCCAAATACTTTTTATTATTCTATAAACCTGATTAAATCTAAACGTCCATGACACAAACTGTGTTGTGTGTACAAGCGTTATGAAACAGGAGGGGTGTGAGAGAAAAAAGAGCTTGTACTCTCATTTGATCTAAAAGCATCGTTTTTACTTTTCTCTTGTTTAATCCACTTTCTTTACCTCATCATAGTCTCAGGTTTAAAATGTGTTCACACTCACCACACTTATTTACTGCTCTTTCACATTCCTTACTGCAGTTGTCTAGCCCTTCCCCATCAGCTCATGCACTGTGACATTAACTGTGTTTAGTTCAGGAAAATAAGGTATTGACTTTCCTGTCCTTATTAAAGCATGCTTTATGTGACCAGGGGTGCAAGGCCATGCCTCATTCCGTTAGCTGCTTCTTTCTGCGCATGGGTTGTGGAACAAACAGAAGTCAAAATGTTGGAGCTGGAGTCAAAACAACTGGCTACAGCTGCTAAAACTCACGTTTGTATGCAAGGTCACACTCTGCCCAACTTTTGCAAATAACATGTTCCTTACAGAATCATCCCTCAGGTTAGATTTAGTTCACCTATAAAAAGTTGTTTTAAAATGCCACAAGGGTTTTGTGGTTGTAAGGCATCACGCAAATGATCATTTGTGTTGCATTTATAATGGATAACATTGTGTTAGGTAATGTTATACTTCTACTGCCTCAAAATGTTTAAACAGCTACCATAATATTCATATATTGAGTTGTTTGTGTTGCAGGATTAGAATATTTGTTATAAGGTTTGTTCAGTGTGATTAAAATCCTTAATTAATAATACATATTTCAAATTCTGTTAAATTTTGACAGTAGAAATTAAAATAATTAGAACAAACATAGTTTCTAGAAAGAGCTAAATATTCACACTAAGTTGAAATTACTCTATTAATGCTCTCTACAATGTTGTCAGTTTAATTCAGCTGTGTTTATACGACTGAGTCATGAGTCTCATCTGATGCTCCGTGCGGTGTCTCATTCTTCTTTTGCGTCTCTGACGCAGCCGGACACAGAGAAATCAGAGTGACCTCATAGTGCCACATTCAGTTCTGCACCCTCGATCTGATCTCACACCTCTCGCTTCTCATTCCTATTACATCCAACTGTTATTAATTTATTTAATCAATTTCTGTTTACGTTCGCCTCCCTGGAAATCCATAATGGCAATATGTTCAAGAATCTGCTTTATCAGATGATGAACATGAGTGGGATATTTCCCAGCAGGCTTGGATGTGTTTTTGGTTTTATCACTAAAGCTTGTTCGGCAAATATGTAATCTGCATTGTTTATATTTGAAATTATGTCTTCTTCTTAAATGAACTCTACCAACCAAGATTTTTTTTTTTTTTAAGGTTTTTTTTTTCAGTTGCCTTTGGCATCATGAAAGAAAGCTGGGTGTTTCTTTGTCCTCTTTACTGCAGTTCAGTAGCAGAAGTGCAGTTTGCTTCTTCCAAGACTCACAGGTGGCTCATTCACCGAGATGACTCTTCAGTGGCAGTCTGGCTCAGGCTGATACACCGAGCTGAATAGCCTCAGGTGACATTCTCACCTGCTCATTTATGGTCAAATCCCAAGTGTTTTGATTTATTTTGTCTCACGTTTGCATTTTATTCGTGTCTTTTTTGAGCAGTGAGAAATTAGTGTTAGTGGAATCTGTTTACAGTGTCCACGAGTCAAGAAAGCTGACAATTAATTTGAAACAAGCAAAACAAAATCACAAACACATTCCCATGCTTCACGTTTACTTCCACACACATACTGTACCTGCTTCCTGTCACCACAAATGAGTCAACGTCACTTTCCCATGCATTATTATGAGATAAAAGCTGCATGAAAAGTAAATGCTGACGCACAAAGCCTTCGTGCTGTCACCTGGACTGGGGAGGGAGTGATGGAACAATTTTATCTATTCACGTTTCTGCTTTTTGTGCAAAATTCTTCTTTGAAGTCTTGAGGGGTTTTTTTGTGTGTGTGCTTGTGTGTCCGAGCACATAAATACTGACACAGTTGTATAACTGCTCAGCTCATGTCTGCCAGTGCAGATTTTTTGTGCTTTTTGTCCACAAAAAAAAAGGGGGTCTGTGAAAGCGAGAGGCCTCCCAGCTCCAACACATGGTGCCCAGACTAAACAACAAGATGAATGTTTCCTGGATTCAGCTTGGCACAGGAGAACCCCACTCTGCCCATGAGGCTCAGCTGAATGACTGAAAGACCTGCATTCAAAGCAAAAGAAAGGAGAGGTTGGATCAGGAAAGAGGAGAAAATAGCACACCGACTTTGAAGAAAACAAATGAGGGAGAGTTGTACGTTCATTTGAAGTTGGACCTCCACTGAAGCCATGCATCAGTGCTTAGATAATTCACAAACCTGCTAAAGGATCTACTGTTTGCTTTTAAGTATGATCTACATGCAGTTATTTTAAGTAGCCTTGGTTCAACATTTTGAGTATTGAACAAGATATTATGAACACTTCTGGGTAACACCTGCTTTGAAATAAGTAGAAAAGTGGTTAAGAGATTTTATTTTTGAAAAGCGTAAAGTTAAAGAAGACAGAAATGGTAATTTTGCTTAGAAATTTAAGCTCTTTGATAGTTTCAAAATGAGTAAAAATGAGAAGGGTCAGAAGCTCAAGAACCTGCATGGTCAGTATAAAGAGTAAATTTATCACAACTTTTTGTGGCAGCTTTCACTTCCTGATTGGAGGAATCTTGTCCATTTTTCGAAGAACAAGTCATAAATCTGGTAGGATTTATTTCCCATCTCACAGACAAAGCCATTTTAAGAACATTTACAGATCATCAGTAGTATTTAGGCTGTGTTAAGCTTGCAATATTCCATATGCTGCTGGCATTAGCAGAAAACCCAAAGCAAGATTACTCCAGCTTTAAAAAAAAAAAAAAAAAATTGCATACTTTTTAAACTTTGAGCAGTGGCACCATGACATCAGAATCAAAATCAGCACAAGCAGCATAGAGAGACATAATACATTTTGCAGGAGGACAACAAGACAGGGAGATTGTCCATGAACACTTCCAGATAGTTTCCATAGTCCTGATAAAAATGTTACAGTGTCTCTCAGCCGGTCCACTCTGATAAGGGTCCACAGATGTTCTTTTTTATTGGGGGGGGGGGGGGGGGGAGGGGGCAGAGCTTCTTAATTTACATATAAACCAAGCACAATTTGAGATAAGTTGGCCTATCCAAGGCCAGCGGGAAGGTCAAATTCAGATAAACAATTGTTTTGTGCAGGCTGACTCTACTGATGTCATGTCTGCCTTCAGTTCTGTTGGTACACTCAATGGTGAATCCAAACAGCCAGATTTGTGGACATTCCGCCGGTCTATGCTTGTTAGCCTTCTCCAAGGTCGATTCCTTCATGCCGGTGAGTCCTAGGAGCTGCAGTTGGCCCACGATTCTCAGAAATCGCGTCCAGCTTACGGTTCAGCTTGCAAAGCATATTAGTTTGTGAGCTCGAAACACAGAGTAATCCTTCATATAATGACAGGCAGCTTTACTATTGCCAAAACTGCTGCCGACGTCTTCCTAGCTAGTCAATATCCCAGGTATACATCAATTCCAAAAAGCAGAAACCCTGTTATCATAATTCCAATTATGTATGCGTCCTCTACATCCTCAACAGACAGCACAAACAAGCACATCATCTTCCAAACACCGCAGGAATCCATGACATATCCAGCTGCGTGTGTCCCTTCAGGGCATGAGGGTTCTCCTGCACCGTGTCTTCTAGTCGAGAAAATTGTATCAATTGCGTTGAGAGACCAGCTGACCAGATCCATAATAATTTTTGATTTGGAAGATGTGTAACGAGAGGCTCTGAGATTCACAGGACAAAAGCAAAAGCAGGATGGGAGGAAGGAGAGGGAAAGAGAGCATCCGTCTTCGTCGAGAGCGAGAGAGAAACCTCCTGGACATGTTGAGTCTACCAACATTTTCAGGTGTATGGATCTTTAAAATAATTATATTATTTTCAATCACTGAATTAAAAAAAAAAAATGAACCAAATTGCTATTATTGTTTAAAGCTTACCTCTATGTCTCTACAGAGCCAGAGAGAACAACCTGCAAAGTGATTCACCTTATTTTTACTTCTAAATGTAAATTTTTGAAAGCAAACCATACTTTTAGGTCCATTTGAACACCTAGACAGACTATAAGGTGCTAGAACCATGCAATGATGGACCTGCCAACAGCATGAACAAAAGCTTAGTGTGTTGCTGTCAACCTGTCTCCTCCCACAAGTCACCTTTCACCTTTGTACCCTGCATATAGCACTTCTGCGCTTTCTCGTTTCACTCAAAGCCTTAAGGAAGTTTTAATGTATGAGTCTGGCAGGTTTATTAGTGAAATAATTATTGGGACTTGGAGAGAAAGGAGCTGGAGTAATATGGAGAAAAGTTTTGGCACGGTATAGGAAGGGCGCCTTGGTGAGGAGCTAGGGGCCACGAAAGGCTGAGCCTCGTTGCGGTTTTTAACAGCAAACTGTTGGATTTGGAGAGAACGTTCCAGACACACCCCCAGACCTAACTCAACACTATAACCCCCACTTTTTCCCTCATGCATTTGGAAAAATGTATCTGCCTTAGTCAGACATTCAAGCAAGAATCCCCCCGCCATATGTTTTTTTTTTTCCATCACTCCCATCCTCCCTCCATCTTCCCTCTTTCAAACTTCTTTCACTTTTGTGATTGAGGCGAACCAGACTCTGGGTAAGAGGTTAAAACACCTTCGTTAAAGAAAACACACACACACACACAGACGCCTACTTGTGACAAGCCCCGGCTGAACAATGAGAGCGAGGGGAGGCGAACGGAGGGGAAGCAGTAGGCTCTTGGAAGGCCTGATTGGAGCGTAAACAGCAGCCCAGGAAGTGCTGAAGAGCGAGAGAGGTAGGGAGGGAGGGGAATCGGGGAGTTGTGCAGATCTGCCGGGAGAAAGCAAAAAGTTTTGGGACTTTGAGATGTGTGTTAGTTTTTGTCACTAGTCGTGTTTGAGGGAAGAAATACTTCAGCCTTTATTGCTTTTGTAGCAGGACGTACTTTGTTACAGAAAGACCGCAGGGTGAGTAGCTGCATCTCATACTAAAACACAAAGATGTCATCTGAAAAAGTACAGAGCCTCAGGTTTATACACGCACAAGTAAAACCACTCATTTTTATTTGTCCTTTTTTTCGCCATCGATTCTAACTGATGCATTGAGACGTCAACATTCTTGCAATAACTTGAGCCATGTTTTAATATTGTACACTTCTTTGCAAAGTTTATTTGTAAATTCGACAAAGTTTTGCACTCAGTTTACTCTTCCTAATGTGTTTGCTGATGGTTCCCCCCCGGCTCTGAAAGCTGCTTGTTTTGCAGAGCTGTTTTTTTTTTTTTTTTTGGTGGTGGTGCCTTGACATTCAGCCAGCTATTCAGCGTATGAAGCTAGAAAAAAATAAAGGAAAAGAACTAATTTGTGTGTGGCTGTGTCTAATTAAGCTGATGTGGGAGAAGAGAGGGTCAAATCATGAGAGGGTGAACTGGAAAACAGCCTGGTCTTTTTATTTCTTTATTTATTTATGGAATGTAGTCCTCACACTGTCACTTAAACTGTCTGCATTCAAAACTCTAATTAAGCTAGACCTTTCCTAATTTATTAACCCGCTTTGTCATTTTAGATCGCAGATGGATGATAATCCGTATCATTGAAGTAACTGGTTGTGAAATAAAACTATAGAAAATCTGATCGTATTAGTTTCTGGTTGATCCTGCATTCCTTTAAAACAAACTTCAGTGATACTTTATCTTGGATGTCAAACCCTAATTAGTGATGATGTCCACCATTCCAGCTAAAATACTTCCCAGCTTATCACCATTCTGCAAAAGAATGTTGAACTTTTATGTTTTACAGCCCGTCAAGCCTAATTTCTTGTCTGCATTTTCCAGTACTGCTAAAATTATGTGAATTGTTTTCCACTGCGAAGAGCATTTGTGTCTGGAAAAGGTGGGTCTGACAGCTTAAAGAAATGGAGAAAAAGTAAATTTAATAGTTGTGTAGGCGTATTAAAGCGTCAAACTTGGTTTAAAATGTTTATTTCTGCCTTTATACAATTAGTTGTTCAAAGTTATACACATAACTTATAATTATTAATTAAAAATATTATCATAGCTTTTAATGCTCTGACACTAAAGTATACTTTGGATGTTTTGAAGCAGTTTTCTATGGAACAGTTATGAAAATTAAGCGTTAGCTAATATATCTGATAGAATATAGTCTGAATTTAATTAAAAGTTCATGACATTTACACAGATCCCTGCTTTACACATTGACAAATCGGAACTTTCCCTTTAAAGTTTCCACACGCCTGTTTAGTTCCACTTAGCTCGTAGTAGCTTGGCGTGATTTCTCGTGTCTCTTTGATCAATGAGTTTATCAGCCTCAGTCCCCCTGCAGGAAAAGAAGGTGAACAGAGGAGTTCCTCGTCAGAAAGACGAATGAGCCAGCGCCTTATCCAGAGCCCCTGAACCTCATCCTTCATCAGCCGTTTTGGCGCTTTGACAATGTTAGATTCCTTCACAAGTTTTGTGTTTGCTTTGCTGATACAGCAAGTTGTCAATTTCTCACAAGACCACAGGAAACTGTTATTAACTGGAAGGCAAGGCCCTGGCTGCCACTTTAATTCAGCACAGCTATTTGTCTAAGTGCTAACATATGAGGCTTACTGATTTTGGCAGGGTTGTTAACATTTTACAAGCTTAGACACACAGAAGCTTTTGACTAAATGCCTCAATTTATCTAATATCATTAGGAAATGCTAAGTTTGACCACACGTAGCATCAATGTATTAACTCATCAAATCAGAACCAAATTTGTGCTAAAGATCAAACTCAACATATACAAACTGATGCAAAGAGAGGGTGTGAAGTTTGATGGGTACTGTGGGACGTTTAGCTTGGTGTTATTACACCTGGTCCATCAGTAGCATCTGGCTGAGAGGAACTGAGGCTGATGGTGTGGTATGGATGGGGGATGGTGATGGAAGGGGGGGATAGAGGCCCAGCCAGGTGTTTCTACAGTGAGCTGTCGGCACTGTCATCATTCACTGGGGTCCTGACCAACTCATGCCACATCTCCTGAGCTCCTGGGTTTGATCAAACCTTATTAAAGAGATCTCAGTTCAGCTCCAATTAATTGTTAGTGATGGAAATAATCAGACATTCCCATATAATTAGGATCACCAAAGTTGAGGTAGATTTCTTTTCTGAAACTTTGATATGTATAAAAATAACTTGGTATAGAAATACAGTTTCTTGTTCTCACAGGGACAGGATTAGCTGGTTAAGGGTTTAGGCTTATCGAGATTACACACATCACTTTAATTTAAGAGGAGTTGATTGTTTTCCTACAAACTGTCACCTTCTAAAGAACACTGCTGCAGAGTATAAACTCACTTTTATAACTTACTTACAGGAAGTATGTCATTTATTGTACTTTTCTCCATAAATGCACTTGAATAGTTTGCCTCAAGCAAATTATAGTCAAAAGTAGATGTAAATAATATGCATTATGTTGGAATCAAAGCAATGTGTAATTTTATGAAATCTTTGCCTTGGTAATTGACTTTCATTTGTTAATTGGCTTCAGTGTACGCTAAACCTATTTCTGATTAGCAGATGAAGGTGCTTTTGAGCAAAACTTATTTTTGCAGTGCTGGGAAGAATGTACAGTGGAAAATTTGACCTTACCACAGAAGCGCTCAAAAAAAAAAAAAAAGTCAGTTTTCAAATTATTATACACATGCTCCAGACTTTGTCCACCATAAATGCATCAAGATGGGGGAACTTTCTGTGAGACAACATTCCAACAACTTGTCAAAAGCAATGACTAGAAAATAGCCTAAAATGGGGAAGAGGGGCATTGTGGCACAGTTGGTATAGCTGTCATCTCTCAGCGAGAAGGTTGCTGTGTGAGGTGTGAATGGACATGCGTCCTTGTGATGGACTTGTGATCTGTCCAGGGTGTCCCCTGCTTCTTGCACAGTGACTGCAGGACATAGGCACCAGCATCCACTGCAACATGTAAAGGAAGAAGCGAGTAAAGATAATAGTTGACTTGAAAAGGTCTTGATCTGAAAATGTATAAATCCATCGTGAGTCAGTAGTGTCAGTCTTCTATGATTTTTTTGTTTTTGTTTGTGTGTTTGTTTGTTTTTTTTGGCTATTCTTTTTGTTTTTGATATTTACAACCAGTCCTAATGAAGGGACTCCTGAGTAAACCACACAAGGCACACACAAGTTTCGGGGTACTGACACTAGAAAGGCAGCAGGAATTAAATTTTGACTGGATTGACAAGCCAACGACTTGAGTGGACCCAGTTGCCACCATCTTACAGCAATTCATCTCTACAACCTCAAACCTTTACACATCATCCACTCTTAAATTATTTAGCAATTTACATCTAATCCTATGTTCATTTGCAAATTGTAACAGCTAGTTGTCACACTTTTGGGGCACTTCCAGCTGGAATATGATAAAAAAAATTCTGCCAGAATAAAAGTACATACAGTACTGTATGTGTCCTTTTTTTCCTTCTACTCTATACTCTTGATATGTACTGTATAATCTCATGCTAAATTAGCCCAATTCATTTGCTTTACTAAACCATTATCACTTTCTTTGGCAACATCAAGGAGGGGGTGACGTGAAGAAGACCCCATCTCTCTCTGTTAACCTCTCCAGCTGTTTTCCCTTAATGTAAACACTTCCTCCTCTAATTTATCCCCTCCTTTAGACATTTGTCTTGATACAATGCCTCCCACAACACACCAGAATGTACCAGGGCTGTTTTCGACAGATATGTTTTGTTTATACTCCAACAGAAGCTGTATATTTTTTGTTTCAACGTTGTAACTTTCTACTAAAGGTAGTTAACCTTGCATCATACTTTGATGAGACTTATGTCAGAAAAAAGAAATGGGGATAAAACATAGTATATTTTGTCTCTGTTTATAATCTCGCTTACTGTAAATGTCCAGTTTTTATTCATCCTTGAGGTTTTTCATCCTCATGAAGCATTAATTAAGCAAAGCTTGAATTTGAGAAGTAAATCTCCCTAATCCCATTAAATATGGATGAGACTTATGATTGGGTTAACAACCTGCAGTAGCTTGCCCTCGTCCTTCAGATGTTGGCTTTTTATATTTTCCACGACTTTCCGCTAACGAGTAATTATCATTGCACGATGTTATAATTACTCCTCCGGCTGACAAACTCATGTGCGCATTCTCATTTAGGCATGACCGAGATTATGAAATCTCTGAATGTGTTCTGTGAAGCCAGTGACAAGCTCGGGATGTTTTTTATTAAAGCTGGGGTATTCTAAGAACGGCGGCTAACTGAGCTCTCAAGTTGGATGTTTTGAGGAAACTTGTCCTCTTGTCTCCTCAGAGTCTGTTTGGAGGACTGCTTCCTGCTTTAACCGATAACTAAACAGGACCGTGTAAATACTGGGAAGAGGCCCAGCAGGGCAGTTTAATAACGAGGATCTAATAAAACCGTTGCAGGCTAAGACAGGTATGTTGCTATTTTTGACTGTGGCTGGCTTCTTGAAGATATAGACCCAAGTTTGAGGACTTTATTTAAATAGGATTATACAAGTATGACAACTTCATATCCAAACTGCGGTGGAGGACAAACTGTGTCACACATTAAATGCCTCACATGATGGAATAAGCAATACTTAGTCATGCTAAAATGATTGTGCTTGGCTTGACAGTGTTAGCTCAACAATCTCAAAAGTGAAATTTTAAACTAACTTTTGCGCAGAAACTTATTTTCTCAAGACTCCGATTTTTATTTTACAGTATTCTTTTTTTTAGTTCTTTTGATATTAGAGGTAAAAAAAAATCAATTCTTTAGCCAAATGTAGCATTTGACAAGCTAGTTAGACACCTTATGTCTGACTAAAATTGTATGAGAGCTGTTGGAAGACAGTAATTTGGTGAAATCTCTTTTTTTGTATTGCACAAATAAAACTGTGATATTTTTTCTGTCATTGGATCTGTAAAATTTCTACCTTTTTTAAGCTGTTTTAGCCATTAAGTGAAGTTTTTCAGACGCCTTTTTGTCAAAGCTTCTCGCTGGTTCTTTCTGTGGTCGTAAAAAATAAGTTTGCTCCAAGCATGGAGGTGGGGATAAAGTTCTCTGATTTTATTTGTAAAGGCTTTACGAGCTTACAGTGGCCATCAAATTCTATTGCCGAATTTAAAAACGGCATTACTGTTCACCTCCCATCCCCATCGGTGTCCTGTTTACTTTATTGTTGTAACATTTGGAGCCGTCTGGTGATCAAGATGAGTATTAATTTGACTGTCTTTAGTTCGTTTAGGATTGGCACAAACAAGTTTAGACTTTAGCCTGTAACTTGAAATAATTATTTGGTGTGAAAGCCTACAAAATGACTGACTGATACATTTTGGCAATATGAATCACATTCAGAAGCTTTGGCTTATCTAAACCATTAGTGGTTTCCTTTAGATCATAAATATGTTTGTTCTTCTACAATAGAACCATACGTGTAATTAAACACAAAGTTCTTTTTCTTGTTGCTGCAAAGTGCGCAATTTCAGACCCCTATAATTAAATTGATCTTATCTGCCATAAACTCTTCTTTGTTGTTGCGTGACTGTAATGAAGCTAATATTTGCTCCAGCCTTATCTTAGCAAAAAATAGGCAGTGCCACTTTAAGTCTATTGAAGATTTAGAATAGTGTTCTCAGAAATGGCTTCAGCAAAATTTATTTTTTATGCTCTGTATCATTCGTTTACCAGACAAACACCCCCAAATTACTCAAAACATATTCACTTAAAGCTAACACAGAAGGAAGAATTATTTAAAAATAAAAAATAAAGTTTTTTTTGGCAGATTGCAAATTAGTATAGGCTCCAATAACTGGAAATATTTCATGTTGGAATTACAAAATAAAAAAGTTTTCCAGTTAAACCAGATCTGACTGAACCACAGAGCAATTCAAAGACGTAGCTCTCAGATTTATAGTCACCACGTCAAAATCTAAAATGTCCTATTTTTAAACATGTTTTGAACCTTTCTGCTTTACCTTACTGCTTTGAATGGAAACAATGGTGGGAATATTGATATTTAAGCAACAATTAACCCAAATGTGAAAACATTTGGTAATAATTTTCCAGTCCATTTAGTTGAAAAACCCCTCAAGCTTTCAGGTATTTTCAATTGTTCATATTCAAGACGGAGAGATATTTCATTTGTATTTGTTAGAATCTGAATGTGGAAGCTCCTCTTTACATATAATATCAACATGTGATGCAGAGAAAAGTTTCCTGTCCGTTATTGCATTCCCTTTAAATCATCGAGGAGAAATTTAATTGGTTTTCTTGGCTTTTTAAATCCCACACTGTCCTACCGCATACCACACTTCTTATTGCATAACTAAAATTCAATGCTTCAAAACAGTTTATGAAGTATGTCCACTTATTTTTATACTGGTAAGGGAAAAGAGCCACTTTTTTTACGTTCACCTACACACATACTCACACAGGTCTTTGTTCCTGTGACCTTTGTCGTCTTTTCTTAGCGCTTTATTTCGAAGTTTCCTTCCCATCAGGTTTTCCTTTCACATGAGAGCATATCCTTTCCAGCAGCAGCACAACAATGTCCTGCATGATTACAGCTCTCCCAGATCTGAGACCAGTGGAGCCAACAGGCTGCTAGGCACATGCTAAAGCCATCAGCTAGTGAATGGTGGTGGTTAGCCACACAGACATCACAGAGTAGCCATCTCACTTTAATGAAACTGCAGGATCGGGGTACTGTATCAACTTTCTGCATGTATGAGCTTATGCCTCTGTCTAGAAATGAGGGATGAATGCTTTTCATCGAATGGCCTGCCAGTTATCCAACTGGTCTTTCTATAGAGTGAAAGTGTCTCAGATGACTTGTTTGCATATTAAAATATCAGTTTCGTATCTCTTTGAAAATCAGCCCAATCTCCTCAAGCATCTGCTCACTTTAAAGGATTCCACTTTTGCAAAGTTTTTTTAATTTTTTTATTAGACACATCTCATTTGGCCTCTCAAAGCTCAGCTCAGACCGTCTGTTGGAGTACCCTCCCTGCCTGAAAATGACTTAATTACACTCACTTAATTAATTTGAATTGACTCTATTTATTATGCATGAATTATTTGATATTGCTGAATCTCCCTTTATGGTCTACTGGTGATTGTGATTTAGAGGAGAAGTTATAGCTCTATGCAAGTACAGAAGTCATTATTTATTAATCTTACCAGTCTTTTTATATAATCAACTAAACAAACAGTTTTTTTTTGTTTTTTTTAACAAATATGAATTTGAGTTTGCGGTTTGAGTTCTTTGCCACTTGGGTCTTGTACAACAATCTTGCAATGTTCCAAAATTGTTTTGCACTTTAAAAAATAGTTTAATAGAACAAATGAAGTATAAATTTTACTGTTGGAAAGTTCTGGTTTAAGAAGGTATACATTTTATATGAAAAGAAGAAGTTAAATTGTTTCAAACAAACGATAAATAGCATCATTTCCTATTGTTAACTATACAGGAGTCCCTCGTTTATTTGGGGGGGGGTTACGTTTTGGACCCTCCTGCAAGAACTCAAAATTCACGAAGTAGGACCGTTATATTTATTTTAGTATTCATATATGTGTATATATGTGTATGTGTATATATATATATATATATATATATATATATA
>NC_056517.1:27623826-27635491 GCF_014905685.2 Nematolebias whitei
TATATATATATATATATATATATATATATGTATATATATATATGTGTGTGTGTGTGTGTGTGTGTGTATATACATATATAAAGGCTTTATAAACCCTTCCCGCACTCTTGCAATGTTCTACAACATACTTTATGTAGCTACTACAAATTTTTATATGGGAACTCACCAGCCTTGGTCCGGTTCTCGTCATGTTTTGATTGGCTCTGTGCAGCCATTGAGCACCAAATGCTTTTGGAGAGAACCGGACCTTCAGAGAAACAGCACAAAACCACACAATGGTCCCAATCGAGTCCAAATAATCCATAGAAATCCGGACGAAAAAAGTCCCAGTGGGCTCCGGAGAGAACTCCTCCACGCGGCACTTCCCTGCTCGATGGGCCTCATGGGCCGACGAGTGGCATTCAGATTCATCGATAAGTCTGGAGATTTGGTTCTGGTCCAGTTCTGGTCCGGTTCCTGGTCGGTTCCATGCGGCTCTCTGCATCCGCTGGGTGCAGAGGTCACTATGAATTATGACCTAGCTTTTTTGGGATCGTATCAAAATTTTCCCTCCATTTTAGCAGAAAGCAACTTGGCTTCTAGGTGGGGCACTGTTGGCTTCTGGGAAATGTAGTCATTTTGAGTGATGATACATTGTAGGCTTATTGCGAGAACCTAACAAATTGGTGGCACCTGTCCGAAGTATTTACCGGTATTTCTTTTGCTAACTTTTTACTGTACATTATCCCATACTTTCCCAGTCATGTGAGTAATATTAAAGTTGACAATCATGTGTCGTGTACATTTTTTTTGTGTGTGTACAATCTTTGAAAAACGGTGAAAGAACGAGTCCGCAAAAGTCTAACCACGAAGTAGCGAGGGACTAGAGTACAATATAAAATAAAATAAACTACACTGAGAAATGGAACAACAGTAAACCAAATGTTTATGAGGTTGATTTGTGATATGAAATGTAAACCAAAAGTTCAACTATGGCCCTTACCTTACTCTGTATTTGCATGTCCCAGTTCAACTTGTGTTTTAGCAATGGCTAGCTAAGGGGAAAATATAAGTATTTTTTGAGTAAACAGTTGTTTTCCTAACAATTTTTTTGAGTTTTTCTGTGCTTAGACTGTTGTGTCTGCTGCACCATCAGGCATGGGTGCTGTAGTCTGTCTTCATGGGTTAGGACAATTTGTATGCGCAAACTGTACATACAAGACATACATTGTACAAAGTATACAGTCATGCCAAAAGACACATGCCCAGCAGAAGAGATGCAATCAGTAGAATCAAAGCTCTCAAAATGTTCCCTAAGATGCTACAAAGAAACAGCTCTGAAAGCAGGCTCTAAGGAAGGCTTTATTGTATTCATTTTGCATTTTGACTAAAGCATGTCACTGATATTTCATTTAGACTTCAGGAAATCATATCAACTCATAAAAAGGAGCATAATATGTCTCTTTTACCAGTTGCAGTTTCTTTGGAGCAGCTGACAGCTGCATACTTCACACAGCACTCAATTTAAGTGTTGCTTCTCTGATTTCCAGCTTTCCTCTTACAGTCTGACCAGAATCTTTTCAGATGACTTGAAAGATATACAAACACCTTGAACGGTTCACTTTCCACAATTTTACAGCCTTACAATTCTCCATCTCTACAGTTTCTCTTCTGTTGGGAGTCATTTGTTGCTCAGTGTGGCCCAGTAAGCTGGATTTTGTGCCGCTCTGATCTGGGTAGAGTACCCTAACTAATCCGCTTGAGCGCTGGATGTTTGCTGAGGACACATTTACGCACACGCTAACAAATTGTGATTAAAAAATAGATGCGTACGTCCTGCCAAAAAAAGATGAAACAGAATAAACCATATGGAACAAGCTCTCAGAACACCCAGATTGCACATTTGCAATGTACGTGTCACTTTTGCTAACATAGGGGTTGCATTTTATTAAAAGTTTGTGCAGTTTAAACTCTGTACTTTATGTAGAAATGTTATGTTATTATACTCTTTATGTAGACTAGTTTTCTTAATCGACTTGGAATGTAATGATGTAATTCCCACTTTCCATGTCTTTAATCGCAGCTTAAAAGGCATGATCTTTGATCCATATTTAAATTACAGCTGCAGGACTTAGATGAGGTTAGATGTATTTATTTTATTTTATTTATTATTATTCCTTGTTTTAAAATCTTCTAAGTAGCTCTGGGCTTAGGTGCAAAGTTCTGTCTTCTGTATTTGAGTAATAAAAAGATGGGAAGAGATTGTATCTGGATGCAGCTGATGAGCTTAAAGAATGCAATGAAAAGATGGAGGGATGATGAAAGAGAAGAAACCAGAGGAGAACAGAGGCTTTGGCAGAGGAATAGAAAAAGGGCGCTACTTGAGCGTTTCATATGCCCCTCCTGGCATTACGTCACTAAGATGTTTCAGCACTGATGACATTGCAGGACCGGAAAGGAGGTATGGATCTTGGGATGATGTCATTAATAGCCAATCAGGAGACACGGGGACTGGTAGGGTCTGGCCAGCTCCTGGGCTGAATTAGTAGGTTTTGCTTGAAAATGTATTTTCCTGCTCTCACTTTATACATGCAGCCTTTTATTTCTTAGTTTTTCATTTCCTGAAGACTTTGGATTTGTGTGAAAGTGACTTTTATCACACAGTGTTTCTGCCACTGATTAAAAGTTAACTTCAGCTGAAACACGAATGAAGATTTAAAATTATGTATACAACAGAGGAATGTGTTAAATAACACATATACACAAAACACTGTCTACTCTGTTGTTTTTGATACAGAATGTAAAGAATCAATTTTATACTATTTTATAGCATTTTACCTGTATTTTAGGAATGCAGAAAATATCTGCATTTTGTATGCTCACAAATGTTTTTTTTTCTTTTAATGCAAACAATTTTACAAACAAATAATGATGTGCAGATTTATCAGATGCAAGGCAGAGTGAGCATTCATGAAATTGTACCTTTACTTGTTAAATATCAATTTAATATTTACTCTCCTTTTCCTCAGTTCTGGACTGGTCTCTGACTGGAAAGGTGTGTTTCTTTAGTTGCCACAAACTTTTTTGTCACTTAACAACCACAAGACATTTTCTCCTGTCTACAACCACAATCTGGCAACAAGAAGCATCTGGAAACAATGAAATGGGAGAAGTAGGATTTTCATTTAGTAAAGTTGGTGTCTGTGAGTCCAAAACAGTCAGCTGGAAAAGCTCACGTTCTATAAAGTTGAAGGAAGCATTTTGAAAAATAATTTCCTGTTCTCACATTGTGACAGACGGCTCTTTATATTGTTCATTTTAACCCCTTTTCATTTAACCTCAACAATAAATGTCTCATATGAGCTTCAAAAATAATTGCTGTAAATGTTTATCTGTAATTATTAACTAAGATTTGTATTGTAACCTGTTTAGCTCTGTTCTATAAATGATTTAAGTTAAACCATTTTTTACAGTGTCAAGCAATAAAATCCTTCTGTTGGGGGAAACGTATCAGAAAGAAGAGGGTGCGACGGGACGTCTGGTTTTATATAAATTATTATTGTTTTTTGTCAACCCTCTTACTCCCTTGACCTGATCTTAGCTTGTGTTTTATAACCCCAGTGTTGGAAAACTATTAAACTTAGCAGGAAATCATTTATTTTCTCTGCTCTGATGGGAAAACTGCAACATTTTGTTTGCCACATCTAAACTACTGCAAAGCCTCTACTGTTTCATTCCTTAGTTCCTCTAAAACTCGATGTCTTGCATTCTTGTGATCTTATTGGGAAATATCTGCTGCCAGCAAGTGAAAATGCAGAATATTTAATGATGATTTTGATTTCTTTCAGAGACCAGTGAGGGAAAGCACTATTCATTGTCTTTGCTGAGTTTATATGATGTCATTTTTTTTAATGGTTCTTTTCTGTAGCTAATATTAGAAAGGCACGATATTATCGTCATGGTATCAGTATCGGCCGATATTAGCGATAAAATTAAATATCGGACATGGGCCATTCCATCCAAATAACACCAATATAAAAGGTGCTGTTTATATACAGTATGTAAAAGGTGCTGTTTTTATATGCAACCCAGTGACAAGGATTACTGCAGTGCCAGCACAATGCCACGTGTGCCGTTGAGTTTAGATTTGTGAAAATTTCCAAATTTGCACTGTTCGCGCGTTGTCATTGTGCTAGAGAGAGTAAATGTCATGAATAAATTTGACATTAAACATAATTCAAGTTGAAGTGTTACATCATTTTCAGCCCCCTTTTTGGCATCTGCATTTGGTAGCAGGCCCAACTGACAAAGACCATGTAGAATAACGTAGTATTTTAATTCCACAGCAGAGAAAGCTATGTAGTCTCTGTAAGGAGGTCTAGGAAAAAAATATTGGTATTGGTATTTGTTATCAGCCAGATAAATTTGAACATATCTGATATCGGCCAAAAATCTAATATTGTGCATCCCTAGCTACCGGTAATATGTTTCTTGACACACTGTCAACAATTCAATACACTAAATATAAAATACGAAATTGTATTGATTGACAATGCCATTCCAAAAACTCTACAGCCACATAAAGGACTTTTTTGTGCGTTGAAGAGCTTAAGTCGAACAGATGCCTGTGACAACTTTGACTATTTTGAAAGGAAATTTATTGCATACAATTTTTTGAACATGTTCAAAATTGAAGCAACAAAGCTGTGAGCCTCTGCAGCTCACACAGGAACATTGAGAACCCCTGCAAATGTTTTAAGACATTTTGGAGTCTCTTTCACAAATGTCATTTGCCAACTAGTCACCAACAATCACATTCCAGTAAGATGCGACCCCAACATGGTAATCCAGTAAGAATAAACTTTGTTTAGCCAAATCGAAGTTGTTCAAAGAACTATTTACAATAGGTCTTCAAATACTTTTCACAAAACCCCACTAGAAGAGATCTGGACTACAACATGGCAGACACTTTAAAATAGAGGTTTTTTTTCTTAATCCTTGTGAATATTTATAGTTAAGCTGGTTCACATTTACAAATGTTTCAGCTCCAGACTCCCTTCCTTCACAGAGTCATAAGGTTGGATAGGATCCACTGAGTCCATCAGCAGGCACACATCTACACAGGAGCACATGAATAAACTCACTGCACATGAACAGCATACTGTGGATTTCACAGATAAAGACTGAGACAGAGGCTCTAGTGTTCTCAGGATCTCAGAGAGGCTCCCTCTTTAAAGGGCCTGTTTCATATCCCTCCACCACCTGCATCACTTATCAGCTTCCAGCAGGACTCACCTCTCCCAAGCAGGTCCTCGTGCAGCCACTCAAACTCATCTGTGTCCTGGAACATAGAGACCTAACAAATCCTTGGTTTTGTCTAGTTAGTGAATAGAAAGTAGAGCTGGCTGTGCAGCACATTTTGAAACAATATTCCTCACTGTGACTCTTCTGTTTGACAAATGCTGAGTTGTGTTTTGTATTCTTGAGTTGTCGGTTAGTAATAACCTTCAGCTGATTATTCTGCGCTGGCGTGCAGAGTAAAACAGAGAGAAGGAGATATGAGGTGCAGCGGGGAAAAGTGGGGGAGCACATGATTGACTGGCTGCAAAGTCTGAGTCTTAAGCTGCTTATCACTGCGAGAGAGCATCGTTTGCAGCGCAATCACTTTTTGATAAACTTGTGAAAGAGCTAGCATATTAAAAAAGACATTAAATGAAAGCCTTGTTCTGCCTGAATGCATAGTTAACTTGCTGCAGCAAAGACAAAAAAAAAAACTTTAAAGTTTCTTAGAATTTTCAAAATGGTGCATTTTGATTGATCTTAAAATCATTCTGACCGTGTCTTATTATCAGAATTTTTTTTTTTTCTCCTTTCGGCTGCTCCCTTCTTCAGGAATCACCACAGCAAACGAAGATTTGGCAATTGTTTTTATGCCGGATGTCCTGACACAACCACAGACCACCAAGCTACCACAGTCCTCTGTGTGGAGCAGAGCGATGCCATCTAGGGGGCAGATGGTGGGAGTTAAGGGCCTTGCTCAGGGACCCAGAGTGGGGCAAATGAGGCTGGAGGCAGGTGTGGGTGTTTCACCTTTTCCACCCACATTTTTGTTTTGTCAGTCCAGGGAGTTGAACCGGTGACCTTCTGATCACATGCCCACCTTCTCTAACCTCTGCGCCACCACTCCCCTTATCATCAGAACATAATTTCCCAATTTTAAACAAACGGTGCTATATATTTATAGTGTGTGGTTGTTGTGGTTTTCTAATATTGTGACATGATTGCTTTTCTGTTGTGTGCTTTTCTGTCTGTTAACATAAAAACTTGCCTAAACCGAAGTGAGATATGTTATCAACATACCGGTACATTAATTTACAAAAGAAATGCCAGAGATTTTGGCTTTTGTATCGCTCTGTGCAGTCCTTGCGTCTATTCTTTAGCAACGTTGTGCAAATTGTTGCTGTAGATTTTCCCAGTTGACTGATAATGATAGCCACTGTGATGCTATCATGACATGCCCTGAGTTCTGCTGAGAACTCATAGCTTTCCTGTGAATCTCATTTTGGTGCAAGTCCCAAGGATCTGATTTCCTTTTAAAAAACGGTCTGCTGTAAAGCAATCCTGCCTGAAGCAGGAAAAAAACCCTATCAGTGAGTGTGCTGTATCTGATACTACTAACTCACTGTGTGAATGTTTTATCTGATAATACATACCCACAGAGGTCTTGCTTGAGTTTGAAGACATGAAGTGTATCTGAGGTTGGGTTTTTGGTTTTATAAATTGTTTAATTTAGTACTTTGAGGGGTATTTTTTTTCTATTTTATTACATTTATTCAGAGATGTGAGACGTCTGGAAAACTTGAATTGATCCCCTGCTGCACTTGAAAAAGTGTTGAACATATGAATCCACCAAAGTTCATGTTCAATAATCCAAGTAAATATCCAACAATGATCAGTCAGGTCATCTGGATGGTTTCATTTTTTTTTTTTCCTGAGTCGTTTTGTCCTTCTCCAAAGGACTTCTTCAATTTGAGGAGTTTTGAACCACTTTGACATGACTGCCTCAGAGGAGTTGACGGGGGAGAGGGCAGGCCCTGAAGGCCATCTTACCTCCAGCAAACTGTTTTTCCACTATGGAGTGTGCTGTTTGTGGGACTCACTCAGTTTGTTGGTGGCTCCTCAGACTGAAGAAGTCCTTTGGATGAAGGACGAAACATTTCAGCAAAAACAGAAACCATCCAGATGACCTGACTGAACATTGTTGAACATATGAGTCATGCTGAGAGTCTATTGTGACTAAATTATTAGTAACACAATGTATTTTATCTCAAAGCGCATTCACCTTTGATCCAGGTAGAGATTTAAGATCATGTTTCCTCTGGAGTTTGAAGTGGTCAGAGATTCTTTTGAAAACTTCATTGTAAGTTGTAGCGAACTCCTCCTGGGTGGATGTCTTCTCAGTCACAGCTGCTTGTTACATCCCTCCCGCCCTCCTCTTCAGGGACACAACTGACCTCACTGTTGGCCCAGCGACTGTTGTCAAGGGAAACGAGCAGACATCTGAGCCAACGGCTAGATTGACTTACACCTACTCTGGTCATGAGTTAATGAAGTGTACACACAGCTGGGGTTTACCGGCAAACGCATGCACACTGGAAGCCACACACACAGCCACACTAACAAACATACCAGTCCATTAAGCAGCGCTTAATGTCTCATTTAATGAATGACAAAAGAAATATTGTGGAGCGCATATCTCTGTGGATGACTGAGGTGTCGCACAAACTCACAATCTTCATGTTTTTGCCACATCTTTACAACACACACATTGTCTTCTGATTATTGTATAACATGACTGGAGAGAGTTCAAAAGCACCACCTGCTGTTGAAAAGATGAAGATCATAAAATAGAGTATCTGGTAGGGGAGAGAAGGAAATTGCAGGAATGCTGCTTAGCCTTGATCATGTGCTGATGTGTGTCAGACAGACAGTGATTTTGTCGACAAACAAAAGTGCTTGAACGTCAGAAAAGATGCAGCTCCTGTCTTGTTTCCGCCTCTGCTTGTGTGTTTTTCTAGTTGAACAATGTGTGCGGAAGGGGAGCAAAATGACTAATTTGCAAGAACGTAACCAGTGACTTTACACAGGACTTAAAGCATTATTTACCTTTACAAGGAATGTAGCCTTTTGCAAAAGCATGCATAGACTGGGTTAAAATTTATTGAAGTTGTTCCTTCAGTGGGGAAGGTTATAAACTTTGTCCTCCATTTAAAGACCTACAAGTGTCACCCACCCAGGATAAGCTATCTCAGTTGCAGGCAGTAAATGGGAAAATCAATAGCTGTGCTTAATTTGGGTTCTGCTAAAAATTGCTTGACACTTCCTGCTTAATAAATATGGAGTGCAACCATTATTTTGCTTTCATTTCTGCTGTGCTAGTAACATATCAACTCAACTCACCACCACAGTGAATCATATGTCTGTAACTTATATTTTGGCCCACTTCCAGTCCCTTTATATGGGTTTGCCAGAATAAAAAGTCAAGAAAGGCTTGTGTGTCTGATTACACATGCTCACGTTGATACAGCATGCTTGCACACTGCATATCTTAATCAGAACTTTACCTGCACTTATTGTATGTTCCCCAGAGCTCAGGTGCATCTACATTTCTATAGACATACATGCTGCTGTGATTTTAGCTAAACTAAGGGAAGCAATGGTCAACACAAACTGCAAAATTGCTTGAAAAGGCTTCCTTGGGAAAGGAACAGGGGTGACAATATATGGAGGGGAAAAATATAATAATAAAAATAATTTTCACATGAAAAGCAGTTTTTTTTTTAAGATGGCAATAATTCACTTTAATCTCATACTGTTAGCTCATGATTTCATTTTTTTTAAAAAACTTATGCAAATAACTATTCACCAAAACTGATGATGATGTAAAGGTTTATATATTTTTTTTAGGTCTTGAACTAAAATTGATATAATCTGCCTGAGAAAGCACCACTTCTTTCTCAAAAGCATCTGTGATTGGTATATGATAGGAGACCAATAATAAGTCACTGGCTAAATTAAAATTTAATGCAATTAGCAAAAAAAAAAACGTGTTATTAATTTTTAATGTTACTTTTTTGTAAGGCATATTCTTATAACATAGAAAATTTGATGTGTTTATGTCTGAAGAAAAGGGTGATACCAGTACGTTGATATGAAGTCAGATATTTTGTTATATTTGTTGTGCATAAATGTGGTTGTCTGTGTATACGTAAATGTGAAACATTTGGCTGAGCTGCACTGCAATATGCAAGTGCCTCCTTGGAAACATAATTATCATAACAGCAATCAGTGAGCCATCACCGGCTACCTCTACCATCACCTCCATTAGGTCTCCTATGCACCCGGGCAGCGTCAGTGTGCAGCTCTGGCTCTGCTCAGCAGAAACTAATGTAATAAGTAAAGGCCAAGGAATCAGGTGGGCTCAGTCTGAGGCAAGATGAGGAGGAGGGAAGACTTTTTTCCCAAAAAATACAGGAAGTTTTAGCTTTAGCAGTTGCTAATTAAATTTGAATATACTTACAGCAAGTAAGGACATCTTTTACCTGAAGTTGTTTTGGAAATTATTTCAAAATGAAACACGCAACACAGACAGACACGCACGCACGCACGCACGCACGCACGCACACACACATATTTATTTATTTATTTATTTTTCCCCCTCCTCCATCTCACTCGGTCTTCTGCATTCTCTGTCCTGTCTCTGTCTTTCTACGGCTGACTTTCATTCCTGTTCTTTCAAGTGCATACCTCCACTTCTATTAAGTTCTCTTCCACCTGTTCCCTGTTCTCATCACAGATCGTACTGTCATCTGCAAACATCATAGTCCACAGGGATTCCTGCCTGATCTCATCTGTTAATCGGTCCATCACCAGAGCAAACAAGAAGGGGCTCAGAGCTGATACTTCATGCAATCCCACCATTCATTTTCTTCATTAGCTCCTCACAGTACTCCTTCCATCTTCCCGTCATGCTCTACTCACTTGTTAGAACATTACCAGTCCTATCTTTAACAAGCCTAACCTGTTGCACGTCCTTTCCAGCCTGATCTCTCTGTCTCACCAATCGGTACAAGTTTGTCTTGCCCTCTTTAGTGTCCACCCTCCCATACAACTCATCATTTCTGCTTTGTTTTAGCTACCTCCCTTTTTGCTCTACATTGCATCTCCTTATATTCCCATCTATTCTCTTCATTCCTCTCACTGTCATATTTCCTCTGGGCTAATTTCTTTCTTTGAATAGCTTCCTGCAATTCTCTATTCAACCACCAGGTTTCCTTATCATCTTTCTCTGTCCAGATGACACACCAAGTACCTTCCTACCTGTCTTTCGAATTACTATCTCTGTAGTAGCTCAGACATCTGGAAGCACTTTCTTAACATCCTCAGCTTCTCTCTACCCAGACTTCTTGGGACTGGCACAAGAGATGCACTGGCTTGTGCCCCCTAGTGGCTGGTGGTCAATATATGCATATGACTTTTAAGTTACATATACGAAAAGTTGTATACTAAATATAATAACTGTATAATTATATATATAACCGAATATATATAAGCTAATCACTCCACCAACCCTGTTATATCTAGTGTGTCTCTTAATTAGCAAGTATTGATAATATTATTGTAAATATCATTATAGTGTTTGAATCTTACATTATTTCACTTAACTACACATTACCTTTATACACTAGGCTTAAATGAACACATCTGAAATTCCAGCTCTGATAACTTTAAATAATTCAAATTTTTTCATAACATGGGACCGCCCCTGTTATGTGCATCACTATTCATGGCTTCGGGGTATCGGCCTTACAAGTCCTGCTTTTATTGCTCACAACACAGCTTTGTATCTAACCGCAAAGTTATGGGACAGTAATAGCAGGGAAGAGTGGGCGTGTGCACACAGAAACATTCCTTCATAAATAAGTGACAGCCAGAAGGATGCCTTGCTGGTTGTAAGACCTGGTGATCACAAGCAAATGTTTTATGTTGTCTTTCAGATGAGGGGCCCATCATTTACTCAACACTGACAGCTGGGGAAAAAAGAGAATTACATTCTTGAGTCATTGAAGCTTGGAAGAATTCACTTACAGATCCCCTCTGATGCTCTAAAAGAAGAAGCCTTCTTCTGAGCCTGTAAAGCTGAGAGTAAAAAGTGCAGCGGGGCACGTTGTTTGGACCACAGGGTGTAATTGTCAGTTTGGAGGAGTAGCTTTGATTATGGGTTTGGTTCAGGAAAGTCTGACCTGTTGGTTGGTGGGGATGATGTACGTGTCATTGTCAGGACTGAGGAATTTTGGCACATAAACACACACACTACTGCAACTTATTTATTTATTTTAAAGCTTTTTTATTATTAGATGAATAAACACATAATGTTTTAGATTGATTTGTGTCAAATTATATATATATATATTTTTTTCAGAATGAATGCTATTCTTTTAAAAGAACTAAACATAAAAATGTGTTAATGCAGTGTGAAGTCTTCAAGTCAAGTCTTATCAGGTGAACGGAATGACATCAGATGTGAGTTTTATTTAAAGAACATGACCAGTATTATATCCACCCCCCCCCCCCAACAAACCTTATGTTAAATGACCTAGTATATATATTTTTTTTTTTTTTTTTT
>NC_056517.1:27635891-27729390 GCF_014905685.2 Nematolebias whitei
TTTTTAACAAAAAAACGAAGTCCAGATGACATGATTCAACCTTTTTTGTTGACCTAGTATATAATTTTTGGCCGATTCCCTAAACTAGATACCCATTATTTTTTTAATAACCTGCAAAAGTGTGATATTTTACATAATTTTAATGCAGTTTACCATTTTGCCTCAGATATTATCAGAAGGATTATTAGAAATGATTGGTTATTGAATATATTAAACAGTATCCGCATCGCATCACCTGCACAGAATGACCAAATGACGTGCAAATGGCTGGCTGTTTCTCCGTCGGTTGTGGCTAAGCTGAGCGTGTGTGTGGTTGAAAACGATGAACTCGTCTCCATGTGGTAGACATTACATGTCAGCTGCTGCTTTGTTTTATTTTTTTCATGCTTTCACCCCACCAGTTTAAATTACACGGGCCACAAGCTCCCTCATTGATCTTCTCACGTTTTCTTGTTAAAGTATATCACTTTGTGGCTGCTTCTTGAACATTCAGATCGGGTCACTTACATAAGCAGCTGCAAAGAAACTCCATCACACAACCCTTCCCCCTTTAAAAAAAAAAAATGTGTGCATACAGAATATTTATTTTTGGATTGTTTGGATACAGCTTTCCCGAAATATATGTAAACAGGTAAACAAAAGGCTTCAGTGTCTTCTGTGAAGTTTCTAATTAAAAACACTCCCTGCAGAACTTCCCCATTCTTTTTTGTTGATCAGTTAGCCTGATTCAATATTATCTTGTTGCACATGGTGAGAGCAGTGTGAATGTTGCTCAGGAGTAGGTTATGACACATTTGGATGCATGCTACCGTCTGCTGGGCCCCTAAGCAGAGACGGAGAGTTGCAGACAAAGTTCTGATAAAGAACAGACTGTGTGCATGTGGCTGAGTATATTTTTACTGGGCATATGTGTGTGAGTCAGCCAGTTTGACACCTGTTAAACTTCAGGCTTTTGGAGATGATTGTTTCTGATCTGTATCAAAAATACCTTTTATTCTCTGTATATCACAATCAAGTCAGTGGTTTCCCCAAAGCAGCTGCAGAGCTTTTAGCCCCAGGGTGAGGGTCTGGTCGCTCTGTGTCCTGGAATGCAGTTAACGTTCTAAATCCCCACCAGTCTATCCAGGGGCAGAGGGGCAGGGCCTATCTCAGGCCCCCTTTTCCACGTGAGCTACGTCTGGAATCTCTTAAGTGAGCAGCTAGCCTATACCCCCAACCTTTCTTTTTAACGGTACTCTATGTGTTGATTTTAAAGAGCAATGGAAGAAGAAATTGCAAATGAAGACAAAGATTGCTCACTTAATGAAGGTAATGAAGTTTCTTATGTCAGCTGTGCATGGATTCACACCCTGCAGAGGATTGAGTGTTTATTTTTTAATTTAATTTAATTTTTTGTCTGCTTGGTGCAATTTGGTTAGCTGTGGGGAAACTGTTTGGGAGTTTAAAAATAGTTTTGGAAGTACATGAGTCGTGCTGTGACTTGAGTAGTGTGGGGGTTTGGGCTGACGACGCACTGACACTCGGTTTGTTTATTTAAAAAGTGATACCTGATCTATATGCATTAATACATTTTTTGTTTATGTTTGTGGGAAAAGTGGATAAGAAAGGTGACATAAAGTAGACTGCACATGGAAACAAAATACGGTGTTGACTTGCAGCAGCTAAACCTACAGAGTAACCTTTGCTCAAAATGTCTTTGAGGGCATGGCAAAATGTTACCTCGTTATTTGTTCCACACACTGTGCTTTCAAGCCTTCAAATATGAAAATGTACTAAACAACCAAACAAAAAAACAGTGGCAATACTTGAAAATTCCTATTTCAAATACTGATGACTTGAACTCTGGAAAAGGTCCTTCATTTTCTGCCATTAGCCTCTAAAAGGTACATATTACAGCTCTCACCTGCCTACAAAACACACTTCGGTTCATCTTATTGCTTTTCTTCTATGGCGACCTCCTCAAATAACATTCCTTTCTTCTTTTCACCATTTGTTCCTTTGTCCTCTTTCTTTTTCTTTATCTGAAACTTTATTTTTAATGCTTCATACTATAGAGCCATCCATTATCTTTACCCACTCCTTCCTTTCCAGGTCATAGGGGTCACTGGTGCCCATGTCCAGCAGTCACTGTGTGAGAAGCGGGGGACACCTTGCACAGGTCGCAAGTCCATCACAGGGACACATAGAGACAAACGAGACAACCATTCACTCTCTCACTCACACCTAGGAACCATTTAGAGTTACCAATCATCCTAACATGCATATTTTTGGTTGTTGGGAGAATTCAAGTCAGCATCCTTTTCACTGAGAGGTGGACGCTCTACCAACTGCACCACCGTGCTGCCCCATACTCTAGATCTACTCCAAATTATCTTTCATTAAAGTCTCATAAACAAGAGGACAAAGATGTTTCTGCAACAAAACAGGCCTAAATAATGGTTATTTTGAATATAATGCATTAGGCATGCTTGCATTGACTGCAAAGAATTGCTAATGTGAATCTGATTATGTTGTTTGTTTGCTAAAGCAGTCTTGTTGAACATATATCAAGTGCTTATTATGTGTTCTTTACCTTTACATGCACATTTTATAGTAAGAAAAGTGCATTAATTAATTCATTATAAATGACATTGCATTGGTCCTGAAATGCACTTTTTTGCACATACCATTGCTAATGACAAAATGTAAGAATTATGTCACATAAAAAGTTAATTCTTAAACTAAAAATCATTCAATCTTCTTTCAAACGTACCATCATTTGTTGACTTTTTAAAATCACCACTTTATACACATTTCTGTCCATACCTGTTGTTTCAGTGTTTTTTTTTCAATATGGTTCAGATCAGTGCTTTGTCTTAGTTATTTCGTAATCCTTTATTTTTGCTTTTAATACATTTTGTAGTGGATTTGTTAGCATGCTGAAAATCATTAACCTGAAATTATTAATTAATGACCTGCTGACTAGTTTCGTCTGTCTGACCGATGTCCTCACATTAAGCAATCTTTGATGGGTGAGAGGAATCAAATCACTGACTACAGAAAGCCCACCACTGAGGCAACAAAAAAAATACAAACCATACGACTTCCATCATCGTGTTTCACAGTTGATAGGAGGTTGTTCTTAAAAAAAAGTTGGATTTGTGCCAAAGATTCCTGTTACTGTCAGCAAACAAATTGTTTTTGCTTATTTCAAAATGTTTGGTTGTTGTCACCGTGTTCTCTACTGAGCAGTACCGTATTTTCCGGTGTATAAGTCACAGTTTTTTGCATAGGTTTGCCAGTCCTGTGACTTATACGCCTAAGCGACTTATATGTTTTTTTTTTCCTCTTCATGATGCTTTTTTTGGACTGATGCGCTGGAAAATATGGTAATTTGTTTGGTGGTAAATTTATAACATGACACTGTTATGAACACTGTCATGATATTGTGCTGTACTTCATTTTTCACAACTTTTACGTTCATTACATTTTTAACCTCTTCTTTCTGTACCTCCATTGCTTTCTCAGAACAAACCAAAAGCAACCTGAAGGTAACCTCCCCTGAGGATGCTGAGCACCTAATCATCAGGCAGGCATCCCCAAATGGGTCAGCTCCTTCTAGAGGGGACGTCAAAGGCAGCAGGACTGTCCCTCGAAGGCACACACTAGGAGGGGCTCGCACCTCCCGAGAGATCCTGGCGATGCAGCCACCAGATATGGACAAGAAGAGAGAAGCCTT
Source organism: Nematolebias whitei (assembly GCF_014905685.2). NCBI lineage: Eukaryota > Metazoa > Chordata > Actinopteri > Cyprinodontiformes > Rivulidae > Nematolebias > Nematolebias whitei. The sequence continues at coordinate 27,639,610 of NC_056517.1, forward strand.
CCTGGAGCACCTGAAGCACAAGTACCCCCACCATGCCTCAGCAATCATGGGCCACCAGGAGAGGCTCAGAGACCAGGTCAGTGGGTTTAAGGGAGACCAGGATATGTGACATTCTTTGGTTGTAGAAACGATCACTTTGGTAACATTGGACTTACCTTTTGTGAAACCTACTTCTTTAATCTTCATCAAAGTTCATGTTCAATAACCCAGGTCAAAAATCCAACATAGTAAAGTCAGGTCCTCTGGACGTTTTTTTTTTTTTTTTGTTGAAATGTTTCATCCATAATAATAATAATACACTTTGGCCATGGCTGCCTCAGAGGAGTCGACGGGGGAGAGGGTGAACTTCAGAAACCATCTTATCACCATCAAACTGGTTGGTCCACTATGTGAGTGTGCTGCTTGTGGAACTGAGTTTACTGTGGCTCCTCGGACTGACGAAGTCCTTTTGATGAAGGACAAAATGTTTCAACAAAAAAAGAAATCATCCAGAGGACCTGACATAACTACTGGTATTTATTTAATACTGTATATCAACTAGGGCTGCACAATTTATCCCAAAAAATATCATAATCACATCATCAATATTGGCAATATTATTAGTTAAAAAGATTGCAAATACAGCAGTCCCTCGTTTATCGTGGGGGATCTGTACCCTGAAGATCCGTAAGTGAAAAACCACAAAGTAGAAATAGTAGTACAAGTAGTAAGTAGTAGTTTATTTTAGTATTTATATATTTATATATATATTAAGACATTTTAAACTCTTCCCACACTCTTGCAATATTCTAAACAATGTTTTTAAACTCTAAATGCTCTAAAAGAGTGCAGAATGTCATGACTTCCCTCTCTCTGCCTCAGCTGCTCTCAGCCACCTGTAAGCGCTCTTGGCCACGCCCACTTCTCAGCTCTGCACGCAGAACAGCTGATCAGCTGCAGCAGGAAGTTTATCCTGCAGCTGTGGGCTGCACAGAGCTGCAGGAGGTGATAAATACTTAAAATGATTTATTTAAAAAAAAGATCTATGCGGATCGTGCTGTTTTTCCATCAATCAGACAAACTGTGTCATGTCCGATCTTATTTTGAAAAACCGCGATAGAGCGAGTCTGCAATAAATGAACCGCTATTGACTACTGTAATGGCAAATACAAACTACATAACAAGAACATAATTGATCGTCAAATGGACACACCAGATTTAGAAGTTAGAGGTCAAAACGTTAAAAAACATTGAGAGAAATTGATCAAAAAATATTTTTTGAAAGGAGTCATGTGAGAAAAATGTGTATTTATCACGGCTGATATCTTCATTTCTTCCTAATATAATTTCCAGATCTGTTCTGTTTTTTAAAGTTTGTCTGTAGTTCTCTTCAGCTTTGCGAAAAAGTGCTTTTGATTTGCTGGCGTGCACGTTTTTCCTCTTTATCTCATTTCTTGTTAAATTAGTCTGTACACATAGCTGGCAACAAGCTATTAATCTTGTGGTGCGTTTAGCTCTTAAATTGTGCAGTACTGTGTAGAAAACGTGACTCTGTCTTCCACAGAAGTCAATATGTGGTGCTGGTATTAAACTTCCATAACTGTGGTCAGTTGAGTAATTACTCCTTGTGTTTTCTTGACAAACAGATTTGGAATAACTGCGCTGAAACTGAACATTACACTTCATGTGATCCACACCTTTTCTTTCTCTCTCTCTTTCTTTGATTCTCACAGTTTAACACTAATGCATCAATATGTAGTTCCAGTGCAAGTTAGTTAATTTATTATCTAAATAAAAGAGTAAAAATCATTAAGAGTTAACTTACCTTTGAATGAACAACAAAGTCCATGCTCAATACCTTTGAATGAGTATAACAGAGCTTATAAAAAGTTACTTTAGCTGTAAAACTGTGAACATGCTTGTATTAAATGAAAAAAAAAATAGAAGCAACTGAGTAGCTGTTGATCTTTGTACTGTATTTCACTATTGCATGTTTGTTATTTATTTTATGAAAAGCAATGCACACCTCAAACTTAAAATTGACCAGCAACTTAAGTAAAGATGCTTTGGTTTTGTGTTGCTTGTGTCATGAATCGTTGCAGATTAGTTGTTGGTTAATGACACCCTGAAGTGTGTACTGGCATATTTAGGTGTAGTTCAGTTCATAACATAATTAAATTTATCAAATGTTCAAACAAAAATTAAAAAGTATTTAAATTAATGTCTTAGAATTTCTTGAAGGAATGCATGGTCTCCTTTCATGCCCGATGAAGTTGTAGCTGTTTTGAAAATAACATTGTGCCACATTTCATGCAATATCACAAGCTGTTATGTTCAGAAGATATTGTAGTTACACATCTGCTAGTTTCATTAGATTTTGTCCAGTGGTTGGAGATATTTTACAGACATTGGGTAGAAACATGCATGTCTACCTTTGCTTTTCAGTAGTATAATCAGCTATGGCTCCATGTAAAAACTTCCTTTTCCACAGTCCTAAATATATATATATTTTTTTTTTCATTTTTCTTTATAAACTGCAGTGAAAATGTTTTCCCTCCAATATGTGCAAGAATAAGTTATGAAGCAGCAAAAAAAAATGCAAACCACAAACAGTTCTAAGTGGCCACCTCTGTTTTAATCACCCTTTATGACTTGCTCTTATAGCTTCAGGCAGGTTTTTATAAATCCAACATGACAGCGTGATGTATAGCATATATTTCCCAGTGTATTTTCCTGATCTTTTAGAGGTTGAAAAAAGTCTTGTCACACCTGTCAGCTCTCTGAAGTCAACAGGACGAGCAACCAAGCGAGTCTTGAGGTGCATAATCAGCTCACCTGGTCATTGTCTGTTTGTTTGCCCTGGGTCAGTGGAGATGAAAGGAAGGAGCAAACTGGTTTTGTAGCCAAAACAATATGAAGTAATGGCAAGACTGGCATCAAGCCACGGAGGAGCTCCAGGCAAACGTGCAAGGCTTTTTGACAGAGGGAGCTTGTGTGGAGTTTTTAGATCAGCGCCCAGCCTTCCTTTATGCAAAGCTGTTTCACAACCCTGCTCTGATTATGAACTCAGCAGATTTGCATATGCAGCATATCTGCCAGAATAGGCTGAAGTTAAATCATCAGCTGCTTTGTTTACATGTGTCTCAGACTAGCTTGTCCCTACAGAGGATATATCTGTGTTAAAACAAATACATGCATTTGTTTTATATCTACAGACAAACAGGGAGGAAAATGTTCTGAGCTGAGAGTAGTCAGACAGGTAGGATCAGCTCAGGACTGGGGTGGAGTCAGGGTTGCCATGGTGACTTGTGATGTCACTGCTGAAGGGGTTCAGTTTACTTGTAGGTGCCTGTCGGAGAGAACCGGCTGTGCGTGAGTGTGTGCGTGTGTGTGTGAGAGAGAAAGAAAGGACAGGAGACTGAACAAGTCATGGAAATTAAGAAGCTTTGGAGTCTTTGGACCTGAGGATTTAAAAGAAGAAAGAAAAAAACTTTTATTATTTATATGTTTTTTGCGCAAAAAGGAATACATGTGCGGCGCTCAGTCCGATCAGAAGCAGCACAGGTAAGACAGAAAATATGAAGCAAGTGCATTCGTAGCCATTTAGAGCCCTGCTGTGTGCTGTTGATGTTATCTTGCCGCAGCGACGCGTTCAGAGAAGTTTTCCTGCCGCAGCGCAAAGAGCCGCAAACTTCAAGGGGAGAGCGCAACTTGTGGAGCCAAGTTTCACCACGAGAAAAAAAAAAGAATTAAAACAGCCACATCTGATAGATTCAGCACGCAGATAATTAATTGGATCGACGCTGTCGTGTAGTTGTTAGACTATAGGAAACACCTCGATGATCTGGAGGCTATAATGAAGGAAGAAGCGCTTCTTGTTGCTCGAGTTGCGAAACAATTTTCGCAATACAACAAATGCCAACATGCATCTCATCTGAAACTGTCTCATGTGAAACTGTACGGGGTGGATGTTCTGACTCTTTGAGGCAGAGGAATATAGCAATATTTATGAATCAGCATCATTATTGTCATGAAGATGTGCTTCAATATTATCTTGATGAATTCACCAAAATATGCAGGATTTAATGCAAAGTGTTAAATACAAATGTAATGGAGTTATTATGCAACAACTCAAACTCCAATCCTTGATCTTTTAGATTGCAAATATGCACACATAATAGTATTTCTGCACATAAAAGTAGCTATATTTACTGAAAAGTACTTTAAAAGTTCTTAAGATGATAAATGTTGACTGTTGTCAGGTTTGAAAGTTACTTACAGGCGCATAACATTTAATTATGTTCACATTAATATAGAAAAGTTAAATATTAACAAATAGCTTCCCATTGAAATACTCCAAATGTTGTTCAGATGTGATTACAGTTCTCTGCAGTCACATGGTGTTGGATGTGCACTCAATAATTACTTTCATTCTAATCTGACCAGTGGTTTGTGAGATATTTTGCTAACAGACACACACAGCTTATTCGTATAGTTTATGTCAGAGTTTCAAACATACATTTTACAGTCTTTTATCGCTAGGAGTACGTGTTGGAGATCAGTCTCAGCTACTACCACTCCTAATTCTATCTCGGTATCTGTAAAATTGACTTTATCATAAACATTTTTGTGTTTGCTAAAATTGCTTAGCAGCCATCTTGGATTGAGTTGATTTAAAACATTAATCAGCTGTAATAGTTCTGGGATTGTCAATAAAATAACCTCTGGTTCATGAAACATTTAGCTAACAGACAACCTCACTGCCTTTAGCCTTTTGGCAGCAGTTGATAAATACAACTCATTCAGACTCGGAGAAATTTAAAAAATGAGCTGACTTCCAGTTCATTGATTGTTGAATTTAGGTCTAGGTCAAGTTGTTTTGCATCTGGGCTTATATGAACCAAACAATTTTTGTATTGTTCCAGGTTCGTATAGTTAAAACCAAATGTCCTCAGACAGATTATCTAATGTTGTTTTAATCTGGGCAGAGATACTGTAAGAAACAAAATGTTTTTTGGCCTTTAATTTGTTCCCTCTCCAAGATAAGATGCCGCTTGTTGAATTGTCTCAGTTTGAAAACGATTTTGGAATAAATAAGTGTCATGGATATGCATGTGAGAATTTGTTTAGCGTAATTTGACAGAGAACATGTATCCAATCAACAATCGCTAATAAAAAAACAGCAGAAAATCCAAACAAGTAAAAAAAAAAAAAAAAAAGAAGTATTTCTTTGATTTGTTGAAAATAGGACTAAACACATGAGCTTTGCTCACTTGCTGTATGAGACTTGTTGTGGTTCCCACGTAGGCGTAAAGTTGCCAAGCATACGGGAAATGCAGTTTCAGTGACACTGCGTGCTTCAGAGGTGAGAATGAAATGTCTCCCAGGGTTTGAATTTCAAAGGTGGAGGCTTATCAAGGTCAGGCGGAGGTTAGGAAGATAATACCGCCGGAACTGGAATAGTTGGTGACCTGGCTTTTTTCCTGATTGACCACACAAATACTCATACAAACTGTCTCACTCACACTGTATGAGATTCCTCTTTCTTCTGCAATCCTCAAACCCACAACAAAAGCAAAATAGTTTAGTTTTCTTCTCTCCTCAGGCCCAAAACGACCAGGATCCCACCCATGGGGAGATGAGATAACGTCCCATTGGCCTGACCGCCACACATCCCTCTCTCTCTCTGCCCAGAGGCTGCAGCGAGGACAAACCGAACTGCTCGACCGACCACAAACACTAACACAGAAAATTCCTTCTTTCTGCCTGTGTGTCAGTTTCTGTGTGGGTGATGAGCTGTGACCGGGTTTCTCTGCAGTGTGGAGCTCCATGTTGTGTGGCAGGTAGCTGCAGCTGTGGGCAGCGGACAGACAGGTCTGTTATGCTTTTAACTGATTGGCTGATGAGATCATAAATGAAAGCAGCAATGTCAGTGTTGACATCGGTTCCGTGTTTAACTACAGTTGTCATTTTCATAATGGTATTTATGTCCCTTGTGCATTAAATTGCTCTTTTTTTCTAGTTGTTCAGTAGTTTCCATGCATACTAATATTTCTGATCCTTGTGCACAGTTTAGTTTTATCCTGCAGTTGTAACACGCGTTGCGTTCAATGCAACTTGAAAGTTGGAAATGTGGACTTCAAATCTCCAATTTAGTACTGAATGTCCTGATGTGTAAAAGACATTCAGTACTAAATTGGGAAGAAGAAAAAAAGTAGCTGCCTGCAGGTGTGCTTGTTGCTTCTTGTAAACAGTCAGGAAGAGGCATAACTTGATTAAAAACGTGTGCCCAGATTTTAATCAGTTTGAAAAAAAAGATGCAAAAAGCAGAAGTTACCACTGAGAATATTTTTATTGTGGTCAGTATTTTTTTCCCATTAGAAATGACAAGTTTGAAGTTATAACACAACAATAAATAGTATAAAAAGTTGTTTTTTTAATTCACTTAAGGATTATTATTGGATTTTAACTTTAAGCTGACATTTAAATGGATGGGCAAGTTGGTACACATCTGTTCAGTGCCCTGAGACGACTTCTGTTGTAACTTGGCGCTATATAAATAAACTGAATTGAATTGAATTAAACATGACCTTTAGAAACAGTTTGACAGTGACATGCACATAAACCCATCATGCTGATTCTTGTAGAAAGCCAGCCATAAGAAAATAAACTTTTCAATGTATTTTTAAACGAGTTTACAGTTGCTTGACTATTAAATGTTGCAACAATTTTAAATAGTTTTCATCATGTGAAGCGTTAAGGCTTCACATGATGAAAGACAGTATTTTATTTCTTTTTTTCTTATTTTTTGACATGATTTTTCATCCTCTTTTCAAAATATTGAAGAAGAATAAGAATATACGTAAAACACACATTTCTTATTGATTTTCTTTTCATTTAGACCAGGGGTGTCAAACTCATTTACAAAAGGGGGCCAAAATTAAAACCTTTTTCAAATTAAGGGCCAATTTCAGAAAAGACATGAACTCAAATCAAATACCCAACATCTTTTCTTGGTCACAAGTTCCTCAACAAGAGTTTTATTGGTCTCATTTGATGTTCTCTGTTGTGCTTTCAACCTCATAATCAAAGATTACAGAAAAAAAATCCAAGAGATAGAATTATTTTACGTTTCACATATCATCTTGAGGGCCAAAGAAGATGTCAACACGGGCCACATTTGGCCCCCGGGCCTTGAGTTTGACATATATGATTTAGATGTCAGGAAAAAAGTCCAGCTTGCTTCTAAATACCTTAATAACATTTTAAGACAAATTAAAATCTAGTTTCCTCAATTGGAGATAACAAAAATATTTTGTGTGATGTAAAAAAAAAGAAGAGGAAAGTATATTTTTACTTGTTTTATAAAGAAGAGATACTCTACAGTGAAATGGGGTAATTTAATTTTTATACCATGGACAGAGAGAAAAAGCTGTGTAACTTTTCAAAAATTCTGTATCGGCAAATTAGAGCTTTACAAATATCAAAAATCAACGTTGGTCTAGAAATCTGCAATCGTGCATTTCTGCTAATATTAGCATGACGATATCTCGTTTTGATAGATATGGCTTATGCATTTGGCACGAGTTCTGTTACCACAGAAACTTTTAAGTCGTTTTATTAGGCTGTAAAATGAACAGGTTACTGCAGCATTTTTAATGAAAGTGTTCAAATGTGCTATTTTTAGGTACCAGGAGATACCCAGCCTTGATGTTTGCCATTAAACTGTTTATCCCTGAAGAGGAGGAGAAAGTTTTTTAATTGGAACACGAATTGTAAGACGGCTCTTAAAACGCTCTAACAGAGAATTTTCCAGAAAGATCAGTGATATAAACAGTACTGCATTTAGTAACCATGTCAGTGAGTTTCTTAGTCTATCTCGAAACTCAACAAACTATTTGTGCGTTTAGAGAGAAACACACACTACAATGCAATCTCTCTTCTGGAGTCTTTTTTTTTTTTAAGATATTCTAACAGTTAGCTAATCTCCCACATACTTTTGTCAGCGTGTTCCTGGCCCTGCCACTCTCTTACCTCAAAGAATCAAGGTCAACAAGATAACGTTGTCTCCAAGTATGCGTTGGCTCCTTGCAAGAGGTCTGAACACAGTCAGACCAAAAAAAATAAAAATAAAGAACAAATCTGGGGTTAGTTCCTGCTTTAACCAAAACTGTAAATTTTAATATATTGCCTTTAAGTTAATTTACTGCTAAAGCCCATTTAGATTTTGAGTACTGGAGCTTTGCAAAACCTTGGAAAATATGTTAATGCCCTTTTATTGCAGCCTGTGTTGCATCTGAAAGCGCACAATCAAACAGTGTTCTTATGGGCCTGCACCTAAACATCTGTTTTTTATCATCCAACCCTGGAGCAAGCAGCAGGTGCTGCTTTTAATTGTGACCTCTGGATGAAGTTCCTTTTAGACACACAAACAAGAACCACAAGGTTAAAGACAGGCACTCATTGACCTTCTAGTCAACAGGGGTTATACACCTTGGGGTTGGGGGTTGCTGGGGGTTTTTTGGGGTGCAGAACCCCAACTGAGTGGACAAACGGTCCAGAGTGGCGCCAAAGCTGTGTCTAATCCCAAAGGTCGTTGGGGGTGGGGGTGTTAAGCCGTTCTGACAGACCTGCCACTGACCACTGCTGATAATGAGTCAAGCCAGACAGAATTTTACACGCTGTCTCAAATGCAACGCCAGAGCGTTAATCAGACCGGCTAATCAGGTCTGAGCTCTTTTTCTTCTTCTTCTGTGCAGCAAAACAGAGCTGTCGTACCTCTGGCTTAGGTTAACAGCCGTGATTTTCAGTTGTGTTGTTTTCATTTGGCCTGGAAGGCATGTAGTCGTGAGCATCTTGAAAGGTTTGTGTTGTCTTGACACAAAATGACGTGTTTAACCTTATGAACCTTCATTCTTCTAAGAACAATTAAGATCATTTGTCATTGTAGCAAGTCCCGCCTGAAGATTTTTGTTTGACGTTATTTATCTGCCTGTCAGCCCTCTTAAAAAAACTACTAATGTAATAAAGTGAACTGAAGCAAAGAGGGCAGACTGGTGATTCATTTTTGTAACAAAAAGCAGTTTAATGTAGGATTATTGGCGCTAATGAATTCCTAGATTGTGCCACTTAAAAGTAGTTACGACTGCATTTTAACATTCTTGTTTTGCTTGTTGTGACAGCACTCAGCTTCAGTGGAAAAGTACAGCTGAGCTTTAGATCTTTAGGCCAAAAAGGATCTGGGCTGTTACAAAACAAACTAATACTTAAAATGAATAAAACTGAATTTACTAAGATTTTAAACTTGATTTTTTTTTTATCTGTGTGTGAATGTTTATGAAGCTTTCACACTATTGTGATCTATTCACAATAAAAATCACTATTGTGAAAATGAATTGGGCTTATTTTACATCCTTCTTATCTTTAGATCTGCTTACAACCTTTTACTGCTCCTTTCACATTTTGTTCTGGTTCAGCTTCTTTCAGCTTCCTTGTGAAAATTTAAACATTTTTTCAGCTACTTTCAGCTAATTTTAGCTGTTTTCCCATTTGTTTTGTGCTCCTTTTAGTTTATTTCTGCTACCTACAATATTTATGTGCTTCTTATAACTTATTGCTGCTAATTTCAGCTTGTATTACAAATGAAGTCCATTTGCTTTTGTCTTGAACTTTTTTGAATTTACCATGTCCTGGATGACTGAGAATCTTCACCAGCGTAATTTCAGCTTGTTATGCTCCTTTCAGCTTATTTCTGCAAGTTTCAGCTTTTTCTGCTATTTCAGCTGCGTTTTAGCTGTTTTATGCTAATTTTGGCTTTTTCAGCTAATTCCATTTTTGGTGCACTCATTTCAACTTTTTTCAGCCTAATTCAACAAAAATGTGTTCTCTTCACTTCCTTCTGCTAATTTAAGCTTATTTTTGCTCTTATCTACTTTTCAGCTGTTTTTTTGTTGCTAATTTCAGCTTCTTTCAGATAATTTCCACTTTTTTGTGCTCATTTCTGCTTCTTTCAGCAAAGATTTCTTTCTGCTTTCTTCTGCTAGCTTGTTCTACCTTCTCATCTAGCTTTAGCTTGTTTTAGCTACTATTCAACTGTTTTTAGATCAATTCAATGTTTTCATTGTAATTTCTGCTACTTTCACCCTAATTAAATTATTTCTGCTAATTTCAACTTGCTATACTCCTTTCAGTTTATTTCTACTATAGTTTCAGTTATTTCAGCTACTTTTTAGCTGTTTTTATGTTAATATTAGCGTTTTCAGCTAATTTCACATTTTTTGCACCCATTTTAACTTTTGTGTTCTTTCTGCTTTGTCATGCCGATTTACACTTGTTCTACATTTTCAGCTCCATTTCAGCATTTTATTTTATTTTTTTAGCTAATTTCAGCTGTTTTTCAGCAAGTTCTTCTGCAGTAAGCAATCACATTACATTTTCACAGGAAATGCAATTTCTCTAGTTTACAACTGAAATTAAAAGTTACATTTAGTACTTGGGATGTCCTTTTGGTTGGCCCTTGGTGTTTGTTTGGTGCTTGAAGGAAGAACCTTGCTATAAATCATGTCAATATTGCTGCGTTAAAAGGTGCCATCAAAATTTGAGTGAATTCCAGAAAACTTATATATCCATCAGTGTTCTCCACCAAGGACTTTTTAAGTATCACTTGCTGAGCAAATGTTTGTCTAAGTTTCTTAGAATTAAACTTGGTCACCTAATGAACACTAGATAAAGTCTTGAAATCACTTTCAACTTAATTTAATAAAATTGTGTTGTTCATTCAGAGCCACCTTGTAACAGAGCTCCAGACTTTAGGTGTGCAAGAGTTGCAGTCTCTTTTGTCTTTTCTATCTTTATCTTTACTACTCAAACCTTTACACCTGGACTTGTCCTTGAGCTGATGGCATGAGCCTCACTTCAAAAGAAGAACCAGTGATGGAGGGTGCACGAGGAGGATTTTATTGATAGCAGCACCAACTTGAAGCATCTGGCTCAAACCCATTTTTTGATCCCTGGTATTTTCACACTTCGTGTACAAAATACCAGAGAGCAATAGCATGGCAGCTGAATTGTGCAGTCTCACGAGCTGACTTTTTTTAGATGCTTAAAATACATTTGCACTTAATTGAACAAGTATTCAGGTTTTTCTTTTACCAAACAAAATGACCTAGATGATAAGAAACATCTGGAATTTGAGGAAACAAGTGTCTACCAAGAGTCAACAGCTATTGGAATGTGCCATAAATAATTGGTTTGACAGAAATGGAGCATTTGCTATGGTTATCAAAACAGTTTAACCTCATCTGTGGGTCATGCTTTACATAAACAAGTTTTCTTATTCAACTAATTGATGCTTTACTTCATTGACAAACTATTTGCAGTACTCAAGTTAGACATGAGGCTGGAAATCAGTGTAAGAAAAAACTGATGGCAATTTAGCACCATACTCCCTAATGTTGTTTATTGGTATGTTGGAACAGAAACAGATTATCAGATTATGCTCACTGCATAAGTCAGTGAAACAAAACATGTGGAAGTAGATAGTGATGCTTAATGGAAACCTCAGCCTATTACTGTTTATATGCCTTTTTTCTGCAAGTGCAAACATGTCAAGAAACTGTGATTCTGGTAGAGTGGGCATGATAAATCTCAGCTGCTGTGGAGCTGTGTGGTCTTTGATGATTTGCTAATTAGTCATGAATTGCTGTCGTTATGAGGAATGGTTTCAAGGAGGTATAAACTTAATGAACTGCTTTCTTTGTCATACACACAAGGAAAAGGTGAAAAGGGTTTTAGTTTAACATTTATTTAAACTAAATCATTCCTTCACTTTGTAAGTTTTTGAGTTGGTAACATAATGTAGAAGATACAGAGGTCTGAGTCCTCCAAAGGGAAGAAAGCCGTCTTTGTTTTGATGACTATACAATCTGAATACACTCACAGAGAAGCTCAAATTAAACCTGGAAATTCCACAAGGGTGCTTCGCTTGGAAGGCATTACTTGTAGAGGCAGGGCAGCTGGCTTGGGACCCGAAAGTCCCAGGTTCGATCCCCAGTCACTGCACATCACGTGGCGTCTCTGGGCAGCACGTCTCATCCCCAAAATGTCCCCCGGGCGCTTTCAATAGCTGCCCACTGCACCACCTGGTGGTGGATGGGTTAAATGCAGAGACTAATTTCGCCATTGTATGGAAACATACAGTGCTGACATTGTGATGACATTATTATTATTATTATTATTATTACTTGTTTACATGAAGACATGGTCAATAGATTACAGACACAACTTTTTCCACAATTTTGGAGGAGTTATCTGTTTACATATGTGAGTAAATCAAACATGTTCTGGTGTGCCCCAAGTGTTTGGTCTCAGGTTTGATATTTAAGAGCAAGTCTGAACACATCAAACCTCTGCAGCCGGCAGCAAACTGTTCTCATGCATTTGTTTGGTAAGAGATGGTGAGTGGTGCAGAAGTAGAATTAATTTGAGCATATTCAGCGATGTGTGCAAAACATTGCACGCATGGAATGTAGGTGAACTATCCGCTTTAATGTAAGTCTGGACTTGTTATTTTATTCAACAACTTGGCTTTAGTGCAAGGCTTAAGGCTGAACACAGCTTTTTGCACAAAACAAATTGTTCCCATCACTATTCAACCATTAATCAGATTATTCCCAAACATAGTAGATTGGTCAACTTGCATTTGTTTTTCAGTGGTGGGCAACTGTTTGAACCCCTGTAAGTGGTGTCTGTGAATTTCTTGCATAGCCTCCCAAGATCACTTTAATTAGACTCGGGTCTTATCTACTTGAGACACAAGTGTCTGTCTTTAGTCATAACCTCTGAGCCAATGAGAAATAAGCTCAGACTGGCTGTGGGGATTAGTGTTGAAGTAGTCATTTTAGGACTAAAAGTATTTTTCAGCCCAGTTTGGGGTTGAAAATTTTATCAAAATTTACTAATGTTGCAATATCTATACGTGCAATAGGAATATGCAAATGACTGTTTGGACTGCAAAACTCATTTGCTACTCATTTACTAAATATTTCAACTGTCATGCATTAATGCTCTTTATAGAATATTTATAGAAAATCTAAAAATGTTTGGGCTATTGAATTTGTCAAAAACGCAGAAACTGAAATATTCGAGCGTCGGGATGGGAGCTGATGCTCTCCATTCTTTAACAGCCTCAGTCTCATAGAATGAAGAATGAATGTAAAAGTGTACATAAAAACAATGATTTCCTCCTGCTGTAAGCTTGGTGTGGATTGTGTGTGTGTGTGTGTGTGTATTGTGCTGCTGGATTGTTAGGGATGTAGGGAGGCGGTGTTTGCATCCGCTGTGGGCTGGAACAGAAGAAGGGAGCAGGACAGTGTAGTCAGACATAGCTAGTGCTTCAACAATAACTGTGAATGAGGACACCCTATTTCCTTGAGACCAGGGAGCTGGCACTCTCACATGGAAGTCACTGGTGGACCACTGAAACATGTCAAAAATGGTAAATACTGCATGTTTAATATGTCTGGTGTTTAAATTGTGTTAAAGCTGAGTTATGTCTCACATATTTACTTTTAGACACAAACAAGCATAATGCTTACAGAAAGTAAATTAATTAATTCTGACAAAGGTTGTATGTTAACTGGTGATAACCCGGAATATCTGCAGCTTCGTGAAATCGTTTGAACAATGTTGCTAAGTTTAGGATAAAAATGTGATCATGCATTTCATTTGCATGACTAGATTTGTCAAATGTTTCTATGTTTTTCTTGCCAATATAATAGTTCAGGTTGTTGCTTTTCATTTATAATTTTTGCATTATCTTTAATTATCTGGTTGTAGATTGTAGGATTTCTGTATTCTGCTTCCCCTTCATCTAAAAAAATCATAATAAAATCATCTAATTTAACATGCCAATTAACAAAAACAAGTCCATCTGTGAAAGGAAACCAACCACTAGGGAGCGCAGGCCTGTGCATCTCTGGTGCCAATCCCAAGCCCAGGAAAACGGTGAGGGTTGTGTCAGGAAAGGCATCCAACGTAAAACACTTTTGCCGAAACTAACATGTGAATTCATCTAAGCAACTCCATACTGGATCAGTTGAGGCCCGGGTTAACAATGACTGCCACCGGTGCTGTTGACAAACAGGGTGTCGGCGGAAATTGTGCTACTGTTAGTAAAAGACCACGAGGAGGCAATCGTGTCAGAAGACAGAGGGAGAAGAGGAAAGTCAAGAATGTAAGATTGAGGAAAGCAACTATAAATGTAGGGACAATTACAGGCAAAGGTAGAGAGCCGGCTGACATGATGCAGAGAAGGAAGGTAGATGGTTTATGTGTTCAAGAGACTAAATGGAAGGGCAGAAAGGCTTGCAGCATTCGGGCAGGGTTTACACTATTTGACCATGGTGTGGATAGAAAGAGGAGTGGAGTAGGGGTGGTCCTGAAGGAGGATATAGCAAAGAATGTAGTAGATGTAAAAAGAGTGTCAGATTGGGTGATGTGTCTCAAAGTAGAAGTAGAAGATCTGATGTTAAATGTCAGTGGTTATGCTACACAAGTTGGATAGAGGAGAAAGATACATTTTGGAAGGATCTGGATGAAGTGACAGGTAGGAGAAAGTGGTAATTGGAACAGACTAGAATTCATTCATTCAACCTTTTTTTAGAATCCCATTGAGCTTCAAGGACTCATTTACAAGAGAGACCTGATTTTAAGAAAGAGTGATGACAACAGTGGCTAACAATGAATGGATAATGTGAAGGAAACAGAGGGGATGAGGAAGTGATGGGTAGGTTTGGTGTCATGCAAAAAAATTCAGCAAGGACAGGTGGTGGTGGATTTTGCCAAAAGAATGGAAATGGCCGTAGTCAACACTTATTTCCAAAAGAGGGAGGAAAAGAGAGTATGTATAGGAGTGGAGGCTGGAGAATGCATGTAGACTACATTCTGTGAAGAAGAAGAAACCTGTGGGAGACTGGGGACTGTAAGGGTGTGACAGGGGAGAGCATGGCCAGAAAGCATCATGCACCACATGGTTGTGTGTATAATGACTGTTGGTGTGAAGAAGGGAAAAAAAAGAGTAAAATCAGAGAAGATGGTGGTAGCTGAAGAAGGAAGAATGTTGTGAGCAGTTCAGAGTGGAGCTGTTAAAGTCTCTGGGTGGTAATAAAGAGTTTCCAGATGACTGGACTACTACAGAAATGGTTATTAAAGAGCCAGGTAGGAAGGTAATCAATGTGCCATCTGGACAAAGAAAAGATAAGCAAACCTGATGGTGGACTAGAGATGTGCAAAAAGCTATTCATAGAAAAAGGTTAGCCAAGAAGAAATGTGATAGTGTGAAGACTGAAGAGATAATATAAGGAGATGCAATGTAGAGCAAAGAGAGAGGTATCTAAGGCAAAATATAAGGCATATGATGAGTTGTATGGAAGGCTGGACATCAAAGAGAGTGAGACAGACTTGTATTGATTGGCGAGACAGAGGGATCAGGCTAGAAAGTATGTGCAGCAGGTTAGGCTTGTGAAAGATAGTAATGGTAATGTTCTAACAAGGGAGGATGGGATGACAGGAGAAATGAGTACTTTGAGATGCTGATGAATTATGAGAATGAAAGGGAAAGAAGAGTAGAAATCATAGAAACTATGGACCAGGAAGTGGGAAAGATTAGTGATGATGAAATTCAGAAAGCTCTGAAAATAATGAAGAAGGGAAAGGCAGTAAGACCCGATGACATATCAGTGGAAGTTTGAAAATGTTTATTGAAAACATGAAAAATTTTAGGGTGAGCAAATGCTTGAGAAATGGAGGAGACATGTGCTGGTGCCCATTTTAAGAACAAGGGTGATGTACAGAGATGTAGGAACTACAGGAGAATTAAGTTGATGAGTCAAACGATGAAGATCTGGGAGAAAGTTGTGGAAGCTAGACTTAGACGAGAGGTGACAATTTGTAAGCAGCAGTATAGTTTCATGCCAAGAATAAGCATCACTGATTCCATCTTTCTTTTGGGTATGCTGATGGGAAAAGTACAAAGAGGGTCAGAAAGAGCTTCATTGCATCTTTGTGGATTTTTTTTTTTCATGTACCCTTTATTTATACCGGTAGTCTCATTTAACCACGAGAACTCATTTCCAAGAGAGACCTGTTTAGGGAGCAGATGGGGGTTAAGGGCCTTGCTCATGGGTCCAGAGTGGGGGAATGAGGGTGGGAGCAGGTGTGGGTGCTTCACCTTAGATAAAGCATATGACAATGTGCCAAGGGAGAAGGTGTGGTATTGCATGATGAAATCTGGAGTGGCAGAGAAGTATGTTAGACTGCTATTGGAAATGTACGAGGACATCAGAAGTGAGATGTGCTGTAGGAGTGATAGGTAACTTCAAGGTAGAGGTGGGATTGCATCAAGGATTGGCTCTGAGCCCCTTCTTGTTTGCTCTGGTGATGAATAGACTAACAAATGAGGTCAGGCAAGAATACCCATGGACAACAAAGTTTGTGGATGATATTGTGATCTGTGGTAATAACAGGTAACAGGTGGAAGAAAACTTAGAGAGATGGAGGTATACACTTGAAGAGAAAGGGAAGGAAAGTTTGAGATTGTCATCTTTGTATGTTCCCATGCAATGGTGAAACTAGTTATCTGCATTTAACCCATCACATGTAAGATACACCCAGGTGGAGCAGTGGGCAGCTATCTAAGTGCCCAGGGAGCAATTAGGGATTAGGTGTCTTGCTCAGAGACACCACAACATGTGGGAATGGCTGGGAGTCAGAACCGTGACTTTCTGTTTCCAAGTCGGCTGTCCTACCTCTACCCTATTTCAGCCCCCTCTTTTGGTTGAAAGAGGAGGAATGAAAGGCAGCCGTAGTAAGAAAGAGTACAACATGTGTGTGAATGAGATGATGCAGGTGGAATAGTGACATTACAAGAAGCAGAGGTCACAAAGGTGCAGGACTTCAAATACTTAGGGTTCACTGTCCAGGAAAACATTGATTGTGGTAAAGAGGTGAAAAAGAGAGTCCAGGCAAGATGGAGTGATTGGAGAAAAGTTTCAGGAGTGATTTGCATCAAAATGGTGGTGGCAAAGGTCAAAGGAAAAGTTTACAAGATATTAGTGAGACCATCTTTGTTGTATGGTCTGGAGACAGCGGCACTAACAAAAAGACCAGAGAAAGAGCTGGAAGTGGCAGAAATGAAGATGTTGAGGTTCTCTTTAGGAGTGACATGGATGAATAAGATTAGGAATGAGATCATGAGGTACAGCACAGGTTGAACAACTGGGAGATAAAGCTAGAGAGGCCAGACTGAGATGGTTTTGACCTGTCCAGAGGAGGGACAGTGGATATAGTGGTAGAATTATGTTAGAAATGCAGCTGCCAGAAAAAAAGACAAAGGCCAAAGAGAAGATATATGGATGCAGTTAGAGAGGCTATGGAGGTACTGTAGTTAATAGTTGAAGTGAGGTCAGAGGATGAGGAGGACAGAGTGAGATGGAGGAGTATGACTCACTGTGGCAAACCCTGATGAGTGAAAAGTTGAAAAAGAAGTCCATCTTTGAAAGGTCATGTGAGGATTGTGACAAAAGGATTAGAGGAGGAATGCATCAGAGGAGGGAGAGAGAGAGGGATCTGTTTGCATTGAATGGGAATGGATGACTGGGGGATTTTGATATAATGTATTTTAGGCTGTTGCAGACAAAAGCTGAAGCCTTTTCCACAGACCAACTGATCGACTGGGGCTTTATGCATCAAAGTTGTGTAGAACAGCAGCGGCACAGAGTGTTTGACTCTTTTGTGACATTTTGCCGCACTTTGTACTTTCATTAGAATGATGTGTCATGAGGAAAGTTAAGAGACAGCGTCAACACGCTTTAAAACTGCTGTCTTTTGTTTATGTTTTTTCCATTTAGTTTAGGACCTGGAATTATTGTGAGCTATATAGCCGCTCCCTAGAGCTCAAGCTAAATTAGCATCTTAGGTGGGAAGCAAAACTCACAACTCCAGTATTTGCAGTAAAAGCTAAAGTTTCAAAATTTTCTCATATTTACTTTTTGCGGCAACAAAGAATTGGAGAATAAACCCTGTTTTTTTTGTTTGCTTGTTTTCTTAGTTTGTGTTTGCTATGATTGTGTGCATTGGGAATGTCGTGTGCTTTTGTTCTTAGATCCTAGTGGCTGTAGTTATACATACAAACAGGTGAAGCTGTCTTAGTTTTCCTAGGATGATTTGTGTAACCTGCAGTGTAATTTTCTTAATGATCATGAATAATTTACAGCCAAAAGGTGAGCAAGGTGTCAAAGATGTTGCACACATGTCCCCTAGGCACCAATCAGTAAGCTTTGTGTGGACTGGCAGCAGGCGCTAACGGCAGCTTTTCAGGTTATGTCTATACTGCACTTAAATCTCTATGAGTGACACAGCAGGTTCCTGATGGGATCTGTCATTATTCTTAACAATCGTAATTTACTTTAATCGCTGCAGCTCGCTCCGCATGGCAACGTGTCTGACAGGAGACAAGACGGGGGTAGCATGATATAACTTAATCTACCTTGCTTTGTGAAATCATAAAACATTGTCCCTTTGCTTTAAAAAGCTTTTTAAAGATTTAGGACAAGTGACAAGTTTCTGGGAAAGGCATTTAAACTGTATAGTTATGCTCATGACATAAAAATAGAGTGGGATGATGGAAATGTTGGCTATGGAAGACATAGCAATAAAGTTTCAGCAAATGGTTCCAATAAAGAAGAATCTGTCCAGAGGACCTGACATAATCTTGTTAGATATGGAAGACATACTGTAGTTTATCACATGTACGAACACTGACCTGTTCAGTTTGAATATAATACAGACACACAGACCTTAGCTTGCTTTGTGATGACAGCAGACTGTTTTCCAAACCGTTGTTGCATGAATGTTTGCAGGATGTCCTGGGCTTGGATCAGATTTTCTGGAACAATGGCCTGAATCACTCATCCACATACCCAGTCTCTCTTTATATCCCTCTTTTACTCCCTCTCACACACACACAGTCATGAACTGACAGAGCATGAATAAACTGCTTCCTAACTTACATCTCCTTTCCTCAACAACTGTGGTTGTTTGCTTGACCACTGCTTGTTCACATAGTATTTGCCTTGACAGCCATTTCATATAAAGCTCAGGCAAGTATAATATTCAGGTCAATCTGCGAGTAAAGATCTGATGACCCAAAGAAGAAGTTTGCTACAACATTGATTATTTTAACTGTAAGCTGCACCACATGAGAATTTTGATTAGGCTTAGTTATTTCTGGACTTGCTCTAATCACAATGACTATTTGACACAGGTCTTACAATAACAGCCCATTGGCACTGGCTGTGGCTGTCCACAGAAAACCCACCATCTCTGGATTCAATTTCTGATTCTTTTGACACGTTCAAGCTTTGTTTTCGAGACACATTCTGCCCCAAGAAGCTCTTTTGATGCCTTTGTATCTTTTCATATTCCTGTGTGTAGGCTAATGTCAGTGACTTAGTTTCACATTCATCATCGCTGTCACAGCCAATGTGGCATAAAAACAGAATCACAGGCTGCTCAGTTTTGACTGAAGTGTGGGAAATCACTGGTGTGGAATTCACTGTAGGTGCAAACAAGTTGAAGCAGGTTTTACCATGCTAATCTGCGGTTAGCCTGCGGCTTTCATATCTGGACCTCAAAACAGGAAGTGGTTATGTAGGGCAGAAGTGTCATGTGTGCAAACATTTTTGTACAATCAGATTAACCAGTGTTGAATTAATGTTAGACTTGGGCATGCTTTAAAAAAGCAATTGAGGAAACTTGAGACAGAAAGGAGGGCGGCAGGACAGCTCAGTTGACAGAGTTGTTGTCTCTCAGTGAAAAGGTTGACGGATTGAATCCCGGCCGGGGGCTTTTCTGAGTGGAGTTTGCATGTTCTCTTCAAGCATTAATGGGTTTTC
This sequence comes from Nematolebias whitei, assembly GCF_014905685.2. Classification (NCBI taxonomy): domain Eukaryota; kingdom Metazoa; phylum Chordata; class Actinopteri; order Cyprinodontiformes; family Rivulidae; genus Nematolebias; species Nematolebias whitei. The sequence continues at coordinate 27,659,541 of NC_056517.1, forward strand.
TCCGGGTACTCCGATTTCCTGCCACCAACCAAAAACATCATGTTCGGCTAACTGGTAACTAAAATTGTCCCTAGGTGTGAGTGAGAGTGTGGATGGTTATTTTTCTCATTTGTCTCTATGTGGCCCCTGTGATGGACTTGTGACCTGTCCAGGGTGTACCCCACCTTACGCACAGTGATTGCTGGATATGTGCACCAGTGACCCCATCCATCCATCCATCCATTATCTTTACCCGCTTATTCCATTTTGGGTCACGGGGGTCGCTGGTGCCCATGTCCAGCAATCACTGTGCGAGGGGCGGGGTACACCCTGGACGGGTCGCAAGTCCATCACAGAGACACATAGAGACAAACGACACAAACAACCATTCACTCTCTCACTCACACCTAGGGACAATTCAGAGTTACCAATCAGCCTAACATGCATGTTTTTGGTCTGTGGGAGGAAACCGGAGCACCCGGAGAAAACCCACGCATGCACGGAGAGAACATGCAAACTCCACCCAGAAAGGCCCCTGGACCGGGGTTTGAACCAAGGACCAGCTCGCTGAGAGGTAGCAGCTCTACCAGTTGCGCCACCGTGCTGCCCACCAGTGACCCCGTGATTCAGAAAGGAAGAAACGGGTAAAGATGATGGATGGATGGATGGAGACAGAAAGGCTTATGTGAACTTAAATGTTTTTGAGAGACTCTTCATTTGTCACATCTGAAGTCTTGTGGAGTGGTTTCACTTAATTACCCCTTCCACTGAGAGATGGAGGGTCTCATTTGCAGTCTTCTTCATTTTTTGTAATCATACTTTATCTTTTGCACCAGAAAAACAGAGTTAGTTTATTGGCTTTTTATACTTGGACTTTTTAAACATTCAGGGCATGTCCATAAGTATATCACAAGTTTTTATTTTTATTTTGAACTCTCAAGTTTAGGCATTTGGCTTTTACTAATTATATAATGTACTAAATTATTTCTGTATTTATTAACTTATTTTATGGATCATATGACCCTGTCTAATCGCCGACTGTTTACTGACTTCAGCCATTTTATTTTTCTTTAATAAATAAAAAATACAACAGACTGCAATATATGTCAAGTCTTTGTACAAAGAGTGTGTATTCCTACGTTTTCTACTACTTGGGAGTTTCAGCAAAATATCAGATTACACTAACAGACCATATTTACGTAATTAGAGCCTACAGGTGACTGTAAGGTTGGGTACAATTCAACTGTCCCATGGGTAAAGCATTAGCATGTGAGAAGTTAGTGCAACAGTGTGGGAGGGCTGTTTGGACCTGCCATCACCAAATAAACTTATAAATCATTCAGTGTTCAGATTAAATTCCCAACACATGTCTGGTTTCAGGTTACAGGTTAACTCCATGTGACCTCTCAGTTTTAAAAGGCAACTCATCCTACATTACCTAAATTAAAGTATGTTTTTCCTCAATAAATTAAACCCTTCATGCAACTTAAACGTATTTTATTGAAATCTGGACACACTTTTACAATAAATCCAGTTTGATGTCAATTTATTTTCATATCTTTTAATCCATGTCATTATTCTTGTCTTTTTCATGCTTTTATTGGTCTGTTGTTGCCATTGATTTGTTTCCACGGCTCACGTTTTTTCCTTGTTGAACATTTCTTCTTTCATTTCAACACCCCACTGGCATTTCTTAGCAATGTGCTTTTTGTTTCTGTCTTCTCTTCTTTTCCCTCCCATCAGTCTTTACAGGGCATGCTCGCCTCCCTTCACTCTGAGCTTGACATTCAGAAGTATTTGATGAAAATCCTATTGCCCCACAGAGTTAGTTGGCCTTTTATCTTATCTGCATCATTCTGGTTAGTGTGTCAGTGAGTGTGGCTATAGTCTTACTAGCGTCTGCTGTTTAATTGCGTTCTCAGCATTTGCGCTCCTGGGTACTTAAGTGTTTGCTCTGTCTGTGCCTGCCATCTTGCCTTGGCTGCCAGGCAAAAACCAGTTCTGGCTACAAAAGCTTACAAAATAGCAATGTTATTATGCGATTTTCATTTTTCTGTCAACGTGAGAGAACAGCAGCGTGTGCATGCAGGTGTGTTGGATAATCTTATGCAACGGGCCTTGTGTATCTAACTGCCATTAGCGCTACAGTTTCAAACTGGTGCTAGAGAACAGCTTTTCATTAACCCTGTCTGTCCGTTTAGTTACAGTTCTGCCTTGTGTCTGAGTGGCATCTTACTTTACAGCACAATACAATAGCTCAGTGGATTCTGCAGTCATGTTACACATTGTCTTATTGTAGAGCACAGTATGGCACATCACGATTCCTAAAAGTTCTTTAAATGCTTGTCGATTCACATTTTAGCTTTCTTTTGTTGTTTTCCTACCTTTAGACAGCACATAAAGGCACATAAAACATTAACTTTTGCAGTGCAATTAAATTATGACTGTTTAGTACAGTACAGTGATTTTCAGGTGGGGTAGCTTAGGAGAATGTTTGTATGACATTGATGTGTGAACATCCATCCCGTAAAAAACAACAACATATTTTTGCATATTTGCATCATTTTGGTTTTGTTTTATTTTGTTATTGTGCGTGAATGACACTTAAAATCTACTTAAGAGGTTCTGTAATTGTTTTTGGCAAAGAGTGTGCTTGTCTTATAAAGCACATGACAGTGTCTATAGATCGTTTCACAAAACACTTCAAGCCAGGACTGAGATGCTTTTTGACTGTCTCAGGATTTGTGAAAGGACCGAGGCCTCGAATGGGTTGAAGGCAATCCGCTGCCAAGTGAGGTAGTAAGAGTACTGTAATGGTCAACATAAAGTATGAAAGGGTTAGTTGGCATCAGGGTTGTGGTGTGATGTGATGATGGCCGGTTGTCTGTACAACCAGCTGGCTGCAAAATTTAAAATGGGAGAAGTCCAGCACACTTTTTTTGTGTGTGTAGCGCGCTACATCAACACTGCTGATTCATACCCACCTCATGCTTCTTTTGATTTTGCAATGAATGCAACAAAATCACTAACTGTATGATTTTCTAAAGAATATTAGACACTAAGACTAAGATTTAACAAAGGAAATCTGTCATTTTAAGATCATAATGTTCTTGCATGTACAGTGTCACTGTGTATACAAAGCGTTCATGTTCTCAGCCCTCACTGTATTGTATCTTTTGCCTCCCCCTCCAGAGCAGAAGTCCAAAGCACGGCCCCAGCCCCCAGCCGAGTGTCGGCGATCAGGTCGACCACCTATCCCTGGCTTCTGTAGAATCATTGGACGCCATGTCTGAGACTGATGCACCCACAGCCTTTACCCGGGGCAGCCGGGTTCGTGCCAGCCTTCCTGTTGTTCGATCAACTAATCAAACAAAGGATCGCTCACTAGGTACGTTGTGGATTAGGGTAATCTGTTGCTGGTTGTTGAAAACAAGTTACAAAACCTTTCAGCAATGTAATTTCTAACACAAACGATATACGATCACTTAGAATAATTGACATTGTCTGGATAAGGGTTCCCTGAAAGACAAAGTCAAACCACAGACGAGCTCAAGCGCAGAAAGTGTGGTGACATTTTGTGATTTAATTTGACAATTTGTAAATGGAGCCACGAACAGTATGACAAGGTTTTTCAGAAGTGTTCCTAAACCTCACAATAATTTGTTCATAGAATTGTATTTGTATGCAGTAGTGCTTAAGGGCCTGAAGACAACAACATTTCTGTGCTGGATTTTAGCCTTGCCCCTTGTGCAAAAATATGTCTTTAGATTCTTTGCATTTTTTTAGTCACTCCAGCTCATTTGTGTTCTAAGCTCTTGTCAAAAAATACTCCTTCCCGTAGATTTACTATGAAATGACCTATGGGTTTTCAGCCTCCCGTTTCTGTTGCGCTTCTTGTCTTCCTATCAACAGTTTCAAGATTTGCTGCAAGTATAAACTAGGTTCAAATGTTGTTTTAAGGTTGTTCATATTGTCATTAAGGTGGACCAATGGTAAGAGCTGTCACCTGTCAGCAAGAAGGTCACAGGATTTCCTCCCAGTCTGAGGTCTTTTGTTTGTGTGCTCTCCCTGTGCGTGCTTTTGTTTTCTTTGGGTACTCAGGTTTCCTTGAATAGAACAAAAACCTCATGTTAGGTTAATTGTTAACTCTAAATTAGAGGTGTGGGTGTGAGTGTGAATGGTTGTTTGTCTCTATGTGGCCCTGTGATAGACATAACCTGTCCAGGGTGTACCCCTGACTCTCTTGCAGTGACTGCTGAAGCTAGGCAAGTTGATGTTCATCATTCAAATGAATGTTGCAGAATGCTTGTGCTTTTTGTACTTTTCATGTATACTGCTGCATCCACTTCCACATCCTCATCCTCAGTATTTGAAGATTCAAGGAAGTAGGAAGTAGAGTCTCTGGTGGGCTTTCTTGATCAGGCTGGTAGTGTTGTTACCCCAGCTGAGGTTGATGTTCAGGTGCACCCCCAAGTTCTTGTATTGCATTGTTGACCTTGTGTTGATTTGCGTATGACAAATACAGTAAACCAAACCTGAACCTTCTGTAAGATTTAGCTTCTTTACATATTTTCTGAAGACCTACAGCATTTTATTTCATGCCACAAACTTTATAAAGTACATCTATGGGCTGTCACTTTCATTAAGAGCACAGCACATCAAGAAAAGCGGAAAAGTGTTTGCAAACTTTCCAAACAAAGTATGCAACATGTACACTTTTCAGGGAACCAAGGTGTTCATTTGGGATAAAAAGAGCTGAACTATCTTGTAATCAACTTGAAAATGAATTGTCGGGGTAACCATGGGATGTCTCTTTTTTTCATGCTTTTTGGTGCCTTATTGCAACAAAACCTAGTTATAAGTGAAAAACACAAACAACGAATAAAAAAAACCTCTCACACACTCATTCATCTACCCACAGAGGAAAATATAAGCTTGCACTCTCCTTTTTTCACCAACAACATGAAGACAAAGCATGTGGACAGTGGGGGGTTATGGTGTGATGAAGGGGAGGAGGAAAAACGAGGGGCACCACTTTACCGCCGTGTCCCTTCCAAAGTGTTTCACACACATGCAGAGGCAAAAGCACACGCCTTATAGTCCCAACGGACATTTGGGAATTCCTTGTCTCCTCGCCTCGTGCTGCAGGAGTAGCAGCGCATGTCTTTTCCTTTGCTTCATGCGAACAAGCAGACAAAAGGAATTCTTTAAAACCCCTAACGTGAGTATAACATTAATTTAAGAGTTTAGTTTCAGTAAATGACTTCACTGTGTTTGACTGTGTTGTAGTTTTTTGCTGTTTGTTGCAACTTAAAGTTCATAACGGTTAAAATGGAGCAAAATGATGACGTATATATTTTCAACTTTTGTATTTCACCAGAGAAATGTGAAAATGTTCAAAGTTTTCTAGGCTGTGCCCATTTGGCTACAAAACCCACAAGCCATTTGCTTCCTGAGTGTAAAATCAGGCACTTAAGAGATGTAACATCATCCCTTCTAGTTATAATTTGCACGTTAAACTTTGTTGTTGCAAAGCCAAAGAAATCCTCATTAAACATGTTTGATCGTTGGCACGCTGTCGTAAAAACTTAGTTGTTCTACTTGGTAACATCTGGAGGAAACCTAGCCAAGTTACTAAAACTGCTCTCATAGAAAACAAAAGAACGTTTTCTCAAAATGGGCACTTTCTTGAGGTGTGCAGGAACTCAGACAGACCTGAAAGTGCAGTGGAGAGACTCAGCAGTTTTATTTCCTGGATTTGCCTTTACTCTGTCTGGTGAAGCGTGTAACATCTTGTATAATATTTCACCAACATCTGCTAGCCTTTACTGGCTTGTTATTTTAAGTAGCTTACACCAAGTAAAGTCATGCCTGCTTTGCCTAAAATGAGCTATTTTCAGTTAGAATAAAGCAAATGTGACTTTGATGTATTCTCTGCCTGCTGAAAAGTGACTTTTTGGATGAAATCAGCCATATTTGATTTAACTTATTTAACCAATTACATAATTTTACGAAGCTCTAAGTTTCCACTAAATCAAAAATTGTTCTAATTCTCACACAAGCGGGCTTGTTTTTCTTCCCTGGCACTGTTTATACAAGTGCAGGGTAGGCGTGTTCATAAATTTTGTGGGCGAGACATCTGTTTTTCTAAAACACAGTACAGAAGCCACACCCAGGGTTCAGAGGTTCAAGTTTTGGTCTCTTTGATTCACAGCATTTACTGTTCCACCCTGAGCACACATCTTTGCTCTCTATTCCTGCTCCAAGTCACTACATCATGATCAAATAATGTCTTCTGTTTTCATTAATTAATAACAAAAAGCATGTCGATTTCTAGCACTGACAGGAGTTGAGTGACTGGTTACTTTTCATGCAAACATCTTTCTAAGCATAAAGTGTGAATACAAAAAAAAATACTTTGTCTGAATTCAAACGACTGGCTTTACAACGTTGGAGACAATTGGAAAATTACTTTGCTGTCATCTCAAAGATGTGCAAGAATCCTACTTCAGTTTAAAACCATTATTTGTCTGTCTTTAGGTGTTCTTTACCTGCAGTATGGTGACGAGACCAAACAGCTCCGCATGCCCAATGAGATCACCAGCATCGACACCATCAGAGCTCTGTTCGTTAGTGCCTTCCCGCAGCAGCTCAACATGAAGATGCTGGAGTCCCCCAGTGTTGCCATCTATGTCAAAGACGACATGAGGAATATGTACTACGAACTTGCAGACGTCAGGTAAAAATATGTTTCTAAGTGATATTCAGGAATTAAATAAGAAAAGAGACATGAGGTTGTTTTTTTTTTTTTTTTTAAAGTCGTTCCTTTAAAATGTTCCGTCTGATTTTCTATCATCACTACTAGAACAATGAAAGTCGTGTCATAATAAAAATAAGAAAACATGACAGTTCATGCTCAATAACCTAGATTTTAAAAAATCCAACAAAGTTCAGTTAGGTCATCTGGATGGTTTAATTTTTTGTTGTTGTTTCGATGTTTTGTCCTTCATCCAAAGGATTTAGTTAGTCTGAGGAGTTAACAAACTCAGTCCCACAAGCAGCACACTAACATAGTGGACCAACCAGTTTGCTGGTGATAAGATGTTGTGGCTCCTCAGACTGATGAAGTCCTTTGGATGAAGGATGAAATGCCTCAACGGGAAAATAAAAAGAAACCGTCCAGATGACCTGACTGAACTTTGTTGAAAAATAAGGAAACTGAGCTAGTATTATCCTAGAAGGCCATCACACTAAAGCGTCCTTTCTGCAGGCCAAATCTATTATTTGACCCTTTTGTGCACAGTTTTCCCTGAACAGGAAATGTTTCTGGCCAGGAAAACTCACATCCTTTTCCCCTCCATGTTAGAAAGAAAGTTATTTGGAGTCTGAGCTCTTTGGCAGCACGTCTCTCAAACACACCTAAACTTAAAAACACGTTTTTAGTTTAAGTTTTCATGACTTTCCTTTTGGGTGTTTTCTTTTATAAGTTCAAAGTTTAATTTTGCAAACTTTCAACAATATGAGCTTTGTCTCTTTATTCTATTAGGAGTATAATTTCCTAATAACTGTTCTGTCTACTGTAGCATTTAGAAGCAGAACAATACAGTCTAGCTCACAGTTTTTTGTTTTTTATATATTTTGTGCCATGTTGTTCCCTATGTTTGTAATCCCTTGAACAATTTATTGATATTACTTCAAAGCTCATGTGTTGATACAATAAAAAGAAAAAAAACTTTTGACGACAAAAGAAACTTTGCCCTTTTTGTCTGTAGAGTTCCTCCTCAGGTGAGGTGTGTACTTGGTGACCAATTGTTTATTACAGTCGTAAAAACATATCTTGTGACACATTAAGCTTAGTGTGAGTGTCCAGAGTGCAACAGAGCGTGAGTTCTAGATACGGGAATAACAGATCTGTTTGTCACTTGTCAGCCGAACCACTATTAGTATATTTTTTTATTTTTAGGATTTAGAAAAAAATGTCACAAAACAAACGGTTTTCAGCGCCACTGTCGGGATATGTGCCCTTGGCTGAGCTACTAAAGAGATCAAGATTGAGACAGGATCGACCGCTCTCCGATGGAGACAACTGGGCTGCTTTCTTACCACCGAACGCCTTTCCTTACAGGAACATTACAGACCACTCCTGCCTGAAGGTGTACCACAAAGACCCAGCACAGGCATTCAGCCATGGGACCCGACCTGCCAACGGTGATGCCAGGGTGAGTTTGTGGTCGTTGCTTACACAGCAGAGAAAAAATGTCTCCGCAGCAGCTGTGGGGACATGAATAGATTTGTTGCAATTAAAATAGAGCCCTGTCTCCAGTTTTTTTATTCCCACATCCTGTTTGCAGTTGAGGGAAGGAATGTCCCCCTGCCTCTTGTTAATCTCTTAAGAGAGGGGGGTCCTTTTGTTCTCGTGGAGGCCTACCTTTGGGTGTCCCCTGCATGGTCTGGTGCTGCTTTTTAAGGGATAATTCTACTCAATTCTTATGACTATTCTCCTAATACACCCTACTCCCACCAAACTATTTATTTTTCTAATTTTACTGTTTATTTCCTGCTGATGGAACAAAAGTAAAACACAAAAGTTTATTTCCTTGAATGTTCCCTCTTCAAATCAGTTCCTTATCCATATGACTATCGAACTTGGTTGTGCTGCAGAAACTCTTATTTCTGTTAAGATAATCCAAATTCTACTAAGTCTCCTTCGATTGGCTCTTTCATGGAAATGTTACCAAAAAAATTTTTTTCCATGCGGACTGAAAGTTGAAAGAAAGTTGTAACTGTTCAAATTGTTGTGTTTTAAAGCAATGATTGTGCGTTATTCATAAATATGTGATCTACTGAATTTTGCAGTTTTAAATAATTAAAAAACTGGATAAGAAGAACGTGTATTTACTAAGCATAATGACACAATGCAGTTTAGTTAATCTTGAGTAATCATTGTGAAATTTTCAGCATTTGGTGACATAGAACAACACATGTAGTCACTGTTTAACCAACCAGCAATTACTGCAAACACGAAGTTTACACAAGGCCTTGAGATTTAGAGGTTAAGTGTAGATAATTCAATTCAGTTTAGTTTATATAGCACCAAGTCACAACAGAAGTCATCTCAGGGCACTGAACAGAAATATTCACATTCATAAAAAGCCAATTAGTAAAAGTTATCTTTCTAAGGAAGCAAGCAGATTGTAATAATTCTTCACTTCGTCACAGTTTCCCATCCTGTGCGAGCACAAAGGCAACAGTGGAAAGGAAAAACTCCCTTTTAACAGGAAGAAACCTCCAGCAGAACTAGGCTCAGGACAAGCGGCCGTTTGCTTCGACCGGCTGGGTATGAGAAGACAGGAAGTAGAAACAAACAAACACAGAATGACTGGTCCAGGTGTACTTCCTATTGGAAGAAAGAAAAAAAACATGTTAAAGATGGAAATAATTACAAATACAAACAGGTAGTTAGAGCAAGTAAAGACAACAGCAGACTGAGTCAGTTTGTCCTTCTCTTGCAGACCAGCTCCGCAGGTAAGGGGCGTTTACCTTCGGGACAAATTCAGGTCACCGACTGGTCATTTGCTGACACGCCTATTGTATTGATTGACAGGTCACAAAAAGAAAAAAACAGAATTGGCAGCTCCAGCCGCAATGATGTTCTGTGTTTATTTGTTGTTAAAAAGTTCTAAAAAAAAAAACAGGGAGCGCTGGCCCACACATCAGACCAGCCCACCAGGAAATCTCCAGACCCTCCCACAGCCACGCTGGACCTGATTTTAATGTGCTAATTTCTCACCATTTCAGTCATGGCATCAATGGAGGAGGAAGAGATCGCTTGCCGTTTGGCAAAAGAAAAAAAATAAAAGGCCAGATCAGGGATGAAGAAGAGAAATGTAATACATTGGTGTTGCATATAAAACAGTCCGTTGCCAGGCAGTTTATCGTGCGACACCGAGTGCACGTACGCAGTCGTAAAAATTGAGCTTTGCATGGACATGCCCTGCGGGCATCCTCTTCGACTCTAATCCGGTACGCGCAGACTGACATACGCCCGAGTATACTGGGGCCTTACGCTAAACACCAATAATGTAAAACAATACGGCGTATCAACATATCTCTTGGGGCCAAGATGGGGTAGAGGCAGGGCAGCCGACTCGGGACCCAAAAGTCCCAGGTTCAATCCCCAGCCATTTCCACATGCTGTGGTGTCTCTGAGCAAGACACCCAATCCCCTATTGTGCCCTGGGCGCCCACACAGCTGCCCACCACACCACCTAGGTACATCCCAGGTGCGATGGGCTAAATGCAGAGAACCAATTTCATCATTGTATGAGAACATACAAAGATGACAACACATAGCACTTTATTTTTATTTATCAACGGCATATTTCTGTTTTTTATTTGGATATTTGAACATGGATATTCTTAACGATAGATTCATTTACAAAAGTTCTTGCATGAGACAGGCATGAAACTTGTTGAAAACAATCAGGGTTTATGTCTTTGACTTCTGCAGATAATTGAGATACAGTCTATATATAGGTCCCCTCTCTTGGATGAATTTGGGCCCCCCATTTAATGTGGAGTCTACTTCCTCCTGTCACTCTCTCCTCCGGTGGCGGCCCCCCCTGCCACCGGTGCATTGGGACTCTCGGCATCTGGGGCTGGGTGATTGGGTGTGTGCCGGTCCGCCCTGGTGGCCTCCTGCTGGGTGCTCTGGCTCTGTCGGGCCTCTGTTGGGGGGGTGGTATGACCTTGGGACCTCGGGTCTGTGGGTCCCCACATCCACTTTTGAACATTTTTATAGAGAAACCTTATAGTGACGAGCATGCTCACACAGGTGTTTAGATTCAGGTGTTTATCAGATACTCACTCAATTGGGTTGTGGTGGCCACTAAATACATCTTGTATTACCATGTACTGTATACAATACTTTCTAATGATATTATAAGTATCATTATATATGTTGCTTGTTGTTGTGGTTTCTCGGTTTTGTCTTTTTTTTTTTGTTTCCGTAGGTCTAGAGGCAGACTTCAATGATGCTGATTTGTGTTCTCTTTATCCCGCTCGCTCTCCTCTGTTCCTATCTCCTTCTTTCCCTTTTAACCTTTCTCCCACTTTTCTGCTTTGTTTTCTTCTTTGTTTTTTCATCCCCATGTCCATTACATCTGAAACAAACCCAAAGCAAATTCTAATAAAGTTTTATTTATATATCAAGTGGAGCATTAAGGCCAGCCATAATGCTCTGCTTGTGAAAGTTAACCTGTTGGGCATCACCTTAACACTCAGACAATAATTCTGAGTGCCACAATGCCAGACAGGACAAGGGAAAATAAAAAATAAAAAAAGAGATACAGTCTATAGCAGGGCTGTTCAACTAAATTGCTCGGGGGGGAGCACAGTTAATGAAAGCCAAGAGAGCTGAACATCCAGCAGTTATTCTCATAAAGTAAGGTTGTTTTTATGATTTTAAATCTAGTTTTATTTAAAAATAAGCCCACTGGTGGGTCGAACTGAGCACTCTTGTGGGCCTGATTTGGCCCCCGGGCCACCAGTTGAATAGCCCTGATGTATAGATACAGGTGCAGATTTACATTTAGAAATTAACTTCTTAAATAATAAACGCAGCACTATAATGAGCAGCAGGTCAAACACATTTTTAACTTAAGGTATTCTGTCCTTTGCCTTTCAGAGCGTCCGCTTGACTTGCAGGAATGCCTGGTCCCAGATCTTATTCCACAGTTATGTCTGTTGCTGATTTACGTTTTCTGGCAAGAGAAACCTAAATAAAGCTAGCTTCTGGTAATGCAACCAGGTTTATGTCTGTAACAAATATGTGCACGGTGGACAAATGTGTGGTGCATAATAACTAATTTATAGCTTGATGAGGGGCAGACTTGAATATTTACTTGCATTTTCTCTTTTTGTTAGTTTCATACAGCAGAGCAACATTTTTTAAATACATGTGTGTATTTATCTCATGGATTGAAAAACACTTTTTCATGATTTTACAGACTTCAATAGTCATCAGTAGTGGCTGCCAAAAGTCATGTTACGTACACAAAACAGTAAAGGATATTTTGTAAACAGATGTTTAATGATTGCCTGCGTCTCATCTGTTTCCATCAAAGCATTTCGGCCAATTTTTGGATCTTGGTACACAAAAAAGTAATATTTGTCTTTCTTATCTTTTCAATCACAAATACTATTATGTGCACGTTCACGCATAGGACACGCAGCCAAACAAGCTCTTTAAATGTTTATGCACTTCTGTATTAACTTCACAGCACAGCTCTTTATCTGTTTAGTTTGGCTCACTCAGTTTGTGAATCAGTGTAGAAACTGTATCCACTGCTGACACAGCAAGAGATCGGAGCAACTTTGTGCACACAAATCAAACAGGACGCCCCTGTTATTGGAGGCTTAGAACCACGGCAGAGAAATGAGTCTGTGACAAACTTACACAGATGTGCTTTATACTGCTCTGATACCTTACTCTTAGGCTTATTTTTCAACTTTTTTTAATTTTTAACTCAACAATGTCAGTTCTGCTTGTTCTACAACAGTCTGTGTTGATTGAGTAAATATTTGAAGATAGTTTAGTCGGATGTTTTCAAGGTGAAATATATTTTGGCTTGATAAGTGATGACTCGGAGGGTTTTGAAGTGGCTCTCTTCTTGGAATGGGAAAAGCAATCACAGATGTGAAATGGTCAAGTAATGCATTTGTTAAAAAAACTTTAGCACCTTTATTAGTTGAAGTTTTCAAGTATGTTTATTTTTGTGCAGCTGTAACCTAGTGGTATGGAGGTGTAGAGTTTGATCTCCTGCCCCTGCAATGTGCCAAGGTATCCTCAGGCATGATGCTGAACCCCCCACTGTCTCTAATATCTTTATCTACATGTTTTTATCAGTGAGAATATTATTAAGTTATTAATTTAAAAAAAAACTTGAACGCTATGGATAAGGGGAGTAGCACTAGACTGGGTTCAAAGCTATTTGAAAGCAGTATGTGAAGTTGGGAAATGTTTGTTCTGGATGTTTGGACATTGTTTGTGGGGTTCCTCAGGGGTCAGTCCTGGGTCCCAAACTGTTTACAATTTGTGTAAATGAGCTTTGTATTTATTGTACCTGAGATAATGAAAAGCAAACTATTTGCCGATGATGTAAACATTTTTGTGTTGAAGATGACATGGAACAACTGTTAAATGATGTAACTGATTAATTGAACAAACTTAAAATGTGGTTTGATGAAAATAAGCTGCCCTTGAACTAAACAAAACTTTGTTTGGGAACTGTCAATCGCATTCAGAAATTCAAATACAAATAGATGGGCTGAATATTGAAAGAGTTCATGAAAACAAATTTCTATGTGTCATTATTGATGATAAACTCAACTGGAAACCACACATCAGATATGTTTAAAGTAAAGTCTCAAAAAATATTGCGCTCTTAAACAAAGCCAAGTCGGTCATAGAACTAAAAGCATTACATGTACTCTACTGTTGGCTAATCTTACCTTATTTAAGTTATTGTGCAGAAATCTGGGGCAATAATTACAAAACTACACTACAAGCATTAACAATACTACAAAAAAGAGCAATAAGAATAATCCATAAGGTGGGATATTTAGAAAGCACTAATACACTATTTGTAAAATCTAAATTATTAAAGTTCATTGATATAGTTAAGCTACAGACAGCTCTAATTCTTTACAAAACAAAAAATAGACTATTACTGGAAAAAAATTCAAAACCTGTTTAAGACTAAGGAGCAAATTTATAAGTTAAAGAGGGAATTACAATTTAAAATGTGCAAATTCAGAACTACTAGAAAAAAACTTTTGTGTATCAGTAAGTGGAGTCAAACTTTGGAATAATTTGAACATTGAACGTAAACAATGTCCAAACATAAAACTGTTCAAATTAATAAACATATGGTTATTGCTGAATGTAGTATATAATATTATTATTCAATTATTGTTGTTGTTTTTTTTTTGTTATTGATGCTAATTTTTGTTTTTGGTGAAGTTAAAGTAATAATAATTGTTTATCTACTGTAGTTAACGTAGATACTATATTGATGGGTTAAATATGGGTTAGTTGTTATACTGTATGTATGGATTATACATTTAATAAATGTAAGACTATGTAAGTGGTTAAGGAGTGGGAATTTCGATATGTTTTTACTTCTACCCACTGCCTTGAATATGTAAAATAAAAAATATTGACATGCTTCATGCTGTATTTTTTATTTTTTTATTTTTTTTTACATATTCAAAAAATAATAAACTGAACTAAACTAAGAACGTAAAAGTGCTGTATAAAGATATAAAATAGATAATAGAAAGTGATCATGTGAATAGTCTGGTGAATGAAAAACATTGCAAAGCACTTTGCAAAACCTGGAGAGGTTACAAAGTTGCTAGATACCATTTATCACAATATTCTGCTGTGACATACTGGCACTACTTTTTGGTTTCCCTTTTGGTTCTTTTGCTGCTTTGTCAGACGTTGTGCAGGCATATTTGCCGGCTGTGTGAACTAACTTTCACTGCAAACGTGTTTTTCCTATTATTATCACAGCCTAGCACGAACGTTTGTTACTGTACACCCGAAGCAATTGTTGTTTTCCAGTTCATGCACGTGATTTTGCACACGCAACAGACACACCCATGTTATTTTCCCTTTCACAGCTATAATCTGTCTTGGCACTCAGTGCAATGAGGACAAAGGCAGCAAAGATGTGTGCCTGAAGTTTTTAAGAAAGCTTGCATTAGGGTGTTTTCGACTCACACTGACTGCAAGGTGTAACCTATGTCAGAGTAATACTCTGGTCGTGAAATAATAACCTGTTGCTTTGGCAGAAAGAAAATGGATTGTATTCAGCTCTACGTGTGACACCCTCCTGCTGTGTTATCATACGCAGCATATCACAGAGCTTGAGTTGTATCACTGTTTGTACACAAGATTGCAGTTGTCCTTGTTAACTTTTAGTTTTCTGAAAAGGCAACTTAATTTATAAATTAAAAAAACGTAGTTGCTTTAATTGTATGAATGCTTATAAAGCGTATTGTGATCCATTTTTCTTCCGTACGTTTTTTTTGGCATCTTTCTCGTCCCGCAGTTTTCAAGCTATTTCAACAAATCATCATTCAAAATATTCAGCTCTTTCAGGGCAATCCTGTTATGAATTTTGGTATTGGTGCAAGTTTAAGCTTTTTGAAATATTTAGCCTTTTCTAACATTTTTCTCTCAAAGAAAATTAATTGAGCTCATTTTACATCCTTCACATCTTTATATCTGTTTACAACCTTTTACTGCTCCTTTCACATTTTGTTCTGGTTCAGCTTCTGTCAGCTTCCTTACACGAATTTAAAAAAAAATTTCAGCTAATTTCAGCTATTTTCAGCTGTTTTGTTCTCCTTTCAGATTCTTTCTGCAAACTACATTTTTGTGCTTCTTCTAACATCTTGCTACTAATTTCAGCTTCTTATGCTCCTTTCAGCTTATTTCTGCAAGTTTCAGCTTTTTCTACTATTTCAGCTACTATTTAGCTGTTTTATGCTAATTTTAGCTTTTTCAGCTAATTCCAATTTTGTTGCACTCATTTCAACCATTTTCAGCCTAATTTAGCAAAAATGTGCTCTATCCACTTCCTTCTCGTAATTACAGCTCCTTTCTGATTTTTTAGCTACTTTCAGCTGATTTATGCTAATTTCAGTTTTATTTTTTTCCAGGAAATTTTCTCCTTTTTGTTCTCATTTCTGCTTTTTTCAGCCTAATTGGGCAAACACGTTATTTCTGCTTACTTATGCTAATTTAAACTTGTTCTACCTTTTCAGCTAGCCTTTTAGCATATTTTGCTAATATCAGCTATTTTCAGGTAAATTCAAGTTTTCATGGTAATTTCTGCTACTTTCAGCCTAATTAAATTATTTCTGCTAATTTAAATTTATGCTTCTTTCAGCTTCTTTCTGCTAGTTTCAGTTATTTCAGGTACTAATTAGTAGTTTTATGCTAATTTTAGCTTTTTCGGCTAATTCCATAGTTTTTACACTCATTTTAACTTTTGTGTTCTTTCTGCTTTGTCCTGCTATGTTTCAGTGTGTTTTTTTAAGCTAATTTCAGCTGTTTTTCAGCAAGTTCTTCTGGCATTCACACTGCATTTTTGCAGGAAATACAATTTCTCTAGTTGTACTGTACTCTCTAGTTGGGGCAACTGTGGCTGAGTGGTTAGAGCAGTCGTCTTCCAATGCAAGAGTTGGGGGTTCGAATCCACAAGCAGTCACATGTCTACGTGCCCCTGGGCAAGACACTGAACCCCTCATTGCTTCTGATGTGTGTCCCATCAGTGTATGAATGTGATAAAGCTCTGATTAGTCTCTTTAGAATGATTTGTTCAATTAGCTTTGTAGAGATCTAGTAGAGTGCTGTATGAATGGGTAAATGAGGACACAGGTTGTAGTGTAAAGCACTTTGAGTATCTCGATAAGATAGAAAGGTGCTATATAAGTACAATCCATTTACCATTTACTTTGGCTCTCAACTATATTTAATGTTTACTCGAACAACACATTTTTGGGGTGTGTGATCAAAATACAAAATTTACACTATATTAGTTCAAAATATGTAATTTTTTACTTTTACCACATTAAATGTAGTTCATTTTACATGTACTGCGTATTTTTTAAAACCTTCGCCACATTTATTGGTTTTTCTAACATTTGTATGCCATCTTTTCTTTATAATTCTCCCTTATTTTAGGAAATGGCCATTGTTATTGTACATTAACCAGTCAATGTTCTTACTTGGTCCAACAATCTGTGACAAAAAATAGCTGGTTAAAGAGACAAAGTTAGACAGCTCTTGTTGAAAATTAACCAACAGCAGTCTAGCCCTAGGGATGCATTTTTAGGAAAGCCACAGACTTATTTTCGGTAGAGCTTTTTTTTTTTTTAAAGCTGGAAAAAAAACATCTTACATACAATACAAACCCTTGAGAACTTGGAACCAAAGAAAAAATCTTGTGTTCATGAGTTTGTGATATTGTTTTTTTTTAAAGGCCTGTGGGCATAATTTCCGGGAAATCCCGTGTACCCAGTGTTTGTAGCCTTGCAAGTAACTACTTTCTCTTTCAGCAAAGTATGAACACAGTGTATTTTCTTTTGAAAAGCAACATTATCAACTGAGTTAAAAGGAGATTTTCGTCTCAAGGCAACTTCAGTGATCGTATATAAGATACAGAAGTAAATATTATTAGCTGTTTGTCTCTAGAGAACCAGTCAGCTATATGATGTTTTAAGTAATTTTATTTCATGCGTTTGTACAATAAAAAGTATTTATGTCTTTGGGATAATAATATTTTGTATACTTCTGGTGTTTTTTCAGATGCACAGCGAGATGGCACACACTGCTCGTGATGGCCAGCACCCTCTAAGACATCCACCCATGGGTCCCCCCTCACACCATCCCATGCAGGGAGCACTCCCCCCAACTCCCCACTCAATGCCTCCCTCACCCTCCAGAATCCCGTTTGGCCCCCGACAGAACTCTGTACCTGGGAGTGCCACTATCCCAAGAGACAGAATGTCTAATGCAAATCCTCCTGCACGTTCCAACTCTCCCTGTCCTAGCGCTATACTTGAGAGACGAGATGTCAAGCCGGATGAGAACTTGGGTGGGAAGAGCCACAGTCTAGCTAGGGGGAATGAGGGGTTGTATGCAGATCCATATCTACTCCAGGAGGGGAGAATTGGGATGGCTACTGCCCACGGACCACACCCAGAACTTGGCATGGGGACATTCCACCGTGCCTCCATCCACTCCACAGGCTCTTATGGTGGGCCCAGTCCTACAGACACTATAGATCATCCTTCTCTTTACAGGCAGAAGTCCAGAAACAGCCAACTGCCGGCTTTGGATCCCAAGACTCCTCCTCCATCCCCTCACCGGATGAATGAGGTGCGAATGATTGATATGCATGGCATGCCTCCTCATGGTCTGCCACCTCATGGCATGCCACCTCATGGTGTTCCCCTGGAAAGAGGCTCACCAGTGCGACAGTCCTTTAGGAAGGATGAAGTTACAGGGACTAAGCCCAAGAACAGTGTGGGTTCACCTGTGATTGCAGACCCTCAGGGTTACCCCCAGAGTCCTCTTTCAGCTCAAAATGACCAGTAAGTACCTGGGGGCCGGAATGATATAAATAATTTGTGGGGATTAAAGCATTGCATGGGAGCATGGACTAATTCTGCATCCCAGTTTCACATTCGCCATGAGTTTCTGAGCCCTTGTGCCTGTTCTGACTCTAATTCATCCTCCGTAAGTTAAACCGAGTGTGTAACGTGTCCTGTCACTGTCTGTCAATTTTTAAATCTGCAAATTAGGTTTAGCAGACTAATCTACATATTCCGTCTGAGCATAGTTTGTGTAAGCATTTGTCAAAAATCTGACCTTTGTTTCACATCCTGAGTTCAAATTATGGGGTCGGAAATGTTGATTATCTTAGATCATATGTGTCAAACTCAAGGCCTGGGGGCCAAATGTGGCCCTCGTTGACATCTTATCTGGCCCCCAAGATGTTATTTTAAATGTATAATACTTTATTCACTTTAATTAGTTCAGTAATCTTTGATTATGATGTCAAAAGTGCAACAGAGAACGTCAAATGAGACCAATCAAACTCTTGTTGAGGAACCTGCAACCAAGAAAAGATGTTGGGTATCTTAACTTGAGTTAATGTAGATTCTGAAACCGGCCCTTACTTTGAAAATGGTTTTAATTGTGGCCCCCTTTTGTAAGTGAGTTTGACACCCCTGTCTTAGATTCTCAGGACGTCAACAAAGGTGCCACCAACAAAATTTAGATATTTTTTCCCTGTTACTGTATTTTTTTATTTATTTCACCTTTATTTAACCAGGCGTAAACACAAAGAACAAATTCTTATTTACAGTGCTGGCTTGGGTGGTAGCACCAACAGGTACTTGTAAGGTCAAGGGAAGGGAAGTAAAGCAAAACCATGAAATATAGAAGCAAAGCCAGGAAACACAAATTACATTAACAACAGTTCATTGTCAAAGTTAAATGACAACATTACTAAGCTTGAAAACATTTGCAAGTATCTTGAAAAATAGCTTTTGAACATTGAACTCTACAATTACCTTTCATCTAACAATTGCTCTAAAGTTGTTGTTTTTATACCCGGGATCGTTTTTTTTAATTAAAGGTACATAAACACAGTTAAAGGATAAGAGGAAAGCTTTCTTCATGGACAAGAAAACTGGGCTTAACAATGGTACTTGACAAGCACATACCAAAAACCTAAGAAAATAGTGACCATTGGTAAGTCTTTAAAATTGCCCTATTAGTCAAACCAACCTACTTAAAACCTCAGTTAAAAACACTTTGGAAATATATTTAAAAGATAAAATATTGATTATTGAGCATAGACTTTGTTGTTGCTCTCTTTTCCAAAACTTTACAAAGGAATATCACTGTAAAAATTCCTATTCACTTTTCTTGTGTTATGGATTTTTTTCCCCCATACAATATACCGTATTTTCCACCGTACACGTTGCATCGCCTTATAAGTTGCATCCGTCCAAATATGTATAATAAAGTGGAAAAATCCATACATGTAAATACATCGCTTTGCTGTATACATCACATCTATTATGCGTCACCGCTGACGCATCGCGTTTGTTACGCGTCACCGCTGACAACCCAGAAATATGGGCCGGTGTTGTGCCAAAAATCAATTGGCTGCCAAATGGTAGCCGCGAGAGTGTGCACAGGAGGACTTTAACAAGAATTTAACAAGAATAACACTTAAAAACAATTATTTGTTTGCTAAAAATTATAGTAAAGGTGTGTCTCAGTCTAACTTTTGCTTAATAAATGCACTTTGACGGTCAAATCAGCTGTATTTTAAAAGCCAATACGCGGAAGTAAGCATGTGCTCAGGAGGACTCGCTGTGCATTTCTTTGAAATTTAGCAAGATAACCACCTAAAAACTTTTTTTTTTTTTTGCTTGACTTTATAGCAAAGGTGTTTAACAGTTTAGCTTTTACTTAAATGCACTTCAATGGTCAAATTAGCTGTATTTTGCCATGGCGGCGCAGTGAAATGAAGCTGGTTTGATGGTAGCGAGCTAGACGAAGGTGTCCTGTATGGCAGGCCAACTGTGTCATTAATAACCACTTTACCGATTACATGACACAACGGCATGCCATACTGCTTGAGTGCTATCTATCGGGTGAAAATGGCAGTGTTCAATATTTTCAGTCAGAATGAATGAAAACGATCATATATCAGCCAAAAATTGGTTTATAAATATGGGAAAAATCCATAAATACGTCCCTTCAGTGTATAAGTTGCAGGGCATGCAAATTATGCAACAAAAAAACCCAAAAAACACAACTTATAGGGTGAAAAATACGGTAGTTCGTAAATTGCCCTTTCACTATGTTGTTAGTGGCTACCTGGTGAATGACTAGCTGGGATTTAACCTTGAAAGTCCTTATTAAATATTTGTATATCAGTGAAAAGGAAATTAATGTTCAAGTATTTTAGAAGAAAATAATAATCTGTTAACAGCTGCCTTATATTCATAAACTTGCGCAAGCAGCAGCTGTGGTATCAGTAGAATTTTCTAATGTTTCTGCAGAGAGCGAATGAAGTTTATGGAGCAACAGATTGCCAGCTTGAGTGGTCTTGTTCGTCATGCACTTTTAAAGAACCCAAACTCTAGTGGCAACAAGGCGCCTCAAAGGTAAGCAACCACAGAGTAGTAGTGACATATTCAAGAAAACTGGGATGGAAGACCTGGCGATTCAAGTAAATCAGGAAGTATTTTCTCAGTAGTGGCTACCTCAAAAACTCAGTCTGGTGAAGAGTAAATAGATTTATCTGTTTGTAAATTAGTAAAGTTTAAATGACTATGGTTTACTTGGTTGCATTTCAAGATTATTCATTTGGATCTTCTATGTAGATCCCCAGTTTAAACTTAAAGATATATGTAAAATGCCTGCGACTGCAATGTATTTGTATGTTATTGTGTCATAATGATAAAGCTTGTTAACATCATTAACATCATTTTAACCCCTCTGGTATGTCAGTTTTTCTTGTCATGCTTTGTTTTACATATTTGTTACTAAAATTAACTTGCAAACCTAAAGTTTGTCCCCAAAGAGCTTTATTTTTATTTTTAATTTTGTTATCAAAATGTGGCTCTAATGAATTTTCTTTGCTGCAGTGAAAGACCACCGAAGACCTCATCTCCAGCCCACAGTGCTCATAGTTCAGGTAGTAGCAATGTAATTCTCTGCAGGCTTTTTTCTTTAACCCTTTTAATGCCAAAACGTCTTGTCCAGACAAGCCCGTACTTCACTGTCTGCATTAAGCAGAGCTGAGGAGCAGAAAAACAAAGTCAGGCTTTGCTTGTCATCAGGTCATATACTCACAATCCTCCCTCCAATACATGTAGTTTAACTGGAGTTAAGAGATGAGAGCCAGCAGAGCTCGCCCAAGCCCCTTAAAGCAATACTTAAAACAAGATGCTGTTACTTCTAAAACTTCCCAAGATGATTCAGTGATCTGACAAAAAAACTTGAGTTGATCTGCAACCTCCTTTTCCAGTGATGGAGAAGAACATTACACTATTTATGTGACAAATTTTCTTACACAACACCAACAAGCTTTGTCATTCCTGCTGTCGTGCTACTCTCAGCAAAACCAACAACAAAACAGTGAATGAGAATTAAAAACAAAATAACTTTAACGTCATATCATGCCAATAAGTCTGAACAGACAACCTAATCATTTCCACACTCTACTTGTGTAGTATGGTTGGCTGTTTTTACACCATCAAATCACATTCCTATCACAATTATTATTTTAGAAATGGATAATAAAATGTTTCCTAGTGAAAGTAACAAGAACATTGTCTATTTTTGATATCTAAAATAGCTAATGGAGATAGGATTGTGTTTAAAAATATTTTAAGACGATCTGCCATCTCTTGGGAGCAAAAAGGCTGAGTTGAGCCGACAGATTAATATGCACATTTAACAAATATAACTCATACAAATTAAGTTGTCCAACATCACCATCAAAGATTATGCTAATTTAGCTGTTCAATAGGTGTGCATAAAACCTAACAATTGTCTAAATTAAAAAAAAAAAGCCCACCAATAACATAAAGACAATGCTCAAAGCAAGGCATCCACATCTTCAATTGTTCTTTGATTTTATCAAACCATACATTCAGAGATTTTTGCAGTGTTACCATGCAGCGCAAGTGGGCGTGGTAGCTCGGTGGTCAGTGCTGCAGTCTCGTAATCCTGAGGCTGCAGTTTGTGTCAGGAAGGGCATCTGGTGTAAAAAAAAAAGCCAAATCTTTCATGTGAGTTTGCTCACTGTGGTGACCCCTGCGGAAGGGAGCAGCCAAAACAACAACAACTATACATGCAGTAGGCGTTTGCTTTTTTATGGACATTGGATCACAAAGGCTCAAACAATAGTAGCCGCAGTTTATACTGTAACTTGTATTTCAGGTCTGGGAGTTTGTAAAACATGGTGTGAACAGACTTTTGGGATTACAAAGTTAAATGTTCTTTATTGCGTCACAGTGCACGTCTGCTTTTGACATATGTGTGAAGTTAAATGATTGCTTTCCCAAAACTAAAACTCTTTGGTCTGATTGTAAAGTATCCAAAGTTATGGTTATTTTGTATTTATTTAAGATTTGTTTTGAGAACTGATTATACTTTTACTTTTGTTACACCAAGTTTAGAGCATAGATATCCCTTCTTAAGTAATTATCATGGCATTCTATAGAAATTGGAAACACCTTATATTTAAATTTATGCAAAGCAAACAGTTCACAGCCTTATTGTAGATTTATCAGACCACTTTTTTCTTAAAGGACATGTTTTAGTAATGTTCCAATCTACCTGTCTTTCATCATATTTTAATTAATTTGCATATAGCTAAACTACAGTATAACTGCTCCAAATCACAAATATTATTGCATTTAAAAAAATATAACTATTTCTCTGCTGGCAAATAAAAAGAAATCTCAAACTTTCAACTTATTTCTATCATTTAATAATACAATTTCTCCATTGTTTTCAGGCAGCCAGTGGTGCTGCCTGAAAACAAACTTAAGGTCCTGTAAATCAAATCTCATGCTGAGGTTTGAACTAAATTATTATTGCTTTTGATCATTTAGGGCATTTTTTCCAAAACATACGTGTTACGTCAGCTGGTTTCCATGGTTTCAGCCTCCCACATTTCTGAAAAGGCATTGATAGACATTAAAACAGCAGTAGCTCAAAGTGTTGATGTATCTGTGTTCATTGTTCAGGCAGAAAATACTTCTTTAAAAAAAGGAAGAAAAAACCATAACCAAACTTCTTCTTTTTTTTTTTTTTTGACCCAGGTGGTTCTCCAGTTTTGGCTTCTAAAAGCAGTGCAGCCTCATCAGACAAGACCTTAGCTCCGATCAAAGTCAACCTCCTGCAGTTCAAGAAGAATGTTTCTGACCTCAGGTTGCAACTCCATCAGATGAGACAGCTGCAGGCAAGAGTCCTTTTCCCCTTTTAATTGATTTACACTGCTTTTGAGCCGTTTCAGACATGCACCTGTCTGTGCATCTTAAGAACTTTGAGCTGGTTTGTTAGTTTCAAGGGTTCTCTGATATCCCATTTCACTGTGTACACCCCCTACAGCTCCAGAATCAGGATGTGTTACGGGTGCAGCTGAAGCGAGCAGAGCAGGAAATCAGTATTAAGCTCACAGAGGCCATGCGGCGTCTTGAAGACCCTGTCCAGAGGCAGCGAGTTATGGTGGAAGAGGACAGGCAGAAGTACTTGGGTATGGAGGAGCGTGTCCTCACACAGCTAAGGTAAGAATGCACAAGAAGTCACTAATTTTTAACCTAATTTCAAAAGAGTTAAGGTAATTTATTAAAATAAATACAACACTAATAACAAAAATATATATAGTTTCAATATTTGCAAATATTTTATACATCATTTGATTTAAAATATGACAGAAAATGAATCAAATGTTGCGAAATAAATTTTGTTTTCTTCTTTTTTTTTTAAATTTGGTGTCAGGAAGGGATTTGGTGGTTGGAAACATGATTTAGTATATAACAAAATGGTAACATTTTTCAGAGATAAAATAGGGAAAGGTTCACAGCTTTGTTGGTAATATGTTCACAAATAGTGAACCACAATTTAAGACAATTTGTATTTGATTTAAAATTGCATGCAAGTTAGAACTTTACTTTCAGCTGAATACAAAAATATTAAGATAATTCGTAAGAAATATTGAGACAGACGAGGCTGAAATCCAGTGCATAATGCAGTGGTTCCCAACACTGTTCCTTGAGGAACACCATCCTGCACGTTTTAGTTGTTTCCCTGCTCCAACACATTGATTCAGTGATTTAATTACTTCCTCTCGTTTTGCAGAAGCCTGTTAATCACCCATACATTAAAATCAGGTGTGAAGGAAACAATTAAAACATGCAGGATGGTGTTCCTCAAGGACCAGTGTTGGGAACCCCAGGCCTAATGGTCTTTAATTTCAAGCCATATGCAGAACTGCTGCAATAAAAAAAAACAATAACAACAATACAGGTATATACAAAATTGGTTTCCATTAAACAGGTTTCACTGCACCCACATTTGTGTTGTAGGATGTATATTGTAAAAAATAAATTAATAAAAAAATATGTTTATATAAATATATACAAACCGGATTCCAAAAAAGTTGGGACACTAAACAAATTGCAAATAAAAACTGAATGCAATGATGTTGAGGTGCCAACATCTAATATTTTATTCAGAATAGAACACAAATCACAGAACAAAAGTTTAAACTGAGAGAATGTATAATTTTAAGGGAAAAATCTGTTGTTTCCAAATTTCATGGCGTCAACAAATCCCAAAAAAGTTGGGACAAGTCCATTTTTACCACTGTGTGGCATCCCCCCTTCTTCTTACAACACTCAACAGAGACAGAGGAGACCAGTTTCTCAAGTTTTGACATTTGCCATCTCCACATCATTGCATTCAGTTTTTATTCACAATTTGTTTAGTGTCCCAACTTTTTTAGAATCCGGTTTGTACATATATGCACACATCATATATACACATCTCCTCCTACATGTCTCTGTGTGAGTGCAGCTACAGCGTGCGCTCTCAGGACATTATTACCTGCAGTGTTCCCTCAGTGAGGACTGAACTTGGAAAAAGGGCCTTCTCCTACTCCACTCCTGTTTCCTGGACTATCTTGCAAAAAGATCTGAAGCTCTCGACCTTGACCTCTCTAAGTGGCTTTAAGA
Source organism: Nematolebias whitei (assembly GCF_014905685.2). Lineage (NCBI taxonomy): Eukaryota > Metazoa > Chordata > Actinopteri > Cyprinodontiformes > Rivulidae > Nematolebias > Nematolebias whitei. Next base: position 27,684,870 of record NC_056517.1, read on the forward strand.
ATCTGTTGGACTCCTGGCAAGGACCAATGCAGACATGTTCCTGTTTTTAGTTTTCTACATTTGCCTTATAATCTAGCTGGTTTTGTTACTTTTTTTTTTGCCATCTTATTTGTAAAAAACAAACATCTGTATGCCTTTTTATAACTGTCTATTGTTGTCACTGTTGTCCATTGTTGTCATCATTCTTTGTTGAAATCAGGTCTCTCTTGTAAATGAAAAATTTGAATTTATTTATATTAAAAAAGTTGACACCCCCCACACACACACTTTCTACATATAATCTACTTTTTTTTCAGTTGTTTCATATTATTGCAGAGTGCAAATGATTTGCATGCTGAAGTAGGTTGTCTTTGCAGCAAAGCTTTTCACTAGCTTTGAAGTAGACACACCCATGTAACTCCAGTCAATGTTTCTCCATTTGAAGGAAATTCCCCAGAAGGTTTCATCTTTATCAGCTCACCTGAGTCATTCAATCCTTAACTCTGACAAGCCAACACCCACCAAATTGCAGCCCACAGGTTTATGCAAGCAAGCAGCATGTGCATGTGTCTCAGTGTTGAACAACAGACCTAACAGTAGAGTAAACCTTACTACCCTCCTTTTACTTTAATTCACTCGCCTCATCGTGCCAACAAGAAGAGTAATTAAATCCCCTTTATTTAGCTATTTACAAGGTGAGGTCAAACCTTCTTGTCTCACAACACAGTGGTGAGCAGAGACGAGTAAAGTCAGTTGATAACAACTGATGAAAGAAAAAACGGTAAAAGTCATTGGGTTGAAGCTAGAATAAGCTTTGTATTATTCTTTAAATCCAGCCTTTTGTGAGCCAGCAAAACAAATCTGCTCTCACTTTAAATGAGGTGCGGTAACAAGAGCTGCTCAGCTTTAAGATAACAAATAACAGAAGTGAAAGAGAAGTACATCCATCATGACCTTACATCTTTAAGTTTTCATTTTAAAAGGTGGAAAAAAAAAAAACCTGCTGCCATAAAAGAACAAGAATTCCCGGAAATGCAAATTGCTATAGAATCAGCTTCATGCTTCAAATATTTTCAAGTGGGATTATTTGGAAAAGTTCTGAACAATTAAAATCTTACTCATTTATAGTTAGCTTGTTGAACAACATCCATTTAGAGAAAAAGAGATTACCAGATTAAAGAGGTAATGGCTAATTTGAAAGGGTCAAAACTAAAGTGGATTGCTGCCTTCTTAATTCCAATCTCAAAAACATCACATCAAGCAAACACTGTTTTATAAGCCACTATACCCTTGTCAGTTTTGACTTATGCCATATTTTATATTCAAGTCTAACGTTATTTGTGAATGCAAATAGCACCAGCAGCTAGCTGTAGCGCTGTTTTTACAGCCTGTGGCACTTCTGAAAGTACCCATGTAATACAAAATTAACAGCAACATAAATGTTTTTCAATGGCATTCACATGAACTGCTATAAGTTTTTCAAACAGGTAAAACAAAAAAACACTTTCAAAGAAATGAATTATCCCTGTAATTTACATATTTAAAAGAAAAGGTAAACCCAAAATGGAGAATGATTATCAAATGGATGCTATCTTAAATAGTTAATTGAGTTTATCTGTCTCTTATAATTTGACACACAGAAACACACATCATGGCAGAGGCTTGATACAGATGAACAATCTGTTTTTCTCATCCTCAGTCTTTCCATAACTCCTCTCACCAGCTGGCCTTGGCGGAGCTGGGCATTTTGCTCACTGTCCCTGTAGACGACTTTAATAAAAGAATGTTCCTCAAGGGTACCTGAACACAATGAAACACCATTTTAGCTGTTCTCATGCAACCCAGCCCTCACAATGTTATCATTCAGCACGTTTCCTCTCTGAATAGAACGTTTCTTTACCAGCTTTCTAAAATGACTGATATATTTATTGACAGTCTTACATATACATTTTACACATTTTTTAAATGGATCCTGTCATTGCTCACCTCTACTCATTTTAGGTGTTTATGATCTTAAAGATCAATGATTGTGCCCTGCCCCCTGGTGTTTCCAAAGCATATTTAAATTTGAGTGATTGCACAAAAATAAAACATGTTTTAAGTCTGGAAAGCCATTTCATTCAAAATTAAATAAATAAATAAATAAATAAATAGTGTTATTTAAAAAATATTAATAAATGTTCCATTAAATAAATAAATGTTCCCTTGAAATAAAAAAAATAATAGAAATGTTTATTGTTTTTTCTCCCAAGATTTATTTTTTATTTATTTCAAGATTTTATTTATTTAATAATGGAGTTTCATTTTGTGACACTTTTCTTTTGTAAAGCTATAGCTATAGCGAGGGGAATACGTTGCTGTGATTGGTCAAAAAAAGATTGGAGTACGTCAATTTTTACGTAGATGCAATCCGCTAATCCTGACCAGACCCGCCCCACAGAGAAAACCCCGCCCCCTCATTTGAATATAGAGCATGAAGTAAAAAGTGCTTAAAATAAAAAACGGGGTTAAAAGAAGTAGCTTTACAAAATAAAAATCTCGCAAAATGAAACTCTATTATTAAATAAATAAATCTTGAATTAAATAAAAATAAATAAAAAATGAATCTTGAAATAAATAAAAATATAAATCTTGGGAAAAACTAAACATTATCTATTTAAATGTTTTATTTCATGGTAACATTTATTTATTTATCGGAATATGTATTAATCATTTTTAAATAACACTATTTATTTATTTATTTAATTTAGAATGAAATGGCTCTCCATACCGCAGAACCTTGAATATATCCTCGAGTTTTTATTTCTTTTTGTAAAAAAACAAGTATTTTGTACCACATCATATTCTTTTGTTACTTAATTGATAAAGAAAGTTCTTTGGTGTCGTTGCAGTGAGTTGGAACTATACGTAGGTTCTCTGCAGAGCGGCTCAGCAGCAGCACACAGAGTGATGACCCTAAAGGATGTGGAGGAGGGAGCCGTTACTCTGAGGAAGGTGGGAGAATCACTGGCAGGCCTTAAAGGTAAGATATGGCAGACAGACTTGTTACTAACATCACAGTCACACTAATAAATGTCGGTGCTAACCCTCAAACCAAAAGCTGGGTTTATTTTGCTTGATAATGTATTTTTCTGAATACGTCGTGTGTCTGTATTATATCAGGAGAGTTTCCAGCCCTGCAAACCAGAATGCGAGCTGTCCTCAGAGTCGAGGTGGAGGCTGTCAAGTTTTTGAAGGAGGAGCCTCACAAACTCGACAGCATGTTGAAACGGGTCAAGAGCCTGACCGACACCCTCAGCACTCTGAGAAGGTAGGAGGAAGAAGAAGGGTGTGGATGGGGATAAAGTGGAGGTCAGGAGACCAGGTCCTCAAGTATAGCTGCTGAGTGCATGAGAGGGAATTAAAGATGAAATCAAAAAGGGCTGTCTCTGCAGGGCTTTTTGAAGGAGTGTATGATGTGGGCGATTGTATTGTTTGATTATACTGGTAGGCCAGCTTTCATCCCATCAAAGAGGTCATTCTGTGTGGACAGAAGAATTAGACATCCAGCTAGATTTACTTCAGCTACCTTCACTGAACTGATAAGTGACTTCATTTGGCAAACACTGCTGGCTCGTTTCTATTTATGATGTCATACATACCAAAATTACTCCTGTCCTAAAACAGCTTTGTACTTGCCCTAATTTCAGCAGTAAACATTATTTTTATACGATTTTGACTGTGTTTCCATCTTCTCTGCAGATGTGCAACAGAGGGTTCTCATAAAGGACTTGATTCGTCTAATAATAAGTCAGTGGGTAACGTTGATTTAACCACTATAGAAACCACTGCAGAAGCTCCCCCAGTATCAGCCCAGCCTGGCTCAACCTCAGCAACGCCGGAGGCCCAGAGCTCCACGGTCAAATCCGAGGTGATGCCCTCCTCCCCAGTGGTCATCCATCATGTCCAGAGTTCCCTAGTTCACATGCAGCAGTCTCAGCAGTCTGCAGCCCTCAGCACTCAGCCCAGTCCTCCCCTTACCCCAAGCTCCAGTCTCATCCTCACTGCCAACCTTAACACCACTCGTGGAATGGAGGATTCCAAGGGGGTCATTTCAGATCCACCAAGTCCTGTCCATCAAAAGAAGACTCATAGGAATCCGGTGAATAATGGGAACGGCACCCAACATCAAGATCTTGTTATAGAAGAGCTGCAAAACAGTCAGGACAAAAGCAAAAACAGAGCTATCTCCATAGAGGTATGCTTTACTTTCAGTTTTCATTGTTCATTCTTTTATGAAACAAACACCGTATTTTTCGCTGTACACGTCACTCCGCCCTAGAAGTCGCATCAGTCCATATTCGTCTAATAAAGTGGAAAAATCCATAAATATGTCGCTTCGCCGTATACGTCGCATCTATTATGCGTCACTGCTGAACGCGTCGCGTTTGTTGCGCGTCACCACTGATAACCCGGAAATGTGGGCCAGTGTTGTGCCAAAAATTGATGGGCTGCCAAATGGCAGCGGCGGGAGCGTGCACAGAAGGACTTTAACAAGATTAACACTTAAAAACAATTATTTGCTTGTTTGACATTATAGTAAATGTGTTTCTCAATCTAACGTTTGCTTAATAAATGCACTTTGACAGTGAAATCAGCTGAATTTCAAAATCCAATACACGGAACTAAACACGTGCACGCGACGAGTCGCCGTACAAATTTAGCAAGATAAACACCTAAACAAATATTTGTTTGCTCGAAATTAGAACAAAGGTGTGTCTCAGTCTATTTGCTTAATAAATGCACTTTAATGATCAAATTAGCTGCATTTCACCGGGGCGGTGCAGCTGGATTGACAGTCGGGCCAAGCAGCAAGCAGAGCCAAGGTGGGAAGACTGTGGCAAGCCGATTGTATCATTAAAAGCTGGTGAAAATTCTCAGTCATCCAGGACGTGGCAAATTCAAAAAACTTCAAGGAAAAAAAACAATAAAGTATAAAGTAACGTATAATAAATAAAGTCCAGTTGTTTTTGTCTTGAACTTTTTTCAATTTTTCATTATAGCCACGTTTACCTATTACATGATACAACGGCATGCCTTACTGATACTACTCCATCGAGTGGCTACAAGTGGTACTGCCAAAATTTTATTTTATTTTTTTCAGTCAGAATGAATGAAAACTGTCATATCTCAGCCAAAAATTTGTTTATAAATATGGGGGGGAAATCCATAAATATGTCCCTCTGGACTATAAGTCACAGAGCATGCAAATTATGCAAAAAAAGTGTGACTTATAAAGTAGAAAATACTGTACTTTAATTCACTGAAATCTGAATGCCTTTACCGGCAATTTATCCTTTTTTACTGCTGAAAGTAGTTGTTCTGTTACTTTAGAAGAAGATGTTTTAAATTTTACGTCACAGAAGTTTGACAGTTTTATTTTTTTATTTTATTTTTTTACCTGCAGGCTAAAGAGAAGGAGTGGGAAGAGAAGAGGCAGAACATGGGTCATTATGATGGAAAGGAGTTTGAGAAGATCCTTCAAGAGGCTCAGGCCAACATGATGAAAGGAATTCCAAGTCTGGAGGTAGAAGAAAACCAGCCACTGCCTGCTGCTGGGATTGTAGAACAGGGGGACATTCCCAGCCCTGTCAACTCACCGTCAGGTACGGATCAAGCTTCATGTAACTAAGAAAATAATATAAAATCACTTTATGTTCATTATCAACTCATGCTATTTTTTTTTTCTACACAATTTTACTAATCTGCATGACAGTGGAGCCTCAGTTAGAGAAACTCTCTAAGAAGGGGTTGGAGAAACTCACAAAACCTCTAATGGAAATAACTGCTAAGCCAGCACTGGAGAGACCCTCGAAAGTTGCCATCAAGCCTGCAGCTGCTGACAGTTTGTCCAAGCAGGGGCCTGATAAATCCAACAAGTCTCCGCCACCTCCTCCTCCGAGGAAAACCTTCTCTAGCTCCAGCACCGGAATGACAACGACTCGTTCTGGTGAGGTGGTATACACCACCAGGAAGGAGAGCATCTCTGCACAGGTCAGTGAAGTTGTTGAAGAATATTGATGATCTGTCATTTTTAGGCCTGATTGTATGTAGCATGGGTTAGAAATCAAATAGCTTAGCATTCGAGTATAGATTAGGCCAAGGATGTCCAATTCTGGCCCTCGAAAGCCACTATCCTACATGTTTTACTTGCTTGCCTGCTTCAACGCACCTGATTCAGGTTTCCCTTCCAGTTCTGCAGAAGCCTGTCAATCATGCATTAATTCAAATCAAGTGTGCTGGAGAATAGAAACCTCTAAAGCATGCAGGATAGTGGTTTATTTAATAATCATGACTGTTTACAGGAGGGTGAGGAGGATGTTCCACCTTCCTCCCCCCAACCAAAGCCAACGAAGGTTCTCCCAGAGACCAAGCCAAAGCCTGCTACACCTCCTCTCGTCACTCCTTCTGTTACCAGAGAAGAGGAGGATGATGGGGATAAGATTATGGCGGAGCTTCAGGTACGATGCAAATAAACACAAACATCCATACACAACTTATCAAATATATGCAAATCCAATCAGTGGATGTAAGTTTGATTCTATTCTGCATTATGGGAGTCTGTTGCTTTTCACCTTTTCTTGCGGTGATTGATTTCCTTGGAAGTGGCAAAGGCTAAGAGCTTTCAAAGGAGGATCCTCCTTGACAGCTCTCTAAATGTGAACAACCGGTGGCAGTGGTCTAAAGAGTCCTCTTCAAAACCTTTGTGCCTATGTCCCTCTGGCCTGTCTCCACCCTTCAGGTCTTCCAGAAGTGCACAGTTAAGGATATAGGGGTGAAAAATTCGGTTGAACCTACTACTCGAATTGAACCCCAAATCAAAGAATTAAGACCAGGAACTTTGTTACCGCTCAAAGAGAAAAAGGTAACATATTTGTCGCCATTCAGCTGCCCCTCTAACTGCCTGCCTCTACCAACTGTTTGATACGATCAATGGCTGTGTCCTAACGCTTTACACCCCCCTGTGCTCTTGCTTTGGCTCAAGAGACACCAATAGCAGCTGCCTCCACAACACTTCTTTCCCCTACCTTCTTGTTTTTTCCTCCTGATTCTGCTGAATTTCACAGCTTGGGTTCTTAACGGGATTAAGTCTGCATAAAATTGAGCTTCTGAAAAGCTGCTGTGTCTTTTGTATGATGTGTTTGAAAACTGATTTAATTATCACTTGTCTTTTTTTCCAAACCAATAAAGACCTGTAATTTATCTTACAGGCAAATTAAATTGTCTTGTGTCTTCCTTTGATGACAATTTTCATACAAAATCAATAATAAATACAAAACAAAAGTATTTTTGAAATAATTGTTAATTTAGATCAAAACTCACGCTTGAGGACACAATGTGTTTTTGCAGACTTGGTTCATCGACGGTCAGTCTGGCCACTTTGCATGCTCCTATCCTTCCCTTATTTTCTCAAACAAATTCTTTCAATTTCTTTTTGTCTTTGCACAATTTCACCTCAGTTTTGTTCCAATCATCACAAAGCTAGAATTTTTACTCTAATCAAGTCAATTTTCTAAACAGCTCTGTCAGATTTTTATAAACAGATATATACTGAGTTTAAGTTTTTGTTTTATGTAAATTATAATATGTTAAACCTTACATATTATGTTGCTGGAATTGTGTTAACACTTGTTCATTGGAAAACAACAACTTCAAAGTTAAACTGTGTAGCCACAATTGGAGTTGTAAATGTTTAAAAATTAATAAAGTAGCAAAAAAGATCACTTTAGCTAAAAGTAACATGGATGTATTTGTCTTGCATGTTTTTTTTATAGCGTTTAATATTAGCACAGTAAGGAAAAAATACAATATGAAACAAAAGTCAACACTATGTAATTGTAAAATATTCCTTGTAGATGATTTTTTGGCTATTTCAGTTTTGACACTAGACGATTGCTTCTGCGGTCATTTTTGTGAAATCATAGTTAATCTGCTGCAACTTGGCAAACCAGTTGCACAGTAATATTATTCCCTCACACATTGTCCTGGCAGAGCTCAGAGCCCAGTCGAGAAGATAAAGATCCAGAAACTGATGAAAACGGAAACACAACTATGCGACAGAGCCCAGGGGTATGTATGATTGTCATATCCTAACTTTCTAGTCATAGTTAATCTCTGTATATTTTAGAGTTCAAAAGTTAGAAATCAGTCACATATTTTACATTTTGCTCTCACAGGTTATTTATTACGTGACTGGCCAGATTCCCAAAGATCAGGCACCCCCATCAGGACTGGAAGGCGTCCCAGAAAACAGAGAGCCCACACAACCTCCAACACAGGTGTCAAATGTCACTGTTATTGACAATTCTCCGAGCCAGCAACAGCAGCTGCCGCCTCTGTCTCCACCACCCAAATCACCCTCTGCTGTTACGCCTCCACCTATATCACCTAAACCTGTTGGGCTTAATGGATTTAAGCTGCCACGGAAGCAAGTTAAACACACCAAATCCTCAAAGGCCGGTGCAGAAATTCAGAAGGAGAAAATCCTCAACAAAGCAAAAACTGAAAAGACAAGCAAAATAAATTCAGGGCATGTCTCCTTCAGTAAAAATATTATGCCTGAGCAGGTGGTGACCACAACAGCCAATCCTGTTAAAGAGGCTCCTAAACATTCTGTTCCTCCACCCAAAAAGACTTCAGGTATTAAAAGTGATAAACCTAGAGCTATTCTTGAAGATGGTGATGAAGGAGCTAGTCTTAGTCCAGACTTACCTGGAGAGGAAGCACCTCCACCCCCAGACAACATAGCATTTATGATCACTAACACCAAGGTTCAGCCCTTGTCTTGTGGGGAGTATCAAGAACTGGTTAGTGCCAAGAAAGGGAGTGTCCAGACAGTTACTGTAGGCAGTGCAGGCAATAAACCAAATGCCTCAGTCGACCCTACATCGCCACAGGATAATGGCATTAATAAGAAGCCTGTCATCATCATCTTTAATGAGCCAATGGATATCCGTTCGGCTTACAAACGCCTGTCAACCATCTTTGAATGTGAGGAGGAACTTGAGAGAATGCTTGCTGAAGAGTCCATCAAAGAGGAGAGTGAGGAGTCAGACACAGAGAAGAGTGGTGGGCTGCAGAAAATAGCTGAAGGTGCTGAGTTGGCTGATGGACTAATGGTCAGCTCTTCAAAGGCTACTGCAGATACCACCAAGTCATCATCCTCATCCTCAATATCAGAACTAACAGACGGCGGTGTAAATGCAGAGTTAAATGGAGATGCCAAACAAGACAACAAGAAGAAGTTCAAGTTTAAGTTTCCAAAGAAACAGCTGTCAGCGTTGACACAGGCAATTCGGACTAGCACCAAGTCTGGAAAGAAGACTCTACAAGTGGTGGTGTATGAAGATGAGGAAGAAGGTGATGGTACTGTCCGGCACCACAAAGAAGCAAAGAGATTTGAGATTGCACGCTCAAAATCCTTCACAGAACCCTCCAAGGGAACGGAATCTACGCAAAAATGGCAGAATTCCGACAATGTTTGCAGGACAGATGAGATTCGAAAAAGCACATACAAGACTCTGGACAGTCTTGAGCAGACCATAAAGCAGCTGGAGACCACTATTAGTGAGATGGGACCATGCACTCCAGAGGAGCTAGCCAATGCTGAAGACTCTAAAACAAGAAACGGGAAAAGCTCAGAAGGAGTTGGGCTGAAGAGGTCTTCCTCTCTCCCTACCTCCAGAACACAGAAAGTAGCCAGCAAAAGCTCATTGCAAAAGAAGATTAAACCTCAGGTCCTTCCTCGACCCAAAGCCATCTCTTCTGCAAACACCATCAACACCACCACCACTGCCCTCAGTGTACCCAGCAACATACAACAGGTCTCTCTCTAGCTCTTGTTGTTACAGGAGACTTTGGGGTTTTCTCTCTAACTTTTCAACCTACCTTCCATTTGAACCTAACCACTGCAATTATAAAGTCATTAATCCACTTCACAGGTGCTCAGAAATGTTGGAAAATACCCCAGTGGCTTCCCGCCTCTGTGGAATCATGTTGACATGATTGGGTGGCATTTTATTGGGTTCCTGGTTACCATCTTTCCCCTGCAGTTCATTGCTAAAACTTTGAGGTTTTCAGCAAGTGGTGCACTGGTCTTCAAACACATTGTCACAATGTTCTTGTTAAGTCTTTTTTCTTGACTGCATGTACTATATATATTTACTTTAAAGTCAGTGGTCCTACTGGATGCATGGTCCTTCACTGGTGCTGTTGAGGTGTTAAACAAAATATGTTTTTTTGTGTCTTGACTTTTCATACTTTCTATGTGGTGTGTGTCTTTTCTACCTTTTTTATTTCTTGTTTTGTTTTTCATTTGGATCCCCTTGCAGAACACCAGTGTCGCTTCCCCAACTAGTCGGATGCCCGTTCCTTTGTCTGCAAAGTCCAGGCAGTCGCCGGCTGCATCTGACAAAGCAGGAAAACAGCAAAAACTGCAGGATGCTCAGAGGCAGTTTCGGCAGGTAGTTTTAATGTAGGGTTTTACCAGAAACTAAAGGAAAGATATGTTTAGGAAATCAAAAGCATGAAGCATATAAGGGGGGTAAAAAGACTACCAAAGCTGTGAGATGTCAAGTGTTTAAAAACAATAATAAAGTCACCAAGGTGGCAACTGTGGATCTGTTCTTGGTTCTCTTGAATCTGCAATGACACAAAGGCATGTTTGACTTTTGACTGTTACCCCATAACATCACTGTACTGTATGCTTCTGCATGTCCACACTGCTCATGGTCTTCACTGTGTTGGTGGCTAAATGAAAAAAAAAAGAAAAAGGCAGAGTAAAGTGGAATCCTGTTCTGTCATTATCTGAGTTCCCATCACATCTCCAGTTCCCATCACAGCTGAGTTCCTTAACAGTGTTGCCAAGTCCTAAGATGCTTTTGGCAATGTTCAAACACAGATTTAACCGAATTGTTTTGTCTCCTCACTTCTCACATTGCACCTCTGCTCAAACCCAACATTGCTGCTCAGCTTCCTTAACCCCACGGTGAAACATATTTCCTTACCGTCAGGACCTTGGCATAACCCACTCATCCAAGTCCACGTTTCCCCTGTTTGCTGCCACTCTTCAAAACCCCTAATGCTGTTTTCAAAGTCACTTAACTTCTTATTTGCATCTTTTCCCACAGCCCCCCCATGATGCCTAACAATCCCTCCTAACACAGAAAAATGGTGTGGAAATTCTGTCTGCATTCACGCTTTCTAACCTTTGCTGTATTCTTTTCTTGGTAACATGTTTTTCAGTTTAAGATGTCTCACATTCCTAGAGAAAAACAGACCCTTTATATTTGTTGTTTTGGTGTCTTTTAGTTGTACCTTAGAAATATATGTTTGTTCAGTCATACTGTTCTTCTGTGTGAATAACTTTTAGTTTTATTTAACCTCGCCTTGCCTTTTTACATGTATCATTTTACCAGTTTTCATTTTTGACAGCAAGTATCTGTTTTGGCATCTGTTTGCAGGCTAACGGAAGTGCTAAAAGAGTGGGAGGGGATCATAAAACTACTTCCCCCACTATACCCATCTCTAAAATCCCTGCTTTTTATCCTAGCTCTGCTAAAAGCAGCTCCCAGTCTGCACAAAACTCAGATGCTACTAATCCCATTAACCCATCTTCCTCCTCCTGTCCCTCTGCGACAAAATCCTCCATCCTTTCCTCTCACGCTCCTCGTCCCGGTTCCCTCCCCTCCTCCCATATCCCCTCACTGTCTAATGGATCCCTCAAACTCCCCACACCTTCACAGCACACAGGTAAAACTCTGTCATTCTCCTCACAGACAAACGGTCGAGCGCACTCCTCCTCTTCATTCTCCTCCTCTTTCTCCCCCTCCCCTCTGTCACCCACACCATTGGGCCCAGGTGGAAAGAGCATCCGCACCATACACACCCCCAGCTTCACCAGCTACAGGGCCCACAACGGCAGCAACGGCAAATCCTGCATCCCAACAGTCACAGCGGCTAAGGACACGACTTAGCCTCAGTATCGCCCCTCAGGTAGACCTGATTGTGTTTCATGTAAAATAGTTTTGGTTTGGGTTTTTCTTTTTTTTTTACTTTTAAAGTATTTTTAATAAATGCACTTCCTCTATTCATATTTTGACACTGGCATTCGCACACTGCTTCTTTGCCATCTCGTTATCATTTATTTTTCAAATGTCGGATCATGCTTCTTTTGTTTGATTTTTATTCAAAGGTGTAAAAGATGTTCTGTAAAAATGATTGATAATGGAACAAAAACTATAGTTTTGTTTTTTTTTTCTTGATTTTGTAGTTTAAGTGAAAGGCTTTTATTGTGCTGAAAATATATTTTCTTGTTGTAGTTAAAGGGTAGGGACTACAGAGTTGCTTTACAATCACAAAATCTGTACATTCTTTTATTTTGAAAATGAAATTGAATAACTAGTATATTTAATCTATGTTTCTTGAGTCGACAGACGTTCAAACAACACTTGTAAATGCCTTTAATGAATTTTTTATGACGTGTGCACACATTTAAAAAATATTCTCAGTACTATCTTTGAATTTCTGAAAGTATTTCTTTTTTCACCCATATGAACTGCCAGTTTACGTCACTAATTTACAACTGTTAGAATAAATCATGCAACTTTTTCATTTTGTTGTGCCTATTTGCCAAAGTTGTACATTTACTCATGTCATGCCTAACTCAATCATGTACTTCAGTACATCAATCTCAGTGAGGCTGAAGTGTCAAGTGTTTGTAGTTTAAGATTAACATGTATAATTGCCCTTAATGCCACCTGTACTGAAAACAACTAATCAATTCAACCACATGTACATAAAGTAAATGCTTCTACTAAAAAAAAAAAAAAGTAGTTTTGTTAACATACCAAAGTTTATTTGTATGCATGCCTTTTAAATATTTTAGGAGAGTGATGTAAAAGGAAAAAAAATGTTTGCACAGATAGATTTTGTAAATATTTGGTTTTTTCTTTCTTTTTGTAAAGCTTTAAATCCTGATATAAATGAGCAATGTGGTCAAGACAAAAGTGTGTTGAAATAGCAAAAATAAAGACTTGCATGCTTGTAGTGCACTGAACCTGTGGTGTTTTTAATGGTTTTGCTTCCGGTTTCTTGGTGTGCAAATGATTGACCACGGATGTTTGCGTGTGAATAAATATACTGTAGCGTGCATTAGACAGAATTGGCCAACTTCCTATTTTTTGCTTTTTCACCTGGTTGTTGCTTTAACATTAGTGTATTCCACTTCTATAGTCTTTGGTTTTGCTTAACTGCATTGAAAGGTAAGAATAGAATTAACACTATGCCAGATAGCAGAGAACTAAATGTACTGTTATAGAAGTTCATTCAATAGCATATTTCGATTTTTAAAGTACTAGAATTGATGTACTTTTAAGCAACATTGTATCTTTTACTTAAAGTGTATATTTTAGTAGAAAAAGATAATGTCTAAACCCATTAATTTAGTTTACAATTAACGACAATGCACTTAAATTCACCCTTTTGTTAACAAATAGATTACTTGAAAATACAATTTGAAGCTGGGTTTAACTGCACGGGTAATATTTAAGTGCACTTGACATTTGATTTTACTATTTCGTGACTAATTTTCCTTCAAGCAAGGTAATTTTAGGAAACGGCTATAGAAGTCAGAAAATATTTTTCCCATGTAAGTGTTTTGTATGGGAATGACTTACCAGCTTATAACTGCGTCATGCTAAAGTGAGTTCCTCGTCCTGTTTCTTTTAAACAGGACATCATTACATGTGATATTTTCACATCAAATTTTTGGAAAGTTACATTTATTACCAGTTTTGTTTGGATGTAACAGCATCACATTGAGTTTGCAGAATACACTAGGGCTGTACAATGTATTAACTGGTTATTTGTCTTTTGTGCCACACCAGACTGATTGTCATCTCAACAACTATAAACCTTTCTATAGAGGAGTACTCTAAAAAGGCACCTATGGCTCTGTGGGATATCAGCCTTTCTATATTTTACATCCTGGTATTTATCATCGCTGTACCTGGAAATGCCTTGGCGCTGTGGGCCTTCTTTCAAGATAAAAGCACCTCCTCCTTTAAGGTCTTCCTGAGAAATCTATCTATTGCAGACATCAGTTACGTCCTAATTTTACCCATGCGTATAGTTTACCACTTGTCTGATGGCTACTGGCCTTTTGGGAGCATCCTCTGTCAAGTGTCATTCTTTCTCTTTTACCTGAACATGTACTGCAGCCTCTTCCTGATGAGTTTAATCAGCCTGGACAGATTTCTAGCTATAGTTTTACCTTTGAGATCTCAAAAAATCAGGAAGCCTTTGAATGCAAAGATAAGTCTTGTCATACTTTGGGTGATAGTTACTGTTTCGATGAGTCCGTCGCTTTTCTCAAAAAAGAACCACGACAACTCAACTGTTGTGTGCAGCATGCTGTACCTCCAAAAGACATCTCCCAACGCTTTGATTTCCACTGCCGTGGCTTTTCTTATCCCTTTCATTACCATAATTATTTCTTGTGTACTGATTTTGTTGAAACTGAGGAAGCTCAAGCAGCAGGAAGGACGTCCGATAAAAGCCAAAGCTATACAAATGATCATTCTTATTTTGATGAACTTCCTGTTTGCGTTCGTGCCCTACCACGTGTGCAGGATCATCTACACTCAAAGTCAAAGTCTTGAACAAGTTGCAACAATGAACAGGTCACTGGAAAGAGCCAATCAGATCACGTCTGCATTGACCTGCATCAGCGGCGCCCTGGATCCTGTGATGTATTTCTTCTTAAATCGAGCTTACAGAAAGACTTTTTTTAAGCTGTTTTATAAAAATAGAAACCATGGTTTGTAAGCATTTAAGAAAAAAAAAAGATAAAACGTCTTTAGAAAGATAAAGAATTACAAATTTAAGTAAGCATCTATTGTTTGTAATTCTGTTGCTCTACAAACATTTGCTGAATAATTTCTGGTTTGTGTAATAGAACAAAAATATACTGTTTTTGGAAAACACGACACAAGATTTTTAGTCTGTTAACTCATAAATGAAAAAAAAACCTCAATGTTTTTCCCTTGCAGAATATTTTATTTTACATGCAAATAATCTGAAACAAATTTTTGCAGCAAATACCACTTTTTTTTTTTATTATTTACTGATTGGGCAAAATTACGAGGGGGAATTTTTTTTTTTAATTTACCGATAGTATCCCAAAACTTCAGAAAAATGCTAGATACCTTAGATACCTTACTTTCAGATTTTTAAAGATGTTGCAACTTTTTGAATGAACATACAGGTCCTTCTCAAAAAATTAGCATATTGTGATAAAGGTCATTATTTTCCATAATATAATGATAAAAATGAAACTTTCATATATTTCAGATTCATTGCACACCAACTGAAATATTTCAGGTCTTTAATTGTTTTAATACTGATGATTGTGGCATACAGCTCATGAAAACCCAAAATGCCTGTCCCAAAAAATTAGCATATTTCATCCCACCAATGAAAGACAAGTGTTTTTAATACAAAAAACACCAACCTTCAAATAATCATGTTCAGTTATGCACTCAATACTTGGTCGGGAATCCTTTTGCATGAATTGACTGCTTCAATGCGGCGTGGCATGGAGCCAATCAGCCTGTGGCACTGCTGAGGTGTTCTGGAGGCCCAGGATGCTTTGATAGCGGCCTTAAGCTCATCCAGAGTGTTGGGTCTTGTGTCTCTCAACTTTCTCTTCACAATATCCCACAGGTTCTCTATGGGGTTCAGGTCAGGAGAGTTGGCAGGCCAATTGAGCACAGTAATACCATGGTCAGTAAACCATTTACCAGTGGTTTTGGCACTGTGAGCATGTGCCAGGTGGTGCTGAAAAATGAAATCTTCATCTCCATAAAGCTTTTCAGCAGATGGAAGCATGAAGTGCTCCAAAATCTCCTGATAGCTAGCTGCATTGACCCTGCCCTTGATAAAACACAGTGGACCAACACCAGCAGCTGACATGGCACCCCAGACCATCACTGACTGTGGGTGCTTCACACTGGACTTCTGGCATTTTGGCATTTCCTTCTCCCCAGTCTTCCTCCAGACTCTGGCACCTTGATTTCCGAATGACATGCAAAATTTGCTTTCATCCGAAAAAAGTACTTTGGACCACTGAGCAACAGTCCAGTGCTGCTTCTCTGTAGCCCAGGTCAGGCGCTTCTGCCGCTGTTTCTGGTTCAAAAGTGGCTTGACCTGGGGAATGCGGCACCTGTAGCCCATTTCCTGCACACGCCTGTGCACGGTGGCTCTGGATGTTTCTACTCCAGACTCAGTCCACTGCTTCCGCAGGTCCCCCAAGGTCTGGAATCGGCCCTTCTCCACAATCCTCCTCAGGGTCCGGTCACCTCTTCTCGTTGTGCAGCGTTTTCTGCCACACTTTTCCCTTCCCACAGACTTCCCACTGAGGTGCCTTGATACAGCACTCTGGGAACAGCCTATTAGTTCAGCAATTTCTTTCTGTGTCTTACCCTCTTGCTTGAGGGTGTCAATGATGGCCTTCTGGACAGCAGTCAGGTCGGCAGTCTTACCCATGATTGCGGTTTTGAGTAATGAACAAGGCTGGGAGTTTTTAAAAGCCTCAGGAATCTTTTGCAGGTATTTAGTTACGTCGTTGATTCAGATGGTTAGGTTAATAGTTGTTTAGAGAACCTTTTCATGATATGCTAATTTTTTGAGACAGGCATTTTGTGTTTTCATGAGCTGTATGCCATAATCATCAGTATTAAAACAACTAAAGACCTGAAATATTTCAGTTGGTGTGCAATGAATCTGAAATATATGAAAGTTTCATTTTTATCATTATATTATGGAAAATAATGACCTTTATCACAATATGCTATTTTTTTGAGAAGGACCTGTATTGATATTGAATAATGTATGTAAAAATGTTTACTATCTAACTGTAAAACATATATTTAGTCTGACAGAAAATACAAATATTAACAATAATTGTTGCATTAAAGTTTTTGATTTTCTGCAAATGTGTTGTCTTCTTGCTGAACGGTGCTTCCTTCCTGCGGGAAATATTTCTTCCTAAAATATATGTAGAAAAAAAAAAACTGCTGTTTCTCCTCACATTTAGATTGTGTTCTATATTTTGACCGGCTTTATTTTTCTAACGTCAACCCTGCAGGATGACACTTCTAAATACATGTTAATAGTTGTTGAAGCAGGTAAATTAATCCCACTGGACACATACGAGTTAAAGACACATTAACATGTTTCCATCTTGCTACAAAGCTGGATATAATAACAATAATTTAAAAAGTCCAGCATGTCTAAAGGTTTTTTCATATAAACAACAAGAGGGAAAACTACATCCAAAACGTATGTATTGAGAAGTGCCAGAAAGTTAAGGTCATGATGACTAAAACTAATGTTTGCAGCACATTGTGCAGTAAAATGTACTAATTGCAACCACCCCTCTTCAAAACTGGAAGCTGGAAAACAAAAAATGATGTTCATTCTGAAACAATAGATGACATTCATTCTTTATTGAAAGCGTTTGGCAATATATAAATTTAGCAATGTAGATAAGTGTAAAACAACAAAATAAAACGTTTTTTTAAAGTATATGAGCAATGTCTTGTGTTACAGCGAAACCCCCTTTTTACAGTTTATGCAACAACAAAAAAATTTTACACTTTGAAGAAAAGAGAAAGCAACATCCCCAAACCATAACATTTTTGTGTGAAAAAGGTTTCACATATCTTTATCTTTAAATTTAAGATGGAAAAATCTTCAACAGCAGAGCAGATTTTAGTAAATTAGCATGGAACAAGAATTGTGGCTCCATACACTATCTGGGGAACTATCAATGCATACAAGTCAGTTTAACATTTAATGTTTCTTCTTCCAAAATCTGAATGTTACAACCCATACACAGATAAAACTGTATTATGAGTATAATTATTTTACATAAACATAATTTAATCTACAGATTGAGCCTAATTTCCAAACTAAACCAAATTGTTTTAACACAAGAAATTTGGTCATTTTTACACCTCCAAACAGGTGGAAATAAGTATATCATCTAAAATATTCCATAAAAAGTAAGCAATCGGTAAATTAAAAGATGGAAAAGAAAAGAGATAATTATATATCGTGCAATGATAAATTAAGTCAGGTCCTCTTGTTAGACTGCGAAAATAACGTGGATTAAAAAATACCAATCGACTTTTATCTTGTTTGACTCTTTTGGGCTTCCGTACTTCGAGCTTGTTACTAAGGCAGCCAGGAGGAAGCTGAGAACCGTTATTTGTGATCTTTAGCTTTAGCGCGATACATTTTCAACTCGAGCTGAACTTTTAGTCGATAGTGTATCGAAGCAAATATTTATATATATATATATATATATATATATATAAACATGTTACCGTGTCATTTAGTCTTTATATGTAAATTTATCGAACAACCACGTCTTTATTTTATCAATTAGCATTCTTGAGAGGTTTCTCTGCTGTCACTCCTGGGTTAGCTTCGTGGATGCTAATGTAGCATTTCTGGCTCGCATGTATCTCAGCCAACATACATAAAACGTATCCAGCTGTTGCCGCGCCGCAGCAGTTATGAACATTACAAAAGGCTGACGTTTTCTCAAATATCCGACCTTCGTTATGGGCACTGCGTCTTCTTTAGTCAGTCCTGGAGGAGAGGTGATTGAGGATGGATATGGTGGTGAAGGAGGAGAAGCCTGTGAGATACCGGTTGAAGTGAGGCCCAAAGCCCGACTCCTGCGCAGCTCCTTCCGCCGAGGACCTCGGGTAATCGGGGCCAGTTTCAAATCCACGGGATCTGTGGATCTTGAATACACAGCAGAGTACGAGAGACTCCGTAAAGAGTACGAAATCTTCCGTGTCAGCAAGAATAATGAGGTTGCATCCATGCAAAGGAAGGAAGCCAAGCTGGATGAGGAAAACAAGAGGCTGAGGGCCGAGTTGCAGGTAAATCAAGGGGCTGCTTAGTCCAAAACACTCATTAACTGCGAGGTGGTGCTTAACAACTCTGATTTTGTTGAGCAGGCTCTTCAGAAGACCTATCAGAAGATCCTCAGAGAAAAAGAAGGTGCTCTTGAAGCAAAGTACCAAGCTATGGAGAGGGCGGCCAACTTTGAGCATGACAGGGACAAAGTAAAACGACAGTTTAAGGTAAACCGTGCCAAAAGCGTGTCTGTATGAGCATATATGACTGTAATTATATAAGGACAACTTAACTTCATAATATATTTGCCTCATAAAACTCAGATTTTTCGGGAGACAAAAGAGAAAGAGATCCAGGACCTCCTTCGGGCTAAGAGGGACCTGGAGGCCAAACTTCAACAGTTACAGACTCAGGGATTTCATGTCTACAGTCCAAACGGTTCTGATTCAGACGATAACCAAACTACTGTGACCGGTAAGACACGTATATCTTTGTATTGAGATCCTGCTTTGGTTTGTTTATCTATCAATATGTTTGATTTGACCTTTTTTTGTTCAGCACCCTATTGTTTTTCTGTTGTTATTTTTTTTCCCACAGCTGTAGGAACACAGTGTGAATACTGGACAGGAGGGGTGCTGGGAAGTGAACCATCGATGGGTAGTATGATGCAGTTGCAGCAGACTTTCAGGGGGCCAGAGTTTGCACACAGTTTAATTGATGTGGAAGGACCCTTTGCAAATGTGAGCAGAGGTAAGAACAAAACAGCAGAGTGAAAAGGTGTTTGTGTGCTGCACCAAAATAGCCAGCATTTTGTACAAAGGTTATGGTTTGTCATTGCTGGAAACTCTGACTTGTGCCGCAATCTTTTGCACTTTAACACATCTCATCTCACTCCTCACACATTTCCTGTCTCTCCCTCTGACAAATAAAATCCGCTAAACAAAAGTACTAAAACCATCACTAAATTTACTGCAGCACTAAACAACTAGTTCTGCATTTCCCATCTTTTACAGTATTGCTTTATGCTGCATACAATCACTTTTGTTTGTTTGTGTGTACTTTGTACTGTGCTTGAAGCATACAGATTACATCATGTCTTATTTCCTTAGATGACTGGGATGCTGCGGTGGCCAGTCTGCTTCAGGTGTCACCTCATGTGCCCCAAGCCTTATGGAGTAACACTGTGCGCTGCTACCTTATCTCTACACAGGACACCAAAGCTGAGCTAGATATCTTTATGAAGGTTTGTTAGACGGCCACAGTAAGTCAGCAAATCTCTACTGTTTTTATGAGTGTTTATGCTAATCACATAGCTTGTGAGAAGACATGGGTCAGGCTTAGTTTTTACTCATTCATCTGTCTTCATAAGTGACTTTTAACAAACTTACTGATGCGTTCTAGTCAAGCGGTGCTTGTCTAATTGTTAATTCAAACCAAGAACAAAATATAATTGGAAATATTTTGTTACGGGTAATTACTGAATTTTCCGTTGTAAAGGTCGCACCGCCCTATAAGTCGCATCAGTCCATATTTGTCTAATAAAGTGGAAAAATCCATAAATACGTTGCTTTGCCGTATACGTTGCATCTATTATGCGTCACCGCTGACGCGTCGCGTTTGTTACGCGTCACTGCTGACAACCCGGAAATGTGGGTCAGTGTTGTGCCAAAAAGTGATTGGCTGCCAAATGGCAGCTGCAGGAGCGTGCACGGGAGGACTTTAACAAGAATTGAACAAAATGAACACTTAAAAACAATTATTTGTTTGCTCGAAATTATAGTAAAGGTGTGTCTCAGCCTATCGTTTGCTTAATAAATTAACTTTGACGGTCAAATCAGCTGCATTTCAAAAGCTGATACATGGAAGTAGGAACGCGCAGAGGGACAAGTCGCTGTGCGTTTCTTCCAAATTTAACAAGATAAACGCCTAAAAACAATTATTTGTTTGCTCGACTTTATAGTAAAGGTGTGTCTCAGTCTAACGTTTGCTTAATAAAAGGACTTTAACGGTCAAATCAGCTGTATTTCAAAAGTATTCACTGCCTCGGTGCTCCTGGGCACGTGCAGACAGGGAGGAAAAAAGGAAGAAGGAACGCTGCACGTTTCTTTGAAATTTAACAAGAAAAGCACCTAAAGCATTTATTTGTTTACTCAAAATTATATCAAAGGTGTGTCTCAGTTGAACTTTTACTTAATAAATGCACTTTAAGGGTCAAATTGCATTTCGCCGGGGCAGTGCAGTGAAATGAAGCTGATTTGACGGTTGCTCGAAGCAGTGAACAGAACGAAGGTGGGAGGCAAGCCGATTGTGTCATTAATAGCTGGTGAAGATTCTCAGTCATCCAGGACATGGTAAATAAAAAAAAAGTTCAAGACAAAAACAATAAAGTCCAGTTGTTTTTGTCTTGAACTTTTTTGAATTTGTCATTAATAGCCACTTTTACCTATTACATGACACAACGGCATGCCTTACAAATCGACTGCCACCTAGCGGCTGAAAGTGGTACTGTTCTCTTTTTTTTTTTTTTCTGTCGGAATGAATGAAAACGGTCATATCTCAGCCAAAAATTGGTTTATAAATCCATCCATCCATCCATTATCTTTACCCGCTTATTCCATTTTGGGTCACGGGGGTCGCTGGTGCCCATGTCCAGCAATCACTGTGCGAGGGGCGGGGTACACCCTGGACGGGTCGCAAGTCCATCACAGGGCCACATAGAGACAAACGAGACAAACAACCATTCACTCTCTCACTCACACCTAGGGACAATTTAGAGTTACCAATCAGCCTAACATGCATGTTTTTGGTCTGTGGGAGGAAACCGGAGTACCCGGAGAAAACCCACGCATGCACGGAGAGAACATGCAAACTCCACCCAGAAAGGCCCCTGGACCGGGGTTTGAACCAAGGACCTGCTCGCTGAAAGGCAGCAGCTCTACCAGTTGCGCCACCGTGCTGCCCTGGTTTATAAATATGGGGGAAAAAATCCATAAATACGTCACTTCAGCCTAAAAGTCGCAGGGCATGTAAATTATGCAAAAACAACGTGACTTATAGGGTGAAAAATACGGTAGATCAAACTCAAACAGAAGTTCTGGATTGTTCACTTTTTATTTTTATTTTTTTAGAATAACTCGTTTCCTTCTGTCTGAGGCAGAAAAAAATGATCTGGATTATTAATTGCCTCCATTTTTTTTTTTCTTCTGTGAAACTTTTACATTTTGTTTTGTTTACAGAAACACTCTTTAGAGTTACGACAGATGTGCGAGTGTCTGGGCCATTTCTACCTAAATGTTTGCTTCCCAGAGGAGACCGCCGCTTCATACATCACAGAGCGCATACAGGAGATCGAAAAGAGCTCAGTGTGTGTGCTTCTTCTCAAATCCACTGTCACTAGGTATAGATGACTTCTGCACCTCTCCGTTTTCTTGACATAGTGATGATTAACTATGTTGATTTTTTTTTTTAATAAATAATTTTTTTTTGTTTGGATTTTCATCTATAACACTTTTTTGCAGCTCTGTAGTAGAGGATTGTGAAGAGGCTTTCGTGAGGAACCTGGATGGCCATTCACTGGTGCTGTACCTTCGGACTGAAGAGGGTAGCAGTTTGACTGAACCCATCAGGGAGCTGTTAGAGAAAGTCAACACTGCAGACAAGGCTGCTAAAGTCAAGGTGTGTCTTATTAAATTAAAGATAAAAGAGAATATGAGGGAGTGCTGCTGCAGTTCTTTGTTAGTAGGTGATAGTTTGTGTCATTAATGAAAAACAAGTTTTAAATTATTGCATTCTGGTCCACGTTTTAATGATCTTTCAGTGTTTTATAGAATTACACACTGGTTTGTGTTTATTTTGAGACGATGAGCTAACTTACATGAGAAATGTCAGAATTCTGCATATTGGATGATTTATTTAATAGCAGTTTAGAGTTGCTATTATTTCTCCTAACATGTTATTTCCTATGTTTCTAATTAAATATTCTACATAGTGGCTTTTAGTCATATTTAACATCTAACAACTTGTTGCATGAATGCTCTTTTCTGCTTTTACCCTCTTTGTTCTCACAGACTTTCTTGCAATCTTACACAGTACAGATCCATCATAGCCACTACTAACTCTGAACAAAATGCAGATGGTATGTGTTTATTGCATTTAAACACGACATTCTGTGTTTTCCTGGCTGCCAAAGCGACACTGGGATTGTTCTGACATTATTCAAAATGTATATCCAGGTGGTGGATCATAGCGGCTTTGCAGAAGACGGAGCTAACCTCATTTATGCTCAGCTTAAGCAACTCATCAAGCAGGTACAAAAGAAGATTTTTGTGTTTGTTCAAAACCTAAAAGAAAGTTTGCACTGAAATTGTTTTTATAGCATTTGTCCCTTGCTCACTATCCAGGAGCTGCTGGGTTTTGAAGCAGCAGATGTGGACTCAAAGGACTCTGTCATAGACGAGGAAGACTCTGGAGACGTGCTGTGGGACCTGCATGATGAACAAGAGCAGATTGAGTCCTATCAGCAGGCTTGTAGCAGCACTACCTCCCAGTTAGGCTTTCAGAAGGCACGGAAGATCTTCTTTGTTCAAATTTCTAATTTGCACTTCAAATTCAGCAATTTTCATGTAGATTAATTCAATGACTCGTGGTTTTCTCAGTATATAGATCGTTTGAATGACATGATAGCTGCCCCCCCTCCCACACCGCCTCTGCTGGTATCTGGTGGTCCAGGCTCTGGAAAGTCTCTCCTGCTCTCCAAATGGTGAGCACTGGTTTGTGAGGTGTAAAATGAACTGACACTGGTGGACCATTTTATAATTTTACCATTTATGTTACAAATATACAACACAATAATTAGTGTTTTTTTTTTTTTATAGGATTGAGCTGCAGCAGAAACAATCCCCCAGCACCTTGTTCCTTTATCATTTTGTCGGTCGCCCACTTTCCACAAGCTCGGAGCCAGTTCTCATCATCAAACGTCTCACAGTCAAAGTAGGAAGTTTCTTTCATTTGCTTTTTTTCTTTTTTGAAAAATGCAAATCTTATTTCAGGTATGGGATCTTGTTTACTGTTTCTCTGTTCGTTTATCGTCTCTTAGCTGCTGCAGCATTTCTGGTTCATTTCTGGTTTAACCATGGACCCCAGTAAGACCTTGGAGAAGTTTCCCCGCTGGCTTGAAAGACTGTCCGCACGGCATCAAGGAAACATCATCATCATCATCGACTCAATTGACCAAATACACGTAAATCCCCCTTATTCTTTAAATCAAACCCTCATCGTGTTTAAGTCTGTGGCAATTCAAACAATTATTTCTTTTGTGCATATTTTTGTCTCTACATTCCAAGAATGATCATCTTCTTTGGATTTTTTTTTTCTTCAGCAAGCAGAACGACACATGAAGTGGCTGATTGATCCTCTTCCTGTTAATGTCAGAGTGGTGGTTTCTGTCAATGTAGAGACGTGTCCTCAAGCTTGGAGGTGGTGCATTCTGCTTAAACTCCATCCATCCATTATCTGTACCCGCTTAAATTGACTGTATACGCATGTCTTCAATAATCTTTATATATTCCCCATGCTGTAAAAATACACATTTGTTTGCATTTATAATTTCTTTCTTTTTAGGTTGTGGCCGACGCTCCACTTAGATCCACTCAGTCCTAGAGAAGTCAAGAGCGTAGTCACTGCAGAGTGTCAGGGTGTGGGTCTCAAACTTACCAAAGACCAGGTCAGTTCCCTTGGAACATTTGCGAGCACAAACAAGAGGTTTGTTTTCTGTTATTGTCGGGAACATTTGAAAGTTTTCTCATTTTGTTTTAGGAGAAAAAGTTAGAAAGGCACTGCCGCTCTGCATCAACCTGCAATGCGTTATACGTCACTCTGCTGGCAAGGATGATCACTAGGTGAGCCATCTCTGGGGGTTTATTGTTATTTTTTTCATTTATGTATAAAAATAAATCAGTAAAGATAAGCTAATGTTTTTTTTATTTGGATTGGTTTGTTCCAGTATCAGCTACAACCTCCTTAACTCTGCTTCTGGGCCATTTATTTCCACAAGCCTTCAAGTTATAAATGTCAGTTTTCTAACTATGAAGTTTAAAGAATGTCTTTAACCTTAATAAGATCATAATTTTAAGACTGTAGAGCATTTTCTTAAAACAGCTTAATAATTTTTAATTTGCTTGTGGATCAGATGGTTTGCTTCAGTACTGCACTAATTAACCATTACACAACCAGCTACAATAAATGTGTGCAATTTTGTGTTTTTGATGACACGAGGATAGAAATAATAGGAAAACGTCAAAATATCCTATATGATTTATATTCAGGTGAACTGTGATTCACCCCTTATGGTAGATATTCCTTGTTTGTTTAATTATTATTCATTTGATTAATATTAGTGGCAGATCTGACTGGTCTCTGGAGAAGAGCCTGGAGCAGTGTCTGCAGTGTCAGGACACCATGTCTCTGTATTGTCTGGCGCTCAAGACGATGCTAAATTCCCTCGACACAGACACAAAGAGACACGTGATGAAAGAGGTGACCTATTAGTTTCCATCATCTGTAAACTGATTCTTCCACTTAAAACAGACTTTTTGTTGAGCTGAATACAAATTGCTGTGTTGTGCTCAGCAGACGGATATGCGCTTGTCTCTTGTTTAGATGCTGTGCCTTGTGTTTGCCAGCCATAATGGAGTGAGCGAATCAGAAGTATTAGATTTGTTCCCAGAGCTGGAGCTACCTGTGCTGTCCTTTCTGCTCCACAACCTGAACAGACTCTGCATTACAACCCTTCGTTGTGGACTCATCAGTTTTCAGCACCTACAGGTAATTCTGCTCCTTGACCAAATTAGGATGACAACATCAATAGGCCCGTCACGATTACAAATTTTGCTGGGCGATTAATTGTCTCAGAAATTATTGCGATAAACGATATTCTTTTACTTTTGATCATAATTAGTAATTATAGTCAAATTTAAGAAGAAATGTTGGTTAATTTTTGTGTGTAGTACCGTTTTTTGACCACCATATGGCGATATAAAACTCTTTGAACCGAAGGATGGATAGTAAGGGAGCGAGCAGCGTGTCTCTTTAAGAAAAATGGGAGGGAGGTCCCTTGACGTGACATGGGCTGTCTCTCCTACCTTTTTATTCGGTTCTCAAAATGACGGACGCTCTGTGTGGTTTGAGCTCTTTAGCATAGCATTTTTCACACAAAGCTTTTAATAAAAAAATCTGTAAACAATTTCTCCGCTTCTTTTTTCAGAGAAAAACAACGTTTTTACACGAAGGCACGGGTTTCAACTTTGAATTTTGGAGCTTTGACAACACAAAGGTTTTTTTTTCCTGAGGTCGGTCTGTTAGCTTAGATCGTAGCTTCTCAGCTTAGCTGCTTTTAACGATCTAAAAACGTGATTTTGGATCATTAAAATGGATTTTAAAGAGAAAGGGAGGGTCAGTGAAGAGCACCGGAGTCGAGCTTTTTTGTCATCCAGTGTCTTCAGTAGAAAGAGAGACACGAAGAAAAGATAAAGCCAATAAATGAAAATGAGGTCGATAATTTTCATTTATCATGCGATTAATTGATTTATTGTTTATTATGACAGGCCTAAAAATCAGTGCAGGTGTTTACTATTAATTGATTTTGTTATCTGTGCATCTGTCAGGCTGGTGAAGCTGTGAGACTGGAGTTCCTGAGTGGAGGAAGCAGCTCTGCTTCTTACAGAGAGAAACTTATTCATTACTTCAACCAGCAGCTCAGGTTCTTATCCTCCCCTCCAACACAACGCTCCTATTCTTCAGTTAGTGTGACTCATCATGTCGTGTGTATGTTTGTAGTCAGGACCATGTGACATGGCGGGTCGCAGATGAACTTCCCTGGCTGCTCCAGCAACAGGAGGAAAGAATTAAACTACAACTTTGTCTTTTGAATCTGTTTGTCTCCCAAAATCTCTATAAGAGGTGCGTGTTTGTGTTAACTGGGGACATGTTCACACAGAGGGTGACATTATTCAGCCTAACGTGCCTTTTGGCTTCATCCAGGGGTCATTTCACTGAACTGCTGGCCCATTGGCAGTATGTGGGCAAAGACAAAACTTCCATGGCAACCGAGTACTTTGACTCTCTGAAACACTACGAGAAAAGCTGCGAGAGTGAAGAAGACATGACCAAGCTCGCAAACCTATATGAAACTTTGGGACGTTTTCTTAAAGACTTGGGCCTTCCCAGTCAGGTAATGACTTCTAGACTTTCCAAGTGAAAATTGGAATTTGTGCGTATATTTATTTCTGTGTGTTTTTTTTAGGCTGTAGCACCTTTACAAAGATCTCTTGAGATCAGAGAGACAGCCCTAGACCCAGACCATCCCAGCGTAGCTCGTTCTCTGCACCAGCTGGCTGGAGTTTATGTCCAGTGGAAGAAATATGGGAATGCTGAGCAGCTGTACAAGCAAGCGCTTGAGATAAGTGAGAACGCCTACGGTGCAGAACATCCCAGTGTGGCCCGGGAGCTAGAGTCGCTCGCTGTGCTCTATCAGAAGCAAAACAAGTAAATGCAGCGATTTGATGTTTATGTAGAAAGCTATCCAACTTTTGCTAGATCTGAGAGAATATTTGAGAGTAAATTACACTTTGCCAAGATGAGAACCAGTTTAACATTTTAAGGCTTTTATCATCAGGTATGAACAAGCTGAGAAACTAAAAAAGAGGTCAGTTAGGATCCATCAGAAGACTGCCCGCCAGAAAGGTCATATGGTGAGCAACGTTCACAGAAAATGTCAATTGCAGTGTCACACTGATTTAATTAGTCGTATGCCGTCTTCTGCTTTTGTCAGTATGGCTTCACTTTGTTGAGACGCAGAGCCCTCCAGCTGGAGGAGCTGACCCTGGGAAAAGACTCCGCAGATTCTGCTAAAACACTCAACGAGCTAGGTGTCCTCCACTACCTCCAAAACAACATGGAGTAAGACAAAGGAACCATTTTTCTGCAACACCATGTCTAACACAGATCCATGGAAAATCTAGATGTGCGCATTGAGCTGTAAATGTTTGCTAACTTGGCTAAAATTCCTCGTTTCACCCTCATCAGTGCAGCAAAGGTATTTCTGACCCGCTCACTGGAGATGCGTCAGCGTGTCCTCGGCCCAGATCACCCAGACTGCGCTCAGTCTCTCAACAACTTGGCCGCCCTGCACACTGAAAGGAGGGAGTACGAGACCGCCGAGGACATGTACGAGAGGGCGCTGGAAATCCGCAAGAAAGCCTTGTCGCCAGACCACCCCTCTCTGGCGTACACACTCAAACATTTGGCCATGTTGTATAAACGCAGAGTGAGACATCAACATTTGTTAATGCAAAACTTTTAACACACTTCTTGTTGATAACCTCATCTAGTGATGCTTTGTGTCCCACAGGGGAAGCTGGAGAAAGCAGTTCCTCTTTACGAGTTATCTTTAGAGATAAGGGAAAAAAGTTTTGGTCCCAAACATCCAAGTGTAGCCACAGCGCTGGTAAACCTCGCTGTAGTCTACTGCCAGCTGGTGAGATGCATGCCTTCTCTGTTTAGATCACACATTCTTTATCATTTCAAATGTAATTATGGGTTATAGTTCTTTAAATAGAAAAAAAAAAAAAGCTACGCATTTTTTTTTTTTCCGTTCGACAGAAGAAGCACAGCGACGCCTTGCCGCTTTACGAACGAGCACTCAAAGTGTACGAGAACAGTTTGGGCCGCTCACATCCACGAGTTGGCGAAACCCTGAAGAACCTGGCTGTGCTTAGGTAAAAATGCATTCATATTTTTCTAACGTGTTCTCACACGATGTCTTAGTTCATACATATTTTTTTTTCTCCTGATCCAGTTATGAGAGGGGTGATTTTGAGATGGCAGCTGAACTTTATAAGCGTGCGATGGAGATTAAAGAGGCCGAGACATCATTAGTGTGTGGCAACGCCCCGTCACGCCACTCCTCCAGCGGGGACACGTTCAGTGTGAAGGGGCCAGCTCCACCAGCACATGCTCCGAGGTGAACCACTATGAATCGCTCAATCATGCTCTGATGGCTCCAATTTAAAAAAAAAAGTAGCATAAACTTCAACTCCAATGCCTCGTCACTAAAGGACTTGACACGCTGCACTTTTCCATTACATGTGCTCTCATGCTAGACTGGGGTAATGTTATTTTTTTTTTTAATTATTATTATATTACTACTACTGCAACTTTAGAAATTTTTATATTTACAGTTTTATTTTGTTTATTCTGCGGTACTTTATATCAGTCATCTTTTTGTACGATTGATTTTTGTTTCCCAAATTTTAACGTAGCAGCAATGTATTCGAAGCCATGAAATTATCCCAATCTTGTGCCAATGAACGCCTTCGTTGCTTTCAGTTTTATAGTTTTTGTGCAAATTTTTAGTTTTTTTTTTTTATTTATAGCTAAAATGAATACCTTGAAAACATCTAAAACCGTTTCATAAAAACTGGACTTAAAAAAAAGCACTTTTTGTTGTCAATACAGACTATAGGATATATCAGATACTTAAAAAAATGTTTTATGCTGTGGTACACGTTTACATAACCTTGGTTGTTCACTAATAAAAATAGAACAAATGGAGCTTAAAGTTCAAAAACAAGTTAGATGTCTAAGGAGACATCTTATCTGATAATGTTTACATGTTGTGTGTACTGTACACATTTATTCCATAACCAGATAAACTCCAAGGATGCTTCCAAAAACATGTGTCCCGTTTAAGTCTCAGTCAAATTCCAATGCAATAAACTGTTTACTGCTCTGTCTGAACCACATAATGTTTTTAGTGCTTTTTGTATAAACGTATATTGTAATTTACTTCAAATGCTGTTCAGAAAAACAAATCAAACGTGGTATTACAATTGCAGTCCATCTAATAATTACTTTATTGAGACAACACTGTTGCAGCAGAATGACAGAACATACAGAAGAAAAGCTGAACTATTCACCAACTTCAACTTTAGAAAAGCAATATTATTTAATGCATTAAAGGATATTTAATCAATTTTCTTAGCCATTCTTAATAAATCGATTTCACTCCAAGTAGATTTCTTGCATGTATGAAATGCTTTTAACATGTCTCATGCGTTACTCAACATTAGCTGTTAAAAATGTTAAATGTAATTTAAAAAAAAAGATGTATATAGATGTGGAAAAGAAATTAAACTGCAGATTGTTGCCTACATTTTTTTCATCTGAGCCATTAAGTCTTCTAAGCTCATTTCAGTCTCATCCACTGTCTCTCCATTCGGTACATTCTGTAAGAAACAAAAACATGTTCAGAATTTACTTTAAAAAGGCCAAAATGAAGCTAAGGATACAATAAAATGTGAGGATTTGAAGGGTTTCTTATTTTTCTGGTAAAACACTAACCTCATCTGGAATGGTGTAAGCTACTTTGATGCCTTCTGGGAGGTCGGGTACAGTTCCTGATGCAGCCTGTAGCTCTGCATCTGTGACTTCAGATACCAGCTCAATACCTGTATGGCACAAATGTGTTTATGCAAATACAATGACAAAGATAGAGCCAACATAATATCTATGTTAGAACTCTTAGCTCACCCCATTCATTGTCTTCATGGACAACCTCTTCTTCCTCCTCCTGCACAGCTTCCACTCTTGGCCGCTCTGCTTCTTTCTTCTAAACAGAAAATGTCAACAAGATGGGGAAAAGTTAGCTTGTCTGACTGATAAAGAAATCAAATAGTAGTCAATATGTTGGAGAGCTCATGTACCTTGTACTCCTCTTGTTGTCTTCTGCAGTGACGGTCATTACACTGGGGGTTGGCCTTCATGGTCATGGAAGGGAAAAAGTCCTGCATGGCATTGTAGCCGAGATAATAGCTTACTGTGCCAAACTTCAGCAGATACCTAAAGGACAAAATGTTCAACTTAACTCCACTAGCATATGTCAAATTTAGCATTTTAAAGGGTTAACATGGCTTAAAAACAAAAACATACTTGAGGACATTTTGCACAAGGATCCCTGCAACCACACCCATTGTTGTAGGTAAGCTAGCAGCACACACGCCCTCTCGTTTTAGGGTTTTTTCATCAATGTTAGCAGCAACCACCAATGGAGGAGCACACTAAAACCAAATATCGTGTTTCACTTATTTACAATATAAAGAGCATCATGAATGTTAATTAACATTTTTGTGTGTACACGTACAGCAAAGCAGGCTGTCTCTCCAGGAATTATGAGCTGGATGTGACCTGACACAGCGTTCTCACTCACACCAGACTCCATCCAGATCTGACCTAGTTCATTACAAGCCTGTAATAAACATTAAAATAAATAAAATCAGATGGAAATCCAGCTTTGTGTGTGTGTTTTTAAAGTGGAAAAACGTACTGTGTTGATAGCCATCCTGGCCTCAAAGTTATCCACACAGCTCAGGACCAAATCCACTGGTTTTCCTTCTTCCAGCCCTCCATGACTGAAGGAGAACAATTTGCTGTGGAGTTACTTTAGACAACAAGACAGAAAAACATAAAATAAAGTCGGACTCCAAACCTGACGCGATCCATAAAGTGTGTGAAATTTTCCAGTGTTGTGATATTGTAGTTATGGGTCTCAAACGCCACATCTGGATTGATGTTTCTGTTGGGGAAAAGTGATTCAAGCATGAGCAAACTAAACTGAATACTTGTAAATGGAAAAACAGTGATCCTCTGCTGACCTGAGTGTGTGCTCTGCTGCTTCCACTTTACTGAGGCCTGCCTGGTGTGGCTGGAAGAACAGTCTGTTCATGTTGGCCAGCTCCACTTTATCATAGTCGAACAGCAGCAGCTGCAGTGACAGAAATGGCAAACTTGAGATCGAGCACAACTGTAAAAAAAATGACAAACCTAGTGTTTAAATAAGAAAAAAAAAGGTTTCTATTACCTTACCAATGCCACATCTAGTTAGCATCTCAGCTGTCACGCTGCCAACTCCACCAACACCAACTACAGCCACTGAAAAGGTACGGATTTTCTGTAAACAAATTTAATGATGGTTATTTATTCAATAACATTGCAGTCAACTGAAAGATGATTCTCTGTTCAGGTCTTATGAGGGTTGGTTTTTTTTAAATTCCCCACTAATTTAAAAAAAAAATCAACGAATTTAATATGTCTGTCCATGGAAATTCTGTCAGAGCAGCAACCACAACAAAAGAGAAGACACGTCAAGAGTCATACCTCATAGTCCTCCACGATGCCCATTCTTTTTAAAGCCATCAGACGGCTGAAAAGACAAAACAGCTGAGATTAGCTTGTGGTCGGTGAGTAACAAGAGAACGTCGCCTTTGTTATTCGAACTACATTTAAAACAGTCAAACGTACAAAACAAAAATATTGAATTAAAAGTTACCTGTATGGGTTGGAATCCACGACTTCGGAGCTCATTTTGTCAATTTTGGGTCTGTTCATCGCCTGAGCATCTTCCATCATGACACACTGCTGCTGCTTACATTTTATCAATTCGTTTTCCAACTCTCGCACCCTCAGCTTCAGCTCCTCCACCGTCGCCATTTCAGCTAAATAAGTGTTGTTAAAAATAAACAAACTGTATTGTTACAAATTAAATGGCAAATGGACCAAAAATCAACACGAAAAGTACACGTCTTCTACTCCGAGACGAGTTATGTGCGCATCTAAATGGCATCCGTGTGGAAAACGAGCCCAGTCTCTCTAAGGGTTCCTTTTTTTCTTATTCATCATTCGAAAATTTAAGTTGTCAGGTGAAAACAAATCTCAGAAATGTATTCTACATCTCAGTTGTAGCTTTTCAGTATACAAGGTACATTATTTGAGGTTAACAATGAGACTGTTTTATTGAAGTGCTCTTTATATTGCAGATGCAGATTTGTTTGATGTTATTATGAGTGTTGTCCAGCAGGGGGCAGCAGCAATCCAGCAATATTAAAGTGTCAAGTGACTCTAATCACCGACTCTGGTAAATGGACGGACCAGAGCCCTGTAAAGAGAGAGTTGCGACACTCCCATAGACTCCCATAGAAAGAATGGAATGCGGAAGTCACGTGGGTCATGAAGCGGCAAAGAGTTCCAAACAGCAGCGGGTTCAGCATTGAACGTAGTTCATTCTCCGTGTTTTCCCGGTAAGTTGATGCAAATACGACACTTTTTTGCCATTGTGAAGCGTTATCTGACTGTTCTGTACCTCAATTTATCAACATTAATACTTCATGTCGCCAGTTTTAGTTAATGAAACATGTTAAATTGCTAGTTGTTTTAACTGCAGCTGCTCTGCAACATGACGGTTTAAACGGGTCTATTTCTAATTCAACGTTTTAAAATATCTATTACTGCTTACATTTTGAAAGGTGGTCTTTTTTAAATTTATGGTAATTCCAGTTACTGAACTCAACTAGAAAATATTTGTCCTTTTTTTCCTGAGAGATTCGTTCAACCTTTATTTCTACAGGTAAATCCCATTGAGCCTCGAGGACTCATTTACAAGAGAGACCTGATTTAACCAAGAATGATGACAACATGACAACAAGACTGATGTAATTTAGTTCAAGTTATAGATCATTTGTCAAAGACTGCAGCATAAATTGTGACATTATCATTAAAGAAAAACGTGATTGTGGAGATGAGTCAATGTTTTCATGTTTTCCAGGTAAACCAGAGGAGAATGACTTCATGAACTGAATGTTGCATTCAAAGTATCACAAAGGTACAAGATCTCATTTTCTGTCTTCTATTAATCAATAACAGCGTAATCAAGATGTTTGAATAAAATTACTTTAACACCATAACCTTCACAAAGTTATTTACTGCAGTTATTTACTGCAGTATTTACTGCAGGACTGTTAATTTAAATTAGTTTTATATTACTAGTTCAGCGTATGGTAATCATGGGTCAAGTTGAGATGAGACTCTTTCAAGACAGAACAAGAAATAAGAATTATTACAAGAATATATCAGCATCAATAAACTGTAGAACAGTAACAAAACACTTATTAAACTATCACAGGTACATTGAGATGGAGCTGGAAGTTGTTCTTCATGCCAGTTGTCTTCATCTGATCTTTTGTAAAAATATGCCAATTTATTTTCCATTAACATTTTTCTTCGCAGGACTGAGTTAATTTTCTTGTCTGTGAGTTTCTTCTGTCCTGCTTATGGATTTTGTGTTGTAATTGTTCCTCAGGTTGTTCATCTCTGTTCCCTGACTGCCTGTTGATCCATCCTCCTGGTCCTGTTGATCCTGGATCATCAGATCCTGACATGTCCTTGACCTTGACCTTGACCTCTCTAAGTGGCTTTAAGAATCTGTTGGACTCCTGGCAGGGACCAATGCAGACATGTTCCTGTTTTTAGTTTTATACATTTGTCTTGGAATCTAGCTGTTTTTTTGTTTTGTTACCTTTTTCCTTTTAGCCATCCTATTTGTTAAAAAAAACAAACAAACAAAAAAAACTGTAGTATGAGTTTTTATAACTGCTTATTGTTGTTGCTGTTGTCCATTGTTGTCATCTTTCTTTGTTGAAATCAGGTCTCTCTTGTAAATGAGTCCTCGAGGCTCAATGGGATTTACCTGTATAAATAAAGGTTGATTGATTGATTGATGTCCCCGTCCTCTGAGGATACATTTTCATCTTTCCCTCATCTCACTCGCCTCATTTCTGTTTCTTCCTCAGTCTCTGAAATTACAACGTCACTGTTAGAATGAAGATTATTGTTCAATAAAAATATGACAGGAATTATTTAACACTGTTCGTACCAAAGTTTAATTTAGAACAACATGTGTGATCACTGGTCAGGTCACTGGTCAGTGGAAGTTCTGCTGTTCTTCTCATCTGGTTCTGGTTGAACCTCCTTCAGTCTCACATGTTCTCACTGTGTCTCTGTGAAATGTCCTCTCTCTAAATGTGTCTGTAGAGTGACATTAGTTTATTTTCTTGCACATTTCTTTGACAGTTAAACATTTTGAGCCCTGATTGAAAATGTTTGTACAGATTAAATTTACAGCTCTCACTTTGTGTTGTTGTGATGATGATGGTGCTCCTGCTGACTTGAGATGATGTCATTAATAAACAGTATAAATAGTAGTAAAAGTACTTTATTAAAGCTTGCTTTACATTTTACATATTTTATAATAAATTGTTTGGAAATTTATTTTTGCACAGTTAACACTTATTTTGTCATCTGTTATGATTTTAACTAGAAACAGTTTCATTTAAATTAACATTTTAATCAATGAATTACAGTTTTACAATAGTTGTCAGGCTACAATCAACTCAGTTATCAGGTACTTAGTTGCCATAAAAAAAAACAAATACAACAATTATATTCAGTCTCTCTTGTAAATGAGTCCTCATGGCTCAATGGGACGAACCTGTTTAAATAAAGGTTGAATTAACATCTTCTATAGAAATCAAGAATTCATCCAGATGATCTGAGGTAAGCTGGAGCAGATCTGAACTGCTGCATGGAGGACAAGGTGGAGCATTCTCATGCAGAGAACATCAGAAATAGCTTTATAACAGGAGTTACTCTGATCTTTTATTTATCGTGTGTAACGTTATAAAACACTGACATGGCTATATTGATCATTGTATTGCATATACATTTTTTTCTAACAAATATGTGTTTGCAGTCTCGTTTCCTTCTAAAATTTAATGATAAATGTATCAGCCGCTTCTAAAAATGCTTTGATAAAATGCATAGTTTGTGATCAGTAATCAGTTAAGTAATCAGTTCGTTACTGCTCAGCAATTACTGAAAGACGTCAGGTAAAGTAAGAAAAGTCGATTTTTGTGTTATGTTGCGCCAGCAGCCGCTCAAAATGACTGACAGCGAAGAGCTTTTTGGAACTATGGGGAGCTGCATGAACCACGTGACCGCGTATCGGCGAGTTCAAAGAGTGTCGCAACTCTCTCTTTACAGGGCTCTGGGACGGACCATTCTTTCTATCTTATCAACCTACTCAAAGGTTTTTACACTAAAATCTGTTTAATTATGATAAAATGTAGGATCCAGCAGAATACAAAATGACAAATTACGCAAATATTTTAGCAATTTGTTTAAATTTATGACTCGCAGACATTTTTTAAAGTTAGAATCAACCAATTTAAACCAGCCACTAGGGAGCACAAGCCAGTGTATTTCTTGTACCAAGCCAGGGTAAATGGCGAGGGTTGCATCAGGAAGGGCATCCGACGTAACGTTTTTGCCAAAACTAATATACGAGTTCATCTAAGTGACACTGTACCATATTGAGCATGCATCAGGATACTGTACCATATTGGTCAAGGCCGGGGTTAACGATGACTGTCACCGGTGCTGTTGACAAACGGTGCTGGTGGAAATTGTGCTACTGTTAGTCGAAGACCACAAAGAGGGAAATGTGTCAGGAGACACAAGGAGAAGAGGAAAGTCAAGAATGTAGGCCTGATGGTGGCAACTATAAATGTGGGGACAATGACAGACAAAGGTAGAGAGCTGGCTGACATGATGCAGAGAAGGAAGGTAGATGTTTTATGCGTCCAAGAGACCAAGTGGAAGGGCAGCAAGGCTCGCAGCATTGGAGCCAGTGCTGGTCCAAGCCTCCATGGGGCCCTAAGTGAAATTTGGTTTGGGGCCCTCTATTTCTGCTAATAATGTGGATTACTGCAATCAACAGTCAGATGATCAGGTCATTCACCCACCTAACATTAACTCATTGCAAATCTGACAGCCCTGTTTACATTATCCTATATGTATATATCAGTGGTACTAAAAGTAATCACAAAAAAAAAAAAAAAAAAAAAAAAACACCAGTATGCAATGTATTTTACAGCAAAATTGTCATCTGGTTTATTATCTTTGGTTCCAAAGAACAACAGTAATGTGCAAAATAATTTGTAGTGCAAGATCAACAACAAACAACAGACAAAATAACTTAGATGCATAACAATAAATTAAGTTAATACAAAAAGACTAAATAAAACAAAATAAAAATAAAATATAAAGGAAATACTTGAATAATGTAAATGAGCAATTACTTGAAACCACATAAAATGGTTTAAAAAGAAATTTAAAGTTGAATAATTAGTTCTTAAAACTATGTAAATGTATGCAATAATTTGCAAAAGCTGAACTTAAAATAATAAATAGAATTGTAAAGAAATCATTACATATCAACATAATCATACATTATCATACATTATCAACATAATGGTACTTTCTCCAGTTATTTAACAGTCAACAATGGTGTACCACAAGGCTCAGTCTTAGGACCCACCCTCTTTACAATCTACAAAGGTAATGTTATCTATATATATATATATATATATATATATATATATATATATATATATATATATATATATTGTATGTGTGTATGCCTCTTTTATAATTGTCTATTGTTGTCGCTGTTGTCTATAATTGTCTATTGTTGTCGCTGTTGTCTATTGTTGTCATCATTCTTTGTTGAAATCAGGTCTCTTGTAAACAAGTCCTCGAGGCTCAATGGGTTACAGACTAACAGATGAGGTCAGGCAGTAATCCCCGTGGCCTACAATATTTGCAGATGACATTGTGATCTGAGGTGGGAACATGAAACAGATGGAAGAGAACTTGGAGAGGTGGGGGCATGCGTTTGAAAGAAGAAAGTCAACCGTAGTAAGACAGCGTACATGTGTGTGAACGAGAGGGAAGTCATGGAACAGTGAGGCTACAAGGAGCAGAGGTCACAAAGGTGCAGGACTTCAAATATGGTCAACTGTCCAGGAAAATGGGGAATGTGGTAAAGAGGTGAAAAGAGAGTCCAAGCAGGATGAGTGATTTGCAACAAAAGGGTGACAGCAACAGTCAAAGGAAAAGTGTACAAGACAGTGGTGAGACCAGGTATGTTGAATGGGAGTTTACCACAGGAAACCCACTGGTAGATCTCACCTACTTCCTCATACCTCAATACTTGCCCACAAATTTCTGCATGACCAAAACAGTTGGCATGTTACAGAGAATAAAATGTAACATCAATTATGAATGAAAACCTTGAACAGAACTGAATATTGCCAATATTGTACAATGGAAAGTTATGGATTTTAATTTCTCACTGTGCATGTATTCCAGCTGCTGGTGATCTGAGCTCCTTTTACTGCAGATGTCGAAGAATCTCACCAACGTCTGTGCCACAACTGAACTTCTACTTGGCTCTGTCTGTCTTTAAAATGGCTGCAATCGCTCAGGTCTTCATAAAGTTTTAAGCTTTAAAGTGATATTTCAATCTTTTTAAGTAGGGTTCTGTGGAAATTGTTTTTTTACCTGTTGAAAATAACTTTACCTGCGACCTGTCCAGGGTGTACACCGCCTCTC
Source organism: Nematolebias whitei (assembly GCF_014905685.2). NCBI lineage: Eukaryota > Metazoa > Chordata > Actinopteri > Cyprinodontiformes > Rivulidae > Nematolebias > Nematolebias whitei. Next base: position 27,723,159 of record NC_056517.1, read on the forward strand.
ACACAGTGACAGCTGTATGGACACCTGTGACCTTGCGACTCGAAAAGGAAGAAGCGGATGAAGATAATGGATAAAAAAAAACTCTTTGATTGCCTCTGTTCTGAGAAATATAGTTTATTTCTGACTAAATTGACGAGTGAGTCTTCAGCAGCACCAGGAAGCTGTAGGACGTTTTGCAAAGCCTGAGGCACTTTCTGTAGGAATATCACATTTCTATTAAATAAAAGTGTATTTAAAAAAATCTGACAATTGTGTAATTTGCACAAACCACTGTGTAATTTTTGTATTTAGACTTGTTTGTTGGTTAGAGTCACTTTGGTTTTGGCTCTGGCTCCAGTCCGACTAGCTGTTAGCTCCAGTCAGAGTTTAACAACTTTTCCAAACTAAAATTTTTCAAATAGCTATAAACAACAGGTATGATCTTAACTCATCAACTTTCCACATAATCCAGTTTTTAAAGATCTGAACTATCACTGGAATATTTTGTAACATTACTAGAAATTTCTAGCAGTGTTTTGATACAGTTGTCCTGGCTCTAAATAGATGGATGCAGAATATTTATTTCTGTTTTCTTAGGGGATCCATGCTCGTTTCCTGCAGGGAAATGCCAGTGCTCCCAATGCAAATGAGTTTGGTCAGAATGTGGAGCCTTTGGCTAAAATAGCGTTGCATCTTGCCAAAAGGTGAATTATTGTTATGAATTGATTAATATGCACCAGTTCACAAATTTTATGTGAAATAAACTGCTATTGTTGTTTTTAACCACTGAGTCCACCTACAGACTTGATGTTTGAGCCAGTAAGGGTTGGAATTTGGCATCCAGCTGTTGCTTCCAAATCTGATATTTCCTGCCAGTTGTAAACATTTCAAATGTGATTTGTGCTCAGGCCCCTCACCGGTCCAACAAACGACGATCTGTTCCTTCAGACAGTTAAAGGCCGAGCTGTTCTCCAGCAGGTCAAAGACTTCATCCAACAAAACGTGTTTCCTGCTCAGCAGGTCGGTGCCAAGAACAGAAGAGATTTGTATGCTCTGATGGAAGTTTAGCTTGATCGTGACAAGATCTGACAGAGCAGTTCATTCATGCAATTGGGATTTGTTAATAAGAGTGAAGGAAATAAACGACTGTCTGAATTATGTTGCATGAAGAATCATCACAGTTGGCTGAACATCACAGGGTTTTTGCTGCCTTATTCTGTAAAAACTTTGGGCGCCCCAGAAAAAAACAAAAAACAACTCAAATTATAATAATTGAAGCTTTGCATTAATTTCTTTTCTTATATTTTCTCTGATCATGAGAGAAAAGCAAACGTGGAATTACAGTTTTTACTCCTGTTTGAACAGTGATAAAATGTTTTTTTTTTTTCCATCAGGAAGTTGCAGAATAAATATGCTCAGTCTCAACAGAGGTAGAACACCCCCCAAATCGTAGAGGACCTAAAGGTATACAGGATCATTGTTGTTTTATTGAATAAAACTTGTTTCAAGCTGTGAAACTAAAAACTTTTTCCCCAAAAAAATACAACTAAAAGAACAATATTAAAGTGCAGTTGCATGTGTTAAGTCTTTAGAACTTCTTCTCCTTAGTCTTTTTTTTAAACCAGACTAACTTGTGCATCTTCTCCATGACTCATCACTCACCACAAACTGTCATTATTGATTTAAAAGGAAAACTATGTTTAACAGTTACAGCCGGATTATTGATTTTTGTATGCGTTTATTATAATTTATGAAGCTGAGCTCAGCGCCGCTAATGTCTGTTTGTCACAAGTGATTTGTACATTTCTTTTTTTCTGTGCAGGTGAAAGCCAGGCAGGTGGGGCTGTGGAACCTGTTCTCGCCTGCGATCAGTGGACTCACATCTCACTCAGGTGGATTTTGCTTACATTGCAGAAGAAACTGGATGCTGCCTATTAAGTGCTGAAATCTTGTACAATGAGCAGAATGAGTAGGTTTTCATGAAATTGGCCATAAAAAAATTGTCCATGATTTCACTGATGGCATCAGAAGCAACAAATACATGTTGGAGACAGGATATTTATTCCTCAAGTTGTAACCAAAACAGTGGCCGATTTAAAAGAGCTTTATTTATGAGGACAAATATATATACCTTCATGTCTGAATCACCACCTTTTTGTGGTAAAGGAGTTTTTGTGCCTTAATGATCTGAGGAGCTTTGCTGTTGGTGGCATTTGCTCCTTATAGGGTCTCCCAAGACAGATTGGTCCTAAGTGTCAGGCCAGACAAAGATAATACTCGCATGGAGAGACTTCAACAAGGAGCTTGTTGTCCCTCACCCAAACGTGAATTTCTATGGCCACACCCTGAAGCCAGGCTTGGAGGAGGGGCTTAATGGCAAGCTCTTGGTGACTGGGACTCATAATATGCATGTGGCCCAGTATGGTTCAGCCCAAATGAGCTACGTTACCTTCCTGTGAACCCACCACCTGCAGGAGGTGTCATATGAGTCGGGTGCATAATGCTGTTGTAGCTGAAAACGGGGGCCTTGAAACTTTGATCCTGGCTTACCAAAGTGGCACATGGACTGTCACCTCTTGGGCAGGGAAGGAGCCTGAGCCTGTGAGTAAGGTTGAGCGGTATTGACTAGATATAGTTGAGTTCACCCCAATGCCCGGCATTGGCTGTTTTACCAGTCTTCTTGAGAGGGGCTGGATCTTATTGTACTCTGGAGTTGCCTATGGTGAGAGGCGATGTGCTGGTGTGGGTCTACTTATCGCAGCCTGGCTTGGTCACTGTGCGTTGGGGTTTTTCCCGGAAGATGAGGGTAGCTTCCCTGCACCTTCAAGTTGGGGGACAAGCTCTGACTGTTGTTTGCGCCTACATGCCAAACAGCAGTTCAGAGTATCCGGCCTTCTTGGAGTCCTCAGTGGGGGGTGGGTGGGGGGTGGGGGGGGGTTGGAAAGTGCTCCAGCTGGTGACTCATTTATCCTGCTGGTTGATTTCAATGCCCACGTGTGTAGCAACAGCGTGACCTGGAGTGATGTAACTGAGAGGAATGGCCTCTCTGATCTGAAGCAGAGTGATGTTCTGTTGTTGGACTTCTGCGCTAATCAGGACAATGTAGGCCGCAGAGCGATGAATGGCTTTTTAGTATTGCCAACTAATCTGTGGCTGTACGTTTTAGACACTCGAGTGAAGAGAAGTGCTGAGATGTCAACTGATCACCGCTTAGTGGTATGTTGGATTACAGTAGATGGCAGGTGAAGATTTCTGAGAGACACAACAGACCCAAATGTGTAGTGAGTGTTGCCAAGAACACCTGGGAGAAGAAACTGTCAGAAGGATCTTCATCTCACACCTCAGAGTGAAATTCAACCACATCCCAGCAGAGGCCGGGGGCACTGAATCCAAGTAGGCTATCTTTCACACATCCATAGCCGAAGAGGCTGCCTTGAGCTGTGGCCAAAAGTTTGTCGGTGCCTCTCACAATGGCCACCCTGGAACTTTGTGTTGGACACCCCCAGTTAGGGAGGCCCTCAAGTTGAAGGAGTCCCATCATGCATTGTTGGCTGGTGGGCCTCTGGAGACAGCTGAGGAGTATGGGCGCACCAAGCGAACAACATCAATGGCTGTTGCTGAGGCAAAAGCTCAGATATGGGAGGAGTTCTATGAGGTCTCGGATAGAGACTCAATCGGGTCTGAGGAGATTCTGGCAAACAATCAGGTGGCCGAAGCGGGGAACGCAGCACTTTACCAACACTGTGTTTAATGAAGGTGGGGTGCTGTTGACCTCAACCAGTGATGTTGTTGAGCAGTGGAAGGAATACTTTTCTGACCTTCTCAATCCCATCAACGCATCTTCCATAGAGTAAGCTGTGTTGGGGGACTTTGGGGTTGGTCCGTCCATAACCAGGTAGTTAAAAAGTTACAACTTCTCATTGTTTCCTCAGAGCCTGATGTTACGTCCAGTGATGCAGCCAACATAGAGTGCAGTCTTTGCAGGGAAAAAGATAGCTATGTTATAAATGACAAAAAGTGTGGAGCAGCAGTGAGTTCATTTATTTTTATCTAATCCTGTACACTACAGATATCCTGGCCTATTTACATCCCAGAATGTCCTCAGAGAACATACTATAGACGGCATAAACTGTCAACAAGTATTTTTATTTGAGATAAATAAACATGCTTTAAACTTCTTTCTAAGCGGAAGAAATGCATGAACTGAATGTTTGTCAAAGAATAAACCTGAATTATTTTTTTATTTTTATTTTTTATTTTTTTGGGGGGGGGGGGGTATTTTTATTTTTTATGGCCATTAAGGTAGTAAAGCCCCAATATGTTGCATGCTAATCCAAACAGCTAGCATATGCAACAAAAAGCTCAGATGACTCCCATAAATAGTATAATATAACATAAACATGTTTTAATGACCCTGCACATTTTAAATCTATTTTATTTTGTTTAAGAAGGCTTTAACTTGCTAGAAGTTGAACTAGTACGAGGTCATGGATTCCATCTACAATAGTCACAACTGACATTTTACCTCTGGATTGAGTCATGATCGGATTGTTCTCATGTAAACGATACATTTAGATTATTTAATCCGAATACATTTCAAACCGATCAAAGAATTTTACGCATGTAAACATAGCTAGTGTAAGGGATGCAAGCTGCTCAATAAAGGAAAAACAACAACAATGGATTAAATGCTAATAACTTGAACAAACCGTAAAGCTTTATTTTGTCAATTTAATATTTCAGAATAATAATTCACAATTTACCTTTTTTTTTGGATGATTGTTTGATCCATCCTTACTTAGCTCTAATAAGGAACTTTATTTTTATATTTTTGTTTTACTATTAAAATACTAAATATGAAGTAAGTAACACAGAAGTGTCCTTCAAGGAGGGCTGATAGCTTGGTGTTCAGTCTTGTAATCCTGAGGTTGCGGGTTAGAGCCCAGGTTGCTTCAGGAAGAGCATCCGACGTGAAACAATTGTCAAATCTTTCAAGCGAGTGTGACAACCCCTGAAAAAGGGAGCAGCCGAAAGAAACTTACTTACACCTGTGTCCTGTGAACAGAAAACTGAGTGTGTTGAGCTTGGAAATACAATTGCAGTACAAATCCAGGCTGGATTTTTTTGTATTAAAAAAAAAAAAAAAACTTTTATCAGTTTCAGTAAATTTTAAAATATCTCTCATATTTCTTCTTGCACGCGTAGAACCTGAAAGTTATATTTATTTTCGCTCTACAGCTCACAGTTTCTGTCTGTCACTCAGCTGTGGTTGGACTCATCTTTAACATGTCTCCTCTTCCTCCAAAGTGAAATTTCTATCGGTGGAAAGAATTCTCTGGAGTTGTGAGAATGTCCTCCGCCAACATGAACAAATCTTTCTGTTTGGAAAGAATGTGGGTGTTGATGGCCATTTTCATGCTTTCTGTGACCAGTTGTTGTTTTTTTCACACAAAACCGTCATTATTTTTTTTTTCTTTCTTGTGAGTCACAACATCTAGTCTCACTTTGTTACATTACGTTTAGCCAAAAAAAGTAAAGTTGGACAGCACTGTGTTAATTTAATGTCCAAGTGTAATGTTGCTGTGGTGAATTCATTCTTTCCAATAGAAACTGCCAGTTCTCTGACTTGTTGTGGGTGTTGCCTGTTTTTCTGAGATACTTAAGAGACTTTACAAGAAAAATTGAGAATATTTTAAAAACACTGAGCGCTGTGCAGAAGTTTTTACCACCCATTTGCTGATTTCCTATTTGTCGACACAACGCTGGTTCATATTAGTTAAGAGCCTTTTCATGCGTGAATGATTCATAGGTCAGAAGTAGCTTAACAAACAGGTTGATGTGGAAAAAAGTCAGGTACACAAACTGAAAATGAATTTAAAAAAAGCACCCACAATTTAGAAAACAAAAACTTTAAAAGAAATTCTGAAAATTTGGGATCAAGTTCACCTTAAAAAATCAGAAGGCAAAACAGGAAGATTCAAGACTTTTGCACAGCACTGCGTTTTCAGAGTCAGTTTCTTTATTTGTCATTCACACCACATGTGGTACATGAGGTGGAATGGAATTGTGTACACAGGGTCCCAGTTACATCCAACAAAAGTATAAAATGTAAAAGAAAAACAGTAATAAGACCTAAGATATGAACTAAGAAAGACATTAACTAAAAATACACAAAGCACTAGTAGTACAATATATATATATATATATATATATATATATATATATATATATATATATATATATATATATATAT
>NC_056517.1:27729400-27732059 GCF_014905685.2 Nematolebias whitei
TATATATATATATATATATATATATATATATATATATATATATATATGCCCAACAGCAGCAGCATGAACATGAGTCTGTGTGAGCAGATGAGTATGAATGAACATTCATAGTTCATAGTATAACTAAAAGAAAAAAACCTTTACCGACAAAAAATAGATTTTGGTAGTTCTGGTAATTTTCTAAAAAAGTGTTTTTGTGCACAAACATTTACCATCTTAGCTTTATTTCCAGCTGACTAGTCTCCATCTTGAAACTGCTCAACCAAAATCTAAACTTACTAGAATTCCTGGAATAAACATACATCATGTAATGTTGTTTTCTTCTTTACATTTCTTGTTTCCTCTAAAACTATTTGTGGCAAAGACGTAGATTCTAAATGGAAAGTTGTACAAACATTGACAATGCAGCTCTGTGGAATATATAAGTCAGTCTTGCAAGCACGATAATGCATTGAAATCACTCCCAGATGTTTTGTTTTCATTGTCCTGCTTTAGGGGTGCTCACATTTGCATCCATACTAACACAAGCAAAACCAAACAATACACTGCAACTATAATTCAAACTTTCTAAAGAATCATACAGGCTTTCAAGTCGGGTCTGTTTTGACGTTTTACTTCTTTCCATCGATCCATCTATTCATTATCTTCCGCTTGTTCCGAAATCGGGTCGCAAGGGCAGCAGCTTGCAGATCTTGACGATCAAGCAACCATTATAGAAGAGAGGCCTACAGGAAGGCAAACCCATGTTGCTCGTTTAGGCTGAGCCAGATCGAGCCAGACCGAGCCCCATGGGTAGAGCCCTGGTCACCAGGCACTCGTCAACAGACCATTCCCCCAGGCCTGGCTCCAGGGTAGAGCCCCGGCTACCCACATCTGGGCAAGAGACACTGAACTCCTTGCTTTTTTTCTGTCCATATGAGTTTTTGGAAGGTCCTCCTTAAATTGCCACTTATCATGGTGGAAAAGTTTGTGTGCCTGAATGATCCTAGGAGCTATGATGTTGAGGACAATTGTAATTGCCGCTGGTACGGTCTCCATGGTATATTGGTTCTAGGTGACAGGCCAGACAAAGAGCTAGTCCAAAAGCCCATAAAGACTAAAAAAACACTCATTTTAGTTTTTCTTTATTTTAGCAAACTGCCAATTAACACTTGAACATTTTAGTGTTTGAGAAAATTATCTGGTAGAAACTGTGGCAAAGCAGATTAGAATGATTCATTAGTGCTAAAATGATTTTAACTAATACATTTGTCACTTTAGGTTTGTGGTAACATTTGCAGATTATTGGTTTTCCTGGAATACGACTAAAGGTCTTGGATAATCTCTTTCCCTTGTAAAATATAAATTAAATTTTGTGTCTTGCTATGCCTTTATTTATTTCCAGTTAAAATCAGTCTAAAGTGTTTCCTTTTAGAGTGAGACAACTCTAAGGTGTAAGGCATCACGGTAAAATCAGGTTGACTACATGTCCAACACAGTTGGTAGCCAGTTTATTTTGTGTACAAATTTAATAGGAACTATCTGTGGTGGATGTAATTGGGATGTTTGGCCCAAATAAACTGAACCCTCAATATTTTACTGTGAAGAGGCTTGAACAATCAGTTAACTGTTGGACTGTTGCCATTCAATACCCTGAGCCAAGATTTGATGTGTTCAGTGTATCGGAGTTTGGCATAATGTTGCACAATGGCACCAAATAATGTGAAAAAAGTGACTGTTGGAAGCTCTTTACTGCAAATCCCTCTCCTTTACGAGTTTAAATTATTGAAACAAACAAAGCTGACAAAAACAATAGTTATGCTTTAAACTCCTCTGAGGAACATACAGCTTTGCTGTTTACTACTCCGATAACTCAGAGGGCTCCTTCCTGCTGTGAGCCGTCCTGTCTTCGCCTGCCAAATGTTTTTCCACTCAATGGGTTACCCACTGTGCAATTGAGCCGTCCTTAATCCCAACCCGAAGTTATGGGATGTAAAGAAATGAGATGCAGGTGATCTCTTGAAATTCAAAGCAGATTGTAAAGTTGAATTAGATTTGTTGTTAAAAACCCAAAGTGATTAAACTGAGCAGATTGAGATTCAGCTGGATTCAATTTAAATGTGTGTGTCACTGAAGACGTTGCTTTTTTATTTAAGAAAATACATCATTTATACAAAATACATAGCTTAGTGCATAACAAGTCACTTTATATTATTTTTTTACTCAAAGATCTAATATGTGTAACTATTTGTACCTATTTTATATGATAGTAAAAGTGTGTAAACAGATATCAAGTATACAGACAGCAGGGGTTTTATGGAAGGGCTTATAGTAGATACATGTTGGGACCTTAAATAGTGAAGGTGGTGGTATCTTGGTCTTCTGAACCAGACTGAGACTGGTTCTCACTGGGTGTGTGGAGTGCGATGTCCACTGCTGGCTCCTCGTTGACTTGTCTTGAGTGTCTTCCGAGTCGCTGTCCAAAGTGCTTAGCAGTTTTCAGGACATGTCCTCTGAAGGAAGACCCAATGAAGGCATAAAGGATTGGGTTGATGCAGGCGTGGCTGAGTGCCAGGCTCTCCGTCACCTGTAGAGCATGATCCAGGCCCTTACTGATGTCACAGTCTGTGACAAGATGATAGATGATGTCCATCGCTCGGCACAGCTTCACCACATTATA
>NC_056517.1:27732069-27819978 GCF_014905685.2 Nematolebias whitei
TTCGTAGCTTTCATTTGCTGTGAAATCCTCCTCATAATAGTCAAAGGAGTCCTCCATGTTTCCTGCCCAAAAAAAGTAACATTTAGAGAAACATTTGTTTTATTTTAAATAGGGAAACAAAAAAAGCCATTCTAATGTTTTCACGTACATGTCCAGAGGCAGAGTTTACAAAGGAACAGGAAATGGGAAATTCTGTTTATTTTTCTGAGGAATCTTTCCTGCACAGCTTCTTTAAAGACTGAAGTTCTGTTTGTCTGAACTCTGTGTGGGCTTGAACAGAACTAACAAACAAAACTTGAAATAGGCCAGTGAAAAGGAAAAGCAGACTTGAGGAGCTTTAAAGCTAATTTTTATTTATCTCTATTTTATGAAAACCTGCAGTATTGATCAAAACACACCACATGGTTGAAGATCAAACTTCTGGGTGAGAATTTTTTTTATGAATTTATTGGCATTTTTGGATGGAATTGGCTGACAGCACTTGTCAAAAAAAATGGGTGGCATAAAAAAGGGTCCAGGTCTGTAATATGTTATATAATGAGCCATAATCTCTTGACTGGGAGGGGTAGCATTTTAATAAAACGGATGTTCATAGGAACATTTAAAAATATGCCAAGAATTCAATGCTGTCTACACTGTGTGTCACATAGAACAAGTTAAAACATGCCTTTATTTATTTTTTTACAGCAGCACTTTTAGTCACCACACCCCCAAATACAGAATATTTATGAATTATTTAAAAAGGAATATAAATGAAAGACTAGTTTGGACATACATTTTAAATAAAATCAGAATATGTGTCTTATGCTGATTATAGTGTTTTTTGGCCACAGTTGCAAAAATCTATCACACATTGAAACTTAAAACTCCTTAAGTGCCAGTTTTTGTGTGTCAATGATTTTTTTTTTCAGTAATATTGCAATGTTTAATCACGTTGTTGACTACTAAAATGTTTATTCAAAGCTGAATAGTGAGAAAACTCAATTGCAGAGGGCTGTTTGTAAGATAACATGCTAAATTTAGCTTTCCTTCACTCTGTGACATAACGTCATAAAAGTTCCAAAATCAGAACTTGACCTGAAGTCTACTTTAGACTGTTTAAAACACAACCTAATGATTTGTGATGTCCTTGTAAAAATGTAGACTATATTCAGAATTAACCAAATAACTTTTAAGATGTTAAAAATGCAGTAGTGCATCCTCAGAACATCTCTATAAGCTCAGTTTGTGTTAAAAATGCACAAAATGACAGATTCTTACCTGTTGTCTGATGATTTTGAAGTGTACAAAGATATTTCTAATCAGTTGATTACACACTCAGAGTTGTGTATCTTGAGGAGACATGCCGTATGTGATCCAGGACCGAAGTGACTAACTTCTGCCTCAACCCTCCCCACTCTCTTCACTGAGAGCATGCCCCATCACCACGTAGCTCTGAGCACACTTGTGTGTGGGTGTGTGCATCCCTGAGTGTAACATTCCCAGTGTATATTAGTACAAACTAACTTTACTTTGTTCACATTTTGTCATATACTCTTAAACAATAACGTTTTTCCAAATATCTACATGTGCTCTATGAAGCTATGCAGGGAGTGTTCCAAGTGTTGCTTTTTGTTTGTGTGGTTGAGGGGAAAAGTGAGATGAGTATTTTAAATAAATAATAAATCTTTCTTATTCAAAAAGCCTCTTTAAATTAGAATGTAATGCCGCCATGATTGGTTTGAGACATCATCTGGTATTTAAGCAGGTGATGTTACTGTTGTAGGTTCTATTTTGTTTTTTAATATAGCCCAAGTACAATGAAGTTGTGTAAAAATATCCCACATTGTCTTCTTTGTGAATCTATTGTGGTGGAGGGGTTTGCGTGCCAGTTATGCTGTCTGAGGCAGATGCCTCTGTTAGGGTCTCCAGGGGAAGATTGGTCCTAGGTGACATGCGAGACAAAAAGCAATTCAGAACACTGCTATGGACAGAGAACAAGAACCTTGTTGTCTTTCGTCTGGATGTAGGTTACCGTGGCCCCCTGGAGCCAGACCTGTGGGAGGGGCTCATCGGTGAGCACCTGGTGACTGGGCCTATAAAAATTGGGCCTGGTCACGCTCAGCCTGAATAATTTACATGGGTTTGCCTTCCTGTGAGCCCACCACCTGCACAAGGGCCATGCAAGTCAAATGCATAGTGCCATGGGTGTAAGCCCAAGGCAGGGGTCTTTGTGATCTGACCCTGACCCTGACCGTGCCTGTGCACTCCAAGCTGCAAGATGGTCTGTGCCATTTTCAAACCCATTGGTTGATACCCTGGGTGAGTGAGCCCACCAAGCTGAAGAAGGAGTCCTATTAGGCCTTGTTGGCTGGTAGGACTCTGGAGAGAGCTGTGGGGCAGCTCTGGAGCAGGTCAAGTGGGCTGCAATCCAGTGGTTGTTGCTGAGTCAAAAGCACATAGTGGGAGGAGTTTGAGTCCGTGGATAGATTCTTGATAGTCTCCAAGAAGATTCTGGCAACCCATCAGGCAGCTGAGGTGGGGAAAGTAGCACTTAATGTGGAGTGTGTAGTGGAGGTGTGAGGTGCTTTTGACCTCAACCACAGCTAGTGATGTTGTCAAGCAGTGAAAGGACTACTCAGACCTTCTCAATCCCTTCAGCATATTTTCCATTGAGCTGAGTTGGGGGACTTGGCGATTGGTCCATCCATAACCGGGGCTAAGGTTGCAGAGGTAGTTCAAAAGGTGGCAGAACTTCGGCAGTGGAGAAGCTCTGCCCTGAGTTCCTTAAGGCTCTGGATGATGCTGGGCTGTCTATGATGGCACACCTTTGCAACATTGCATGGACATCAGGGGCAGTGTCATTGGATTGGCAGACAAACTCCTCACAAGATGGTTCCTATCTTTAAAAAAGGGGGACCAGAGGGTGTGTTCCAAATATTGGAGCATTACTCTCCACGTAAGGTCTATACGTAAGGTCTTTAGGTCTAAGGAGTATTAGAGAATGGAGTTCAATAGATGGTCATACTTCAGAAACATAAAGAACCATGTGGGTTTCTTTCCAGACGTGAAACATTCAACCAACTCTTTACCCTCACAAAGGTCCTCTAAGGGTCACCGGGGTTTGTCCATTAAGTCATAGATGTGTTTTTTGGACTAGAAGGCTTTTGACTGTATTATTCAAGGGACACTGTGGGGGGTGGGGGAGGGGTGCTCCATAATTATGGGATTGGAGGTCAGTGGCTACGGGCCTTTCAGGCCCTATACAAAGGTTGCAAGAGTTTGGAGTGCCAGCAGTAAGTCACACCTGTTCAGAGTAGGAGTTGGACTTGGGCAGAGCAATTTCATTCATAACATTTATGGAAAGATTTTCTTTATGCAGTCGGGTGGAGAGAGTCTAATTTGGTGACCTCAGGATTCCATTTCTGCTATTTGCAGATGTGGTCCTTTTTGCATCATTGTGCTGTGATCTTCAGCTCTCACTGGAGCAGGTGTGAAGCAGGTGGGATGAGTATCAGCACCTCCAAATCTGAGGCCATGTTCCTCAGTCCAAAAAGTGTAGATTGCTCACTACAGGTTCAAAGTGAGGAGCTGCTTCAAGGGAATAAGTTCAAGAATCTGCTTTGCTCAGGAGTGAGAGTAGAATGGAGTCTGATATCAACAGATGGATCTGTGCACCTTCTGCAGTATTGCAGACTCCATGTTAGTCCATTGTATACCAGTCTGTATAAAATCCTACACTCACCTATGATCAATAATTTTGGGTAGTGACTGACGGAACAAGATTGTGGATACAAGCAGTCAAAAATGAAATTTCTTCACAGGGTAGTAGGACTCTTCCTTAGAGATAGAGTGAGGAGTTCAGAGAGTCTGAGTAGAGCCATTGCTCCTCCACATCAAGAGGACCCAGTTCAGGTGGTTCAAGCATCTGGTAAAGATGTCCCCTGACTTAGGGAGGTTTAATGGGCATGTCTGATAGGGAGAAGACCCCAGGGAAGACATAGGACATGCTAGAAAGACTGTCTCTGGGTTGGCCTGGGAACACCTTTGAATCCTCACAGAAGAGTTGGAAGAAGTTGATGTCTGGGCCTCCCTGCTCAAACTGCTGCCCCTGAACCTGACTTCACAACAAGGGAAGATAATGGATGGTAACCATAGATGGATGCAAACCACATTGTGTAAAGCAGTTTGAAAAAAATGGGATATAAATATGAAAAGTATGTTTCCCTAAAATAATGTTTTTAAGGCTTTTTGTCAATACAATTTTTTAAAGTGATGTAATTACTCTTTAAAAAAATACTTAGAGAATATAAGAAATTTGTGATGATTACTGAGATCTGAAAGGTTTGTTTTCATTCCATCCTGGATACGTGACATGTACGGGCATGACGGCAGGGTTTACCTTGTATTATGGACTGGGTGACTTGTGTAAAGGTTCAAGTGAAATTCCAACTTGTCCTCAAACTAAACAGGCTTTCCTTCATGTGGTTTATGGGTGGAGTGGAGTTGCGTGTAAACGTTACGCTTTGTTGCAGTGCTGACATAATCGCTTAATGTTTCATTTTAGACAGTTGAAAAACTAAACATCTGTCAAAATAAGTTGGTTGAAAGCATTCGCAAGCTCTCACACATGCTCTGAATATTTATAAAGTTGCATCTTGCATGTTTTTGTCTGGTGTCCATATGTCCTTGTCCTTAGTTTTTCCAGCTGGACAGAAATTAAAACAGGAGATCATTGCTCATCCATTTATTTCCATTTGGTCACCTGAGTTTGACTTAAGTGGATTTAAAACTAGGTCCAAACTGGACTGAATTTGATAGGTTTATTTTTTATTTACAATTCATCAGATCAGTAAATTTACTCTGATGTGCAAAATGCAATACAAAACGAAAATGCTTATTATCTGTAATACAGAAAACAAAGGGACCAAACTAAAAACATGACAGAAAAAAAAAAGAATTGTACATCAAAACAAAAAAAACACTTCAAAGTACCGGCATGCAGCAACAGCAAAACTAACTATGAAAACGGAAAATAGTAATGAAACAAAGGCATCATAAGGAAGCATTATGGAGAAAAAAGTCCATAAAATTAAAAAAAAATAAAAAGTAAATATTTTAGTTGCTTGGTTATAAAAAAAAAAAAAAATTGCTGCTGTTTTCTTATATACTTTTTTTTTTCCCTTTTAAAGATTACTATAAAATGTTTTTGCACCTCATGTCCACTGTTGGCAGTTTGAGATACCGGTATGTGACATTGCTCTCTAGTGGCCGTTTTCTATCACATTTCAAAAATTTGAACCAACAAAAAGAAGCAGTTTTCACTTACCAGTAATCTCAAGCAAATGTGTTCTTCTTCCAATTCTGAGTGAAAACCAAAACAATCTGACTCGGGAAACACAAATCAGCTTGTGGCTTTTCTCTGTTGTTGTGTCGTTAATCTGTCGCCAGCTCCGTCCAAGACTACAACTTCCCAACATGCACCGTTTCCGAACATTTTCAGATCATGCAATAATTAAGGACAGGGCCAGACTGTGAAGTTAGTTGCTCCGTTGTTTGGTGTAGGAAGTAATTGTACGAGAATGAAAGTCAGACTCAAGATTTTTGCTTTGCCCCCTTCAGGTGCCGGCAATTCCAAATGCAAAGTGGCCATTGTGATGTGTAGGAGCAGCTCTGAGGATGTTGGCAGCAGGTCAGTACAGCAGTCCAGAGGTGACAGATGTTTGTTTCTTGTAAACTGGGAGGGGTGGTGGTGTTCGTTGCGTTTGTGCAGAAACTCGGGCCTTTTGTTTTATCTTTTAACCCTCTGATGTTCTTGTCTGTGCAAAAGCTTGAAAATACATTTTCTCCAATCAGATGTCCAGTCCTTCTATAGGAACTAAATTAACACCAATCTCACCTGATCATTTTAATGTTGACACAAAAATTTGGCACTAATCTATTTCCCCCCATCTCTACAAGCAAGTTGGAGATTATTAAAAAATCAATAACAGACACACCCATGATATGTAATGCACTTTCTTTATTCTGATACATCCACATTTCTTGGAAGGAAATCAAGTGTGTGCTCTCACCAGTATTATTAGCTTTAAAATGTATCAAATGACATGTTATTCAAGTTAAAACACTTGAATCTTTCATACCTTCAGAGCTTTAATTGTAAATGTATTTTTTAGACATGAGCAGCACAGTATGATCATCGTACCCATGGACACTCCAGGTGTAAAGCTCATCCGACCGATCACCGTGTTTGGACAAGATGGTGAGACTCGGTTTATTTCTGTAGTCTTGTCCTGTTTTCAGTACTTTATTTTTACTCACACAAAGGTTGAGCTTTTACTGACTTGTTTTTACCCGTCTGAGCACAGATGCCCTCCATGGTGGCCATTTTGAGGTGCACTTTGAAAATGTACATGTCCCTACAGCCAACATTATTCTGGGTAAAAGCTCCATTTTTCGTATGGATTTTTTTTTACACATGTAAAGTATAATGTCAATATTTAATGTGTATTTTTTTTTCCCACCATTTTATTTTCTGTCTCAGGAGAAGGCAGGGGGTTTGAGATTGCTCAGAGGCGCCTTGGCCCGGGCAGGCTGCACCACTGTATGAGAGTTGTTGGTTTAGCCGAGTTTGCACTGGAGCTCCTGTGCCAGCGAGCCGCCTCCAGACAAACCTTTGGAAAGAAACTGTACCAACATGTTAGTGAAGTCTGAGATGTTTCCAACTTTAGATTCATGACAGTGCTGTGGTATATTTGGCTCTTGTGGGATTTTCAGGCACAGCTCAACTAAACCTGCTGTCTTGTGTCATGTTTAAAGGAAGTTGTTGCTCACTGGATAGCAGAGTGCCGCATTATGATAGAGCAGACCCGCTTGATGACTCTCTACGCTGCTCATGCTCTGGATACACTGGGCAGTCGTGCTGCTCGCAAGCAGGTAAAACTAGTAATAGTCTGTTTCATACGACATGCAGAGCTTAAAACTGATCTATGGTTTATGCCACACGTTCATCGCCTGAAGCATAAGGCACTGCTGCACTTTTGCAGTCTCTTGTGCATTCCAGGACGTTTATCCAAATCTGCATGTTTAGATCAAGGCTCTTTATAAGACGCGTAGATTCTTTCTCCATCTTTCTTAGATTGCTATGATCAAGGTGGCAGCAGCCAGAATGGTTTGTAAGGTGGTGGACTATGCCATCCAGGTCCATGGAGGTGCAGGGGTGTCTGGAGACTTCCCTCTAGCACAGATGTAAGGTTTTTCACTTTTACCACGTAAATAAGGATGTTTAGGAGTCTCGGTTTCTAACCTTTAAACATATTTCCAGGTACTCGTATGGCCGAACCATGCGCATCGCTGACGGACCGGATGAGGTGCACCTTTCCACCGTAGCAGCTCTAGAACTGAAGGACCAGCTGAGGAAGATGCAGGCCAAGCTGTGAGCAGGTGGCTGCAGCTTGAACTGTTGGGATTATCACTGGAACATTTTCCTTATTCAAGTGAAATGGGATCAATATTTGAAGTTGAAAGTGATGAAGATATTTAATCAAATCTGACAGCGTTCTCCCCATTTTATATCTTCTGTGATCTAGTCTAAACCTTTGAATGGTTTATAGCTTTTGTAAACAAGTCCCGCTCATCTTGTTGTGGAAGTTAAAATTAAGACTGAATAAATACGCTACTACTGTGAATAAAAATTGAAACGCACTTATTAGGAATTCATTTTAATGTGAACTACAAAAACAAAAATCAACAGCATGAATGTAAGACATGTCCTCACACAATACGTGTGGTCTACCACATGGATGAATTCCACTGGGAAGGGAATCAGGACACAAGCACTTTTTATTATTTTTTTACAATATAAAACAGCACTGGCCTCATCTGGTTGATTAACCAGATGGAAACCCCTGCAACCCCCCCCCCCCCTTCACACACACACGCACAGTTGTCCTGACACTAACATTTGGGCAAAGATCTTCAGCTGCCAATCGGTCCAAAGATGAGAAGAATGAGGGGGCTGCTTTCAAACATGAGAAAGACGTCAGTGTTTGCTCTTCTTTGACTTTTTGTGAGATCTGTGAGGAGACTTTGATCTGGAGCGGGACTTCTTTGTTGATTTCTTGGGTGTTTTGGACCGTGACCGCTTCGATCGTTTAGGTGTGCGAGGTGAAGATGGTGACCTAAGTGACATTAATAAATGTTAATTACACATTTATAAATAAATTTAGGACTATGATAAATAGCTCATCCCATCTCACCTCTTGGATGATTTCTTGTTGCTGGATCGAGGGGAGTCTTTATGGGATGAGCGGGAAGTCGTGTCTTTAGAATAAGATCGATCAGAGCGTTCTGACCTTTCTGAGCGAGGGGACGTGGACCGCCCTCGTTTGCTGTTGCTCCTCGTCGGACTGGGAGACCCGCTGTGATGTCGCTTCCTGAAAACCAAAGAGGACCTGTCAGATAACTTTAAAAACTAAAATCACACTGTTGGGCCCTGAGGGGGCTGCCTCACCTCTCCTTCCTTGTCGGGGTGTCATCCTTCTCCTTTTCTTTCTTCAGCTCTTTCAACCGCACCTCAACTTTCTCCTTTTCTTTTTTCTCTCTCTCTTTCTCCCGTTCTAATTTTTCCTTCTCCTTTTCCTAAAAAAAATAAAATAAATTGAAGTTACTTTTACCATTAAGAGTAATTAAATATCAGCAGTTGTAAATCACTCATACTTTCTGTAGTAGTTTGTCTCTGTAGTGCTCCACCTGCTCCTGAATACTCTGACCAGGTTTCTTGGGTCTTTTCCCAGATTCCAGTTCATCCTGGAACTTCATGACTTTAACCTGTTTGAAAAACAAAAATTAATTCAGCGAAACAATGAAATAAAATCACCCCAACGTTAACTATATGAGCTGATAACTGCAAACAACCTCGATCTCTCGGAGTTTGCTGCGTTTTTCCTCGTTCATTTCGGATAGTTTGGCCTTGAAGTCTGGATCGTCTCTGATGGGGTTGGAGTAGCTCAGGTTGTCATCTGAGCGAGGGCTCCTGTCCTCCTCATCACTGTCCTCAACCCTACAGAAGGAGACCGCCAATAAAAAAGATGCTCTGAAGAACTTGGACCAATATTGTTAAGATATAAAGTGGAATACTTACAGTTTTGATTCTTCTGGTTGCTCAAATACTTCCCATTTCGAGGTTGTTACAGCTGAGTAAACGTAAGAATCAAAGGAAACATTATGCTTTTAATGCAACTGGAGCACAAAATGAGATCAAAACGTCACAACATATTCTACCATCTTACCTTGAGCCTCCAACTCTGCCTCATCCACCGCTTCCCATTTTGATGGAGCTACTTTGAACTCCTTCGACTGATCAACTACAATCATCCAGAGTAACAATTTAGCAAATACATTCACCACCATTATAAACACCAGCTTAAAGCATGACTCACAAGGTATTCCATCAATGTCATCCTCCAACTGCTTGATGGGAACTCCATCCAAGTCATCCAGAGGGGCTCCATCGATCAGTGCCCCATCAAGGGCCCTTGCATCAATGGGCACCCCGTCTACATCCTCCAGCGGCGTGCCGTCTACATATTCACCCAAAGGAGCCCCGTCGAGGTCGTCTGCTGGCTCCGGCTGTCTCAAACACATACAGTGCCTTGAAAAAGTATTCATACCACTTCGACGTTTCCTCAATTTACTGTCGGTTACAAACTTCTAAATATTTTTGTGGACATTTTATGGATACACCAACATTTTTAGGTAAAAGGAAAGTCATGCACATTAGTTTTTACAATCTTATTTTATTTTTATTGCCCAATAGCTCTCAGGACTTTTAGCTAACAGTGATATTAAATTTTATTTGATTAAAATTTCAAACTTGATCTTTAAAATATTAATTGCAGATAACAGATACATTTCCAAGAGGTCGTGAAATATGACGATTTTAAACAGCATCAGTCAAATTCAATTGGGTTTTCTTTCTTTATGCATAACTATGTATCAAAATAAGTATAGATGTTAAACAGATGTAATCTATTATTTAAATAGTAATAATGAGTAGATTTTTTTTGTATTTAAATAGAAAACTTATTCCAGCTTTTCCCATTTCAAGGTCCCCACAGCGAGTCATCTTCTCTGTATGGTGTCGTTTAGATGAACTCGCATTAGTTTTGGCATAAGTGTTTTTACATCGGATGCCCATCCTGACACAACCCTCACATTTACTTGGGCTTACACACCGACGTGCTCACTAGTGTCTGGTTTTAAAAAAAAACCACATCGTCATATATTTATTTATTTTAATAACATGACACTGGTCCGAGCCTGAACTGAAGTAGGAGAGGTGAAAGGTCCTAGAAGCCAAATTAAGAGAATCTGAACATTATAGTGTTGAAAAGCAGCGCTCCATCATTTACCTCTGCAACAAGACATGGGGCCTCCTTTTCTGAAGAGAGATTAACAAGACCCAGGAAGATGTTCTGCAGCTTGATGAGGAAAGGATCGGGGTACACAGCCCAGTCCTCCCACGCCCGGAAACATGCCATCACCCTTTGCTACAACAGAAGGACAAAAATTACAACGGGGAGAGCGTAGTGATCCGAACCACTCGCTCCATCACTGTCCATGCACAGGATTATTACCTTAAAGTTCTCACTCTGAAGATGTCCCTGGATTGCTTTGTATGTGGCATTGAGATCTGAGAAAATCTGGCTGAGCTTTGTCTCAAAACTATTGAAAACAAGGACAAAGTCATTGAACGATGAACGACTCGTCTAAAAAAAAACAGTAATTTGATCCATTAGAAAACAACTTACTATTTTCTGTAGTAAGACGCATTCGACACTTTGGCTGATGAGTTGTAAAGCACATCAGAAACTAGATATAACCGTGCGATCTGAAACGTTGAAAGCGACGTGTGAGCTGGTGATTCTAAAGATCGTTAGATTAACTGTAGTGGGTTTGACGTCACCTTTTTTGGTAAAGCCGTCTTCAGGATGGAGAGAGACTCTGTGATGCACTCGACAATCTCCTCAGCTGCGTCAGCGTGGTTCAGACAGAACAGCATGGCCTCCGCTATATCTCCCCTCCGAGGAGTCAAACCTCGAAGCATCTCCTCCAATTTGTCTCGCTCCCTGTTGACATAAGAAACGGTTAAACATCAGTTTAACTAGTTATGATTTGTTATCTTGTTATGTACTTAAGAAATCTAACATTAAAATGTGTGAAACTTTGTAGAAATACAAACTTACTCTTCTTTTAAGCAGCCTTTCTTGTTGGCCTCCTCCTCTTCCTCCCCTTCCTCATCATCGCAAGAACCGTGAACGTAAAGGTTAAGGGGCGGTGGACGCCACAAGGAGCCATTTTTAAACATTCTAAAGTCATCTGTTCGCCATTTGAATGGTGTTTCACCCTGAGGGAATAAATAATTAGCTTAAATTGTCACAAAATTATTTATTTTTTCCCACTCTGAGTTAGACAACACTAACAGTTCATATGTAACTGAAGCCTTTTTTTTTTTGGTTACCTGTAGTATGGTGTAAAGTTTCCATCGGTAATACACATGCGCCGGGCTCTGGTTGTCAAATAAAAACCTGAAAGTAAACCAATTACAACCATTAAAGTCTGCAGAGATAATACGCGATCACTTGATGATGTGCAACTAGTCCTGTCGTGATAAACAATAAATCAATTAATCGCATGATCAATGAGAATTATCATCCTCATTTTCATTTATCGGCTTCATCGTTTCTTCGTGTCTCTCTCTTTCTACTGGACGACAAAAGGCTCAACTCTGGTGCTCCTCACTGACCCCCTCCCTTTCTTTTTAAAATCCATTTTATCCGTCCATAAATCACGTTTTTGGATCATTAAAAGCAGCTAAGCTGAGAAGCTAAGTTACAAGCTAAGCTAACAGGCCGACCTCTGGGAGAAAAAAAAACCCTCTGTCTTGGGGAAGCTCCAAAATTCACAGTTGAAACCTGTGCCTTTGTGCAAAAAGTTGTTTTTCTCTGCAAAAAAGAAGCTGAGAACTTGTTTACTCATTTTTTTTTTTAATTAAAAGCTTTATGTGACAAATGCTATGCTAAAGAGCTCAAACCACATCGAGCGTCCGCCATTTTGAGAACCGAAAAACAGGAACGAGACAGCCCATATCATGTCATGGGGCCTCCCTCTCATTTTTCTTAAAGAGACACGCTGCTCGCTCCCTCACTATCCATCCTTTGATTCAATGCCTTATCATGCCATCCAGTGGTCAAAATAAGGTACTACACACAAAAATTAACCAACATTTCTTCTTAAATTTGACAATAATTCCCAGTACTAATTATTGTCAAATTTCAAACAATATTATTGTTTATCGCAATAATTTCTGAGACAATTAATCACCCAGCAAAATTTGTTATCGTGACAGGCCTATGTGTAACGGAACTGACCTGTACATGGGATTGTTGATTTCTCGGTTCATGACCATGGCTTCAAACATCGGGCCTTCACGCACCACAAATTCGATCATACGGTGGATGAAAGAGCGCAAAGTCCTACAAGAAAGACACAGTTAAAGCAAATGGATTCAGACTGGACACACTATTCAGCACTACTTCCAACCTACTTATTAAAGCTTAATTTATGCCTGGTGGATGGACAACCACAATAGGTGCCTTGAAAAATTACATATTTTACATTAAATATGGCCACATGTCTCCTTTAATATTATTTCCAACACTACAGCTTGAAAATAAACAGCAAATCACTATTTTTCCCTCTAAATATTTACAATATTTTCTGTTTAGTACTAATTATTGACAAAATAAATGCAGGATAAATAAACAGGCAACCATTAGTTATTTCACCAGAAATAATTTAAGCTCACTGTTTTTAAATCAATGTAAACCAACTAATATAAACATTTTTAAAAAGGAAAATAAGATTTTTAAGATCAGTCAAAATCATTACCAAACTGATGGTTTTTTATTTATTTATTTATTTTTATTGTGAACAATCTGTTACGAATGGCATCCCTGTTTCTTTGAGGATACAGTGCAACAGACTTTAATTACATTGCACGTAAAAACTATTCATAAAGATGTTCTACATAAACTTCACAGAAAGGGGAAACATTTCGAGCTGTAATTAAAATGGAAACGAGGTGAGGGGAACTGAAAAGGCATTGTACTGACAGACACTTCTGTCAGTACAATGCCTCTTAATTCCTACTCGTTCTGAATAACATGGTCAAAAACAGAGCACAGGATTATTGGCCTGATAAAGAATATCTGCTGGTGAACTGGGTCCTGACTGAATATGGTGCACATGGGATCACTAAAATTTTTCTGTGACCATTTTATGGGAAGTATGTGTTGCAGGTTACACACAATTAGTCTAAAGTGGCCAACAAGACAAAAGATGTCTTTCATTTGACAACACAGAGAACATTTACTTGTATTGGAGCTGATCGTACCAATGACGGGGTAAAATTCTGTATACTTTCCCAATCCATCCCATGAAGCCTTTCAGGTCCCTCGCTGCTGCAGACAGTTCAACTTGTGCTGCTCACCGAGGCCAATGTCAAAGGTCATATTTAGACTAATTCTAGCAGATTTGTTCGGTTGGACTGGGCCAGATTTACTGAACTCGCCATAAATTGACAGAGGCCAAGGGGGGAGACGGTCTGAGTGAGCAATGGCCAGAGACAGATCTAAAATCATCAAACCGTGCATGTAGCAAAGTCACTAAAAAGAGTAAATGATTTTATGGTGAAACTGTGAAAAGTGATGATCTTTGAAACTGAACAGGATTTTTATTAAGCTCTACATCATTATTTACATGTTTAAGAAAATTATAAATGATGGTGGGACATGAAGGAGTAAGATAAATACCGAACACGTCAGTATTATGCTACGATAAAGTATGAAAACAGTGTACAGTTGCCTCAACCATTGCTCATCCACACTGACCAGCCCCCTGTAGCATGCAGTGATCAATTGATCAAACTTTAATTCCATTATGGGACGTTTTGTTTCTAAGTTTGAACACCAATTTAAAAATAAATAAAACATGTACCTTTCTGTTGGGACAACCACTTTGACTATGGCTTGCGACAGATTCTGTATATGAAGTCACATCAGATAATAAACATAGAATGTGAGTATTGTTAAAAAGTCAACAAGTGTAAAATATAAAAAAAATAATGCATTTCAAAATGCATAAACTGTCAAGATTTACTAAAGGCCAAAAACCCACGATACTTTACCACATTCCCCTAAACACCCATCTATAAAACAGGCTAACATTTCATACAGAGTAGCTAGTAAAACTTATTCATGAAAATAAATTACAACTTAAAAGACTAAGAGTAAAAACCTGTACTGAATGTTCATACCAAACATCTTACCAGCACAAAAAAAAAAACCCAACACACTGCCAGACTCCATGAAACCCTTGACAGACGTATTCAATTACCTTCTCAAACTCTTCCTTGTTCTTCGGCGGAGGAAGCAGGGGAGCATGTGGGTTTTTTAGCCTCTCTCTGGGCTGAGCGTTGAAGGGTAGGCCAGAGGGAGGAGGTGGGAGAGTATGCTCCATCATAGAAGGAGGAATATAGATGGGGTGTGGCGGAATGGGCACACCTTTGCCCCACCCTAGCCTCATCTCAAAGTTCATTATCATTTTTCCTATAAGTCAAAGAAATACAGAATGTGTAGACAAATGAGCGATGAAAAGAAGAGCAATGTGCAACTTTTTTAAACAAAGTATTACCGTTTAGATTATTGAGTGCTCGCTCAGCATCTCTCCGGTTCATGAAGGCAACAAAGCCGCAATTCCTCTCCCGAGCTCGCTCCTCATCTGTTCGTGGCCACATGATTTTCACGCTGGCAAGGGGGCCGTAACGGCCAAACTCTTGACACAACATCTCCTCGTTCATCTATAATGATTTTACAGAAAGTAGAAATGCTTCAATGCAGGGATTATCATTTTCAAGCAGCATGTGACTTATAATTTAGGGCATACACAGTACATTTTGTACGATTTAAAACACAAGCAAAGCTTCAAGTCAGGTTCCTCTTTACAAAACAAATGCAGCTCATGCTTACCGTCTTGTTCAATCCAATATACAGTGGTGCTTGAAAAATTGTAAACCTTTTAGAATTTTCTATATTTCTGCATAATTTTGACCTAAAACATCAGATTTTCACACAAGTCCTAAAAGTAGATAAAGAGAATCCAGTTAAATAAATGAGATAAAACTATTACACTTAGCCATTTATTTATTGAGGAAAATGATCCATTATTACATATTTGTGAGTGGTAAAAGTATGTGAACCTTTGCTTTCAGTATCTGGTGTGACCTCGCCGACTATTACACTTCTTGCTCTTGGAGCGTTGATGGTCCACCACTCCTGGGGAGGGTAACAATCATCTTCAATTTCCTCCATTTGTACACAATCTGTCTAACTGTGGATTGGTGGAGTCCACACTCTAAACAGATGGTTTTGTAACCTTTTCCAGCCTGATGAGCAACAACAACTCTTTGTCTGAGCTCCTCAGAAAGCTCTTTGTTCCTGCCATGATACACTTCCACAAATACGTTGCGAAGAGCAGACTTTGATAGATCCTGTTCTTTAAATCAAACAGGGTGCCCACTCACACCTGATCATCATCCCATTGACTGAAAACACCTCACTCTTAATTTCATCTTGAAATTAATTGCTAATCCTAGAAGTTCACCAACTTTTGCCACTCACAAATTTGTAACATTGGATCATTTTGTTCAATAAATAAATGACCAAGTGTAATATTTTTGTCTCATTTGTTTAAATGGGTTCTTTTAACTACTTTTAGGACTTGTGTGGAAATCTCACGTTTTAGTTCACAGTTATGCAGAAAAACAGAAAATTCTAAAGGTTTCACAAACTTTCATGCAAAACTATAGATGTAGACATAGTTACCTTTGGATTGATGTTTCCAAGATACAAGTTTGTGGTGGAAGGGTCTCCGACATCATGGGAACCTGGGGCGCTGTCGTCCAAAACTGCAGACACATAAAAGAGAAACGAAGTTCCTGTTGCTGTTTGGCACAACAACTGGTGTTCTTAGCAACTTGAAAAAAATTCATTCACTGTATTAATTCAAGATTACCACTGGACGGACGGTTTCTTCGTGAAGAACCATCCGCTAAAAGAAGCAGAAAAGCAGTATAAATTTTATTTCAGGGTAAAAGGGGATGAAGGGGTAAGGCGTGCTGGACAGGTACATTTCATGCCAAGTTAGTACACTAAAGACTAGGGGTGCACCGATTTATCGGCCCCGAATTCCTTAATTTTGGAAGACTACTTACAAGAAACTGATTTTACAGATTTATTTTTTGTAGTTTTAACAACCGTCTAAACTCGATTTATATTTCAGAGCACTTTCTCATGGCCAGTTAAAACAAGTATGTATTGTTTCTAGGATATTGTTCAAGGGTGTGTTTTTCTATAAAATAAGATCGGAAAATTGAAGTTGCACTGTGACCTTATAACACCTGACAGTGTCGCTTATGAAACTAATTCGGAATCGACAGGTCAGGCTTTTTAGAGATCGGCCAGAAAACTGCAATCGGTGAGCCCCTACTAAAGACATTTATGCAACTTAAATGCACTGACATGAGCGCTTTCCCTCTGTGCCAGGCAGAGGTTCAAAACGACTGACACGTCCTTTCATCTTGTGCCTTTCATTCCTTTCCTCCTGAATCCTGAAAAGAAAATAAAAAAAAATCACAGTACAAATACTGTTTTTGTGGAAAAAAACAAACAAAAGGTGTTTAAACGTATAGTAAAACCATACTGTTTAAGTTCTTCTTTAAAGAGCTCCAGGTTACTCTTCTTCTTTTCTTTGTCATTACTTTTCTTCAAAGTCTGAAGCACAAACAATGACATAGTAATAAAAAACAAAAAAAGTACAGGAGCAGCAACACTGGGCACTACTTTCTGACTTCGACAGTACTTACATTTCTTTTATCTAAGGGCAAAAACTGAGATGGAGTCTCCAAAGGTAGGATGCTTTTTGATGGGGTCTCAAAACGTGACCTGGGCTTGTATAACTTTCCTTTTTTGTCATCAGCAGCTGCTTCGTCTATAAAAAGAGAAATAAATCATGCTTCTAAATTTTATTCCAAATACTTGGGCTTTTAAAAAAAAATAAAAATCTAACAATTGTGTGGACTGATATTGAGCTCCAAAATATTTAAAAGCTTACAACTTGGAAAAGCAGGAAGAATACATTACTAGAATGTTGTTTCTTTGAATCTAATAAAAACAGTTTAAATATAGTAATACGCAAGACTAAAAAAATCTAAATTTCAAACATAACTAGGTCCACTTTGTTTCTGCATCAGCAGAAAAATGTCTAAACTGATCACATGCCAACATTATGTGCACAAAAGAAACTTTTGCAATGAGGTTTTTTTTTTTTTTTACAGCTACCGAGGATGTAAAATCATGGACCGATGTGTTTTATGACAACAATGCTGATAATTAGCGGAAACAATTAATAGAACTATGACAAGTAGTGATCAATTAGGAGAAAATGGAGCAAATGCTTTACCCTTTGAAGCATTTGCAAGACCCCCACGGACAAAGGCCTTGACTTTGCCCTCTGTGCCTCCATCAAAAGCAGCAAGAAACTCTTCGTAGATCTCTGCTGCTGCTCGCTCATCTTCCTGAACACACAAAATCAAAATAAACAGGAAGTGAATACAACTAATGCTCAGTAAAGCATCTTAGATAGGTTGAAATAAAGATGTTGAAAGAGAAGCTTGCCTTTTTCTTTATGTCATCCTGTTCCTTCTTGCTTAAGGTTCTTTTAGCCACTGCCATTTTTCCAATGCTGAAAGATTTGAGTTTGCTCTCAAGCTGCGCCTGCCGAAGTAAACACAACAATTAGCTTTAAAAAAAACCCAAACGTTTAGCAACACTTAGTATAACGCTTTGTATGCATATAAACATTACTCATACGTTTAGCAACCCCAGTGTTTTATTTGGTAGAAGTTACTAAAACAGCCTGACGAATAACGTTGACCGCTATTCACTATACTCTACGCAATTAGCGTGGACTAAAAGGTTGCAATCACTAATCAGATAATTGTTTAACATTCTCTGAGCTGCATTAACTGCATACTTTCTGCAATGTGTCGGATGGGCATAAAAATCAACAGAGGCCTTGAGTTGAAGCGCCAAGGACTCGTTACGCCGAGCTGAACGAGGCTAGTTGACATAACGTCGGACTATATATATAATCTAAAAATAAGATTAAATAGTTATAGGCGTATATATATAAAACTCCAAAATCATGCTGTGAATGTAACGTTTATCATTATGTGGTGTTCAGTAAACTACAGATTTATTTAGTCCAAGATGGTTGCGGTGGCTAATTTGTTAGCATAGCTAAGCTAACCCGGCCGCGGCGGCGCTTTGCTAACATCGTTGCGCACACTCATGCCTGTTCTTTTGTAGGTGCTAATACGCAAACACTCAAAGTTTCTCATGGATGCAATAATTATCATGCTTTTTACGAGAATAAAAGCAGCTTAACTAAAGCCAGAATAAACAGTAAATTTCACCTTTGCGCTAGCTTTTTGAGAGCCAGGCGTTCGATCCGCCATCTTTCGGTGAAACTAAAGAGTCGATCCCAAATAAAATGATCGGCACTAAGTTGAAACTCCAGGCCGCGTAGTCGATCACCGAGTTAGCGATGGATCTCCTTTGTTTGTTTTGAAAAGACAAATGTAGGCTTTGCTTACGTGGATATAAAACGTTAAATAAAACAGTGTTTGAAAGGTGCAATAACTGAATAAGAAAATACTTTTGCCAAGATGCATTGTTGTACACTGTAACTCTATCTAGTTATCCAGTGCTGCTCCAGCAGGTGGAACTCTTAAATTTATTTCTGACTTTTTCTGAATTTGAAGTTTTATATGTATAGCCTCCTTATCCTGTATATTTAAACAGCATCAAGACATTAAGTGGTGGCATTGCTATTTAAATAGATTAAGTATCCAGTCAGTCATAGTCTGTTTGTTTTGTGCATATGGTTTATAACAGTAATTTTCAGTAGCTTTGGTGCATTTCTCACATCACTTTTAACATTTGCTCAACACTCGGTGCATTTCTCAAAACAATTTGCACAAACTGCAAAAGCTAGTCGATAACCTGCAAAAGTGTGTTACTTTCTTACGAGTTACTTACTCAAAATGTTAGTTCATTAGGATAGTTCATTTCTCAAAAGTCTTCATGTCAACCCTTAGCAAAAACTACTTTATTTAAGTGTACTACAAGTATACTTATTTTACACTAGAAATGAGGAAGTGTACTTGAAGTTTACTTTTTATAACCTGCATTTGATATACTTGAAAATAGTATAAAATGTCCCAATTTAGTCCAAACAAGTATTAAATCAGTATACTTTCTAGTACATTACAAGTATGATGTGTAGTATACTTGATATACTTATACTTAACTTAAAGTATACTTGCAAAAATGAACTTCAAATGTACTACTTTTTGTTAAGGGAAGTGAAAGTGTTAGTGTCATCAAAATGATTATTTATGAACAAGATTGGAAGTAGACCTAAGTACAATGGCTTTATTACATTTTCATTATGACAAAGTGTTTTCCAATGCAAAAAAAAGTCAGATCTTGGTGACACTGAAAATGTTCAAGACAGCACTATAAATTAAACTATTTGTAGAGCCATTTGAAATCTACAGTTAAGTTACACATTACTGTATTTAGTGAGTATCCTGATGCGTGCTCAATAATCCAGGTAGATGAATGTAACAAGGTGGAGTCAGATCCTCCGGATGGATTCTTCTTTGTTGAAACGTCTGTCATCCGAAAGACTTCTTCATTCAGAGGTGCTGCAACAAACTTAGTCTTATACACAGTAAATAGCACCTTCTCATAACAGAACAACCAGTTTGCTTGTGACAGCCAAAACTAGCTGTTCACATGTAAAAGGAGGACCATCAGCCTAACAATCAACTGTCAGTGACCTAATGGCTGAGGGATGCAGCATTGAAGAGGGTGACCATGGAAGCCTCCGCCCCTGTTTTACAATGGATGAGTTTTCATTATGGCTTCCTTTACTCCTGTCTCAAACCAACTTTCCTCTCTTTTTATTTTATAGTGATGTTCACATGATTTTATTGTTTGTAGTGTATTTATTTGTGGAAGAAGCTTTGTTTAGCACACAATGGCCAAGACAAATTTCCTCTTTGGTACAATAAAGTATACATCTATCTATCAAGGATGTGCACATATTCATCCCTGAAAGAGTGACTGATGGCCTGCAGATGAGTTTAGACTACAGAGTCCTGGCCTGATGATGTTGTTGTATTTAGTGAGGTAAACGAGTACAAGACATTGAATATGTATGTTTCACATTTTTATGGCATATGCTCTTTGCAATGTTAATTTGTTCACATAAGAAATACCCTTTTGGAAGAGCTGTGCACAATTATAAGCAATATTGCAGTACATGTTGGAACTACAACATACACAGTATTTTTAAAATCTGTCCAGATAACCTGACTTAACTTTGTTAGATTTTTCTGCCTGCATTATTGAGGATGCATCAGATATACACAGTATTGTAAATCATTCCTTAACTTCCAGATGTTCCTAGTCTGGCCACATATTTTCATCAGCATCACAGTAAATGTCATGTCGAGCAATGTAGCAAGGAAAGTATCTCCTCGAGTGGTGAATCCATCCTTTGCATGACTCTGTTGTGATATGATGTTATCACATGCTGCATCCAGGACCGCTAGCAGGGTCATTGCCAGTCGTATACCTTCCACATCCAGGAAGCAAAAAACTCCTCTATTGGATAAATGAATGGTGAGTAGAGAGAGAGAGAGAGAGAGATTCCACCAGCAGCCTTTAATGTGCTGTAAACCACTGTCTGACCAAATCTGAGTAGTAAAAACACATAGTATCATATATCCTGATGCATGCTCAATAATCCAGGTAGAAAAATCTAAAAAAGTTAAATCTGGTCCTCTGGACATTCAAAAAAAAAAAAAAAAGGACCAGAGGACCAGATTTAACTTTTTTAGATAGTATCATATACAACAACATACTTGTTCAGACGATTCCTTTTAGACCCCTCTCATTCACAGGAATTATGGCTTTGTAAAGAGTATAAAAAAAAGTCAGCAGATGTTGTGTTGTATGGACCAAGAAGGGGTATTTAGGTGCAGATACAATTTTCTGAGATGGCTGCACAAATTGTAATATTCCCTCCTGGGATGTCAGTGGTTGCTTTCTGTCCAATGAGGTTTCTTCCATGCCGTCTACTTTTTGCAAGATTGAAACCCACCTAATCAACATACATGAATGTGTGCAGCAGTTCCCTGGCCTCCAGCTTCAGTACAAGCCTGATCCCAGAAGAGAGAGAAAAGTTATAGCAACTTTTCCTGTGTAACATAATGCATTTTGGACAACATATTGTACAGTATAAACTGCCATTTAAGTGTAGTGCATGACACTACACAAAGTAACCAATTTACAGCCCCGAGTAATGCTCATAAATATGTAAATATATAACCTCAGGGCACCACCTCATGAGAGGAAATTAATGTTATTTTATAAATTATCTACCACTCTCTTTAACCCCAAAATAATGTGAATTCTCATTGTGTATAAAGACATCAAATTTTATCAACAGAGATTAAATAATCACAGATTCAATGGTGACATTTTGTGTATTTTATTACAAAATCATAATAATCTATGATATATGAATGATAAAAACCGGATGTCAAATGACTTTGAGTAAAGGCCTGATGGATTTTTATAGTTGCTGAAACTTTAAAGGCAGATTTAGGAGATGTTTGTTTTTGATTTGTGGAAGAATAAAATATAACTGCTTTTAAGTTTACTGGTGTAATTACTGTGAGGTCAGGTCATAAGTATCTTAGCAAAAGATCTCAGTTTCATAGAAAGGCCTTTCAGGTTATCGAGTTCAATTTTGAGTTTAACAGTTAGTATAATAACTGTCTTTATTATGCATTATTGTTGTCCCACTTAGGGAGTGGTGGAACTGAAACAAAGAATATTTTATAAAATACAATGTCTGTTCTCAAAAGAATGGATCAGCAGTCTGAGGCGTACCTCTACACTGGTGACAGAGCTCCTTCCCTGTCGCTGTTCCATTCAAATGGCGCATTGTAAAACTGTTTCATGTGCATTTAATTTCACCTGAGCACAATTGTAGCGATTGAAACAGTATTTCTAAAGATACTGTTATCCTCTATAACAGCACGTCTGCTTAACCTTTTGGCATTGTTTGCCATCATCATTGCACAAATGATTTCCTCTTGCTGCAGAGTAAAATGAGGCCCGTTTCCACCTCTGCAAGGTTGTCTTGCAATCCTGTGTGGTGCAGAATAACATTACAGTAATGTGCAGGAAACATGAGATATACTGCTTTAACCCATTTTACTGTAATTTACAATAACAGTGCTTTCCACTTATAAGCTGCTGCAGTATAGCACCATACTGTAGATATGGCAAAATTCTTACCTTAGCACTACTTTACATTAAGATACAGTAAATATGTGTTGCAGTAAAGCTGTAAATGTGAGAGTACAGCCTTCTTTCAGATCCAAGATCTGCAGGCCATCCCACTAATGAAGATCCCTTTCTACATAAGGCTGCACATGAGCTCTACTCTCCGCTGGAGCATTATCACCTGTATAAATAAAGGTTGAATGAATCAATGCCTCATGGTATTTATGCTTCGGGACAATTTATTCTCCTGAGTGACTATTACTAATATTGTCTTCACTTTGTTCTACAGCTTACCTGTGTCTTTTGAGTGCCTCAGTGTCCTGGACTGCCTGGATCCCAGTGCCTCTTTGTGTCCATTGCCCTCCTGCCACTTGCCTGTCTCACTCATGCCCATGTCCAGGAACCTTCTTGTTTTGTCCTCCCAAGATGAAAAAAGCCTCCAAAACTGTAAGACATACCTCTTTCAGAGCCTCATCCAACAAGAAATACCCGCCTAACCCCTCTCCTTGCTCCTCAGGGTTTCAGAGGATCTCCCATGCACATTGTTATTTATTCACTGTAAAAAATAAACACTGTTAATCCTTTTACATGTGGAGTCTTGGCTCGTTCTGGTTCTCTGGTTTCCCTTTGATCATAACAGAAAATTTATATGTAAAATGTAAAAAATGGCAAGTTCTTGTCACACTGTAAGCTTCATGCGGTAGTGCTGAATTACTGTCCAATACAAGATCTTCTTCTGATGAAATGTTTGAATGTGGTTTTCCCAACATTTGGCTGCACCCTTCGACCAGCCTCAGCTGTTGCGAGGCCATGATTGACAACATGGTCCACAAATGTATCCATAATTTCATCAGGAATCTGCACATGTACTTAGCCTCTCCTTCCTCTTCCCCTTTTTTGTCCCCATCCTCCCTGCATCCCCGTCTCTCTTCCATGATGCTGACCTTCCAATTCTGTGCCACAGTACTGTCAAAATGGTACTCACTATGCCATTCTCAGCTGAGTTCATATATGCTTGCCAAATGAGGGATCATGGGATTCAGTTCTGAGTGACTGTGAAGAAGTGGCTTGTCATTGGTTACAGCTAGTGCTTCACACACTCCTCCTCATTAGAGAAAGCTGAGGTTCACCTGAGAGAAATTGTTCAATTTGGAAGGCATTTTCAGGACAAAATGATAAAGAAATGCATAAAATTTGGTTGACAGATTTTGGCATCTAGTCTAACATTTTAGTATGCAATGACTAAAGAACTACAGTATTAGTTTTATAGTGAATGACTATTCAGCATTCACAAGCATAGTTCATTTTGACTGGCATGACATAAGCAAATGATGTTACTCTATAAAACACCTGAGAATTGTATGGAAGGGATTGATGCATGTCCAAAAGTACTTGCAATTTGTTGGAATGAAAACTGCCCATGATGTGCACATATGACTAAATGTTGTGGAGGTTAAATTAACATTCTGATCAGAGATGCACCAAAGCAGTTGAGGGGAAAAAAAAATGTAAAAAATGGATAATTCCAGTCAAGTTCAATCATGCCATCTTCTGGACGGTTTTCCAGATCAGGTGAAGTATGAAGCTAAAGCGGGACCCCACACCCTCCGTCCAGCGCTTCCATCTTTTTTTTCTCTCTCTCTTTCTATGCTCAGTCCCTCCTACAGCACAGAACAGACAGCATATTCATGTGCTTGAGCTCGCAGTTCCTCAGACTCCCTGCAGCAGCTCCTTCTCCCTCACGGCTGGAGCTGAGCGCGATGCCACGGAGTGACTCCAGGCGCAGCGCCTGCATCTACCCAACCATGTGGAGGACATGCAGTGTTTTTTGCGCATGGACTCTGCTGTTCCTGACAGAGGTCTGTGCTCAGTCTCAGCAGAGGTACATATTTATTTCCTCTATGTCAAACTTTTTCTTTGAATACAGGCCACGCTGTCCTTTGGCGAGGAAATTTTATTCAAGCTGATGCTTTTTTTCCCCTTTTCCTTTTCTATGTTCTAAACCATCATAATCATTTAAAAATGTCCCCTCCAGACCAACTTTCACATGTGGAGGAAACATCACAGGGCAGTCTGGAGTCATCGGAAGCCAAGGATACCCGGGAGTCTATCCTCCAAACACCAAATGTGTGTGGAGGATCACAGTGAGTCCTGTTAGATTTTTAAGTAGTTACAAATACAAAGTACACTACACCAAAGTGAGATTACATTCTTTACTTAAATCCTAACTGGCCTGGTTTGATTACTTTGCAGATGATAACATAATCTCTGACTCATTTATGTTGAGATAAAGCAAAAGCTTGACATGTTTAAACTGAAAACTCTCCATTTTGTCTGATTTTTACATGTGATAACTGATAACTGATTCATTCTCCAACCCAAGGTTCCTGATGGCAAGGTGGTGGTGCTGTCATTCCGCTTTATTGACCTAGAGAGTGACAACCTGTGTCGCTATGACTACGTGGATGTGTACAGCGGCCATGTCAATGGGCAGAGGCTTGGTCGCTTCTGTGGGACGTTCAAGCCAGGAGCCCTTGTTTCCACGGGCAACAAGATGCTCCTGCAGATGGTGTCTGATGCCAACACCGCTGGCAGCGGCTTCCTCACTGTTTTCTCTGCGGCCCACCCTCATGAGAGAGGTACTGTAGATAGGAAGCAGAGCAATGCCACAGCAGGCTTTCTGCACCAAAACATGTCAAGGTCTAAAAGATTTCAGTGATATCTGTCTATTTACTAAAAAATAGTTCTTTCAGAATCCTTTTTGCCTCACTATGCAGTCTTATTGCACAATAAATGAAGTGATCGGGTATAGAAAAAATACGTGAACATTTGCTTTCTTTTGTCCAACATAAAAAAATACTAAATTAAAAGTTGAACTAAAAGCTATTTGCAACTTAATGTGGGGTTTTTTTTTTTGTTTTTTGTTTTTTTAGGGGAAGGGGCAGGAGACATTTGAGTTGGAAGTGAATTTAAATGTATCACGTTGAGGCAAATGAGCCTTTTCCTATCTACAGTCTCATCTGCTGTGTGTTTTTGTGGATTTCTAATGAATAGTTTCTTGTACCCAGCAAGCTCACAGCTGTAATGGACCCAGTCTGTAAACCACCGTGCCTGACTCTTACTTGACTGTGGCAAAGAGACTTTGAAGACGTCTTATCTGACGTGTTTTCCATTTGTTGGGTGTCTCTTACCATGACTTTGTCTTTAGTCATCCTGGAAAGTAATTTTTTTTAAAGTTCAGCCAAAAAGGGGTAAAGATGGGGTAGAGGTAGGGCAGCTGACTTGGGACCAGAAAGTCGCGGTTCGACTCCCAGCCATTCCCACATTTCTTGGTGTCTCTGTGCAAGACACCTACCGGTAATCCCCAATTCCTCCCCGGTCGGTTAAATAGCTGCCCACTGCTCCACCTGGATGTATCTCACATGTGATGGGTTAAATGCAGAGAACAAATTTTGCCATTGTATGGGAATATACAATGACGACAATCTCAAACTTCCCTTCCCCCCCTTCTCAAACGGGTTATAATGTATGACCATTGTATAGAAACATTGGACACTTGGTTTTCATTGGTTAGGGTGTTTATAATTACAACAAGGGAAATGACATAGTAATGACACCTGTTTTTTTAATTGTTACAGCAATGGTATTTTGTTTTTTCTTGTTCTCTGTTTTTACAGGTGACCAGTACTGTGGGGGCAGACTGGACAAGCCCTCTGGGGCTTTCAAAACACCTAACTGGCCCGAGAAAGACTATCCAGCTGGTGTCACCTGCTCCTGGCATATAGTGGCCCCTAAAAACCAAGTCAGTCACTAGATGTTCAGATTATATTTTTAATGAAAGCAAAGTTGATTCATCCATGTTGGTTTTATGATGGAAAAGAACATGTGGTCTGCATGTTTTCAGTGATAATGTCTGTGAGAGGTTTTTCTGTAATTTGTCTGCCGCTGCAGATAATTGAAGTAAAGTTTGAAAAGTTTGACGTGGAGCGAGATAACTACTGCCGCTACGACCACGTCTCCATTTTTAACGGGGCAGAAATAAACAACGCCAAAAGGATCGGAAAATTTTGTGGAGACAGCCCCCCAGCGTAGGTGATTTCTGTCATCCAGAAAGTCCTTTTAGTAAAATGTCCATCTTATAACCTTCTCTCAGTTCATGCTCAGTCTGCCTTTATGTGCTGCTTTGCAGGCCCGTCTTCTCAGAGGGGAATCAGCTCCTGATCCAGTTCCTATCAGATCTCAGTCTAACCGCAGATGGCTTCATTGGACACTACAAGTTCAGACCAAAGAAATTCCCAACCACCACCGTACCACCCACCACAACCACCACCCAGCCAGTCACTACCAGGCCGACACGTAAGTAGCAACTTGACTCTTACAAAAAACACCAGAAGACTTGTAACGTGTATTTGCTAAAGAAGCATTGCACAACTAGACAGCAGAAACTTAATTCACATAAAATGGCAAAACGGTTAGAAAGTTGGATCAAATCTAGACTAAAAAGTCCAATAAACAAAGGGTTTATAAGCAAATCTTGAACATTTAGAGTTTTTTCTGTAAAGTCAAAAGAACACAATGTACCGGTGACTGAAATCTCCACAAGGATGCAGCATGGCACGTGTTTAACTGCAACATCTGCCAAAAGTGTGTGCGCCCACATTGTACCTGTGTAAACTATACACAGCCCAAGTTATCAGACAGTGTGGGTGTGTGTCTGCACCCGCAATTACAGCTCATTACATACCTAAACTCTCATGTTCCCACACTCCTGTTGCTTTTTCCCTTTAGTCAAGCCAGGTTCTTGTGGTGCCCCCCTGCCATGATGTCATACTATGACTGTGCTTTTTGGTTATCTTCTCTGCCTTTTCCCTCTCCAGTAAGAACAATATTTAGTCAGTCACTGTATTTTCTTTAAGCTGTGTTTTTTTTCCCCCTTTATGGGATATCACTAACTAGAAAAACAGATGTTCTCTTGTCTCATTTTCTCACTTTTTGTCTTTCAAACTGACAGCCACTCGTTTTAGACAAACTATTGTGTTTCTCAGAATATCCAGTAAAGAAACCACAGAAGAAAGCGATGCTACCATAACTGACATGACTGCATCAACAGCGAACAAAATTACAGAGGTTAAATTTTCTTATGTGTGTGTGTCTCCACAGCTCTGAAGTACTCTGTTGCGCTTTGTCAGCAGAAATGTAAAAGACGAGGAACACTTGAGAGCAATTACTGCTCCAGCAATTTTGGTGAGACCATCAATGTTTTTTTTTCTTCATTTATATACAGTAATCCTCACATATTAAAGTCATTGATATGTTCCAGCATGTTACAAACATGATAATCGTACACAAAACCACAGATGTAAATATCATCGAAGGCTCTTGACAGCCAAAACTCCCCTCTAAGTAGGTGTTTACAGTCCTGATCGTATCACTATCTTTGCGTCTCTTGTTTTTATTTGCTCGTGTATCTGAAAGACCTCCTTGAGGAACTGAGGTACTGTATACAGTAGGGTACAGTGGCCTTCAGTGTAAGCACAAGCACACCCTCATGCATCCACTTGCGGTGGGTAAACTCTAAACGCGGTGATTCAGGCTCAGCCTCAGTTTGTTCCAACTCCCAGAATTTGTTCCTCTCTGAGATGTTTACTGCGTGTGTTACGCTGGCCTTTGAAATTCAGGTTTGCACCAGTAACTGATGAGCAAACGATGTGGTGCCACATGTGGAAAAAGCACGGTGGGGAGAGATCAGCTCATGATACGTTAGTTATGACGAGACAGAAGTCTGAAAACTGTTCTGTTTAATGGACATCGTAAGTTGAGACTGCTGGTATTTAATCCAGTTAAGAGCACTTGGAGTTGTCAAAAGACGCTCACTGGTTTGTGTAACAGGAGCAATAGAACATGACTGAAACAAATTCTTCCCTGGCTTTTCTCATCTCTGCCAGGAAATAAAACTCTTGACGTATTGGTACTATCAGTGTACAGTCTTGTTTCATGTTGAACAAGCTGTGGTTCTGTCATAAAGTACCTGTTGTTGCTAAATTTCCATGCGTAAAAGCAGAAAAAACTGTGTTTTTGTACTTTGAAGGGCCTGCGTAGACTTAACAGGAAGTAACACTACCCTGCACATGGATTGTTAGAAGACAGATAAAAAGGGGTCAAGGAGCGCCGCTGTTCTTTATTAAACAGTGATATGTTATGCAGTCTTCGGAGAACTGACATCACTTGTTTAACTTGGCCTCATCTCGAACAGCTAGAATTGCATGTGCTTGAAAATCACAGTAAATGATACTGCTGATGATTTTCATTTTATTTTTTGACTTTGTGAGACTGAACTCTAAAGGTTGAAGGAGAATAAACCAACTGTAAAAGAGCAGTAGAGGAGTGCGAATGGGCTAAAATAAATAATTAAAGTCTGCTCTGTTACATTGGATTAACATTTCAAAGAGAAGCTGTATTTAACAAAGAATTAAAATCTGTAATACTGTACACATATTATGCATACCGCAAACTTTATTTAGCACAGCTTTGTATGTTTCCCTCACTCTGTTTTATAAGATCAAAGTTCATGCTCAGTAATCCAGATAAAAAAAATCCAACAAAGTTCAGTCAGGTCATCTTGACGGTTTCTTTTTTTGTTGAGACGTTCCATCCTTCATCCAAATAACTTCATCAGTCCGAGGAGCCACAACAATTACAGTCCCACAAGCAGCACACTCACATAGTGGACCAACCAGTTTGCTGGTTATAAGATGGTTTCTTGGGGCTCGCCCTCTCTCTGTCGACTCCTCTGAGGCAGCCATAGCCAAAGTGGTTCAAAACAGCAAAGTTCATGCTCAATAATCCAGGTAGAAAATCCAACAAAGTTCAGTCAGGTCATCTGGACGGTTTCTTTTTTTGTTGCGACGTTTCATCCTTCATCCTCAGCCTCAGATGAGTCGACGAGGGAGAGTGGACCTCAGAAACCATCTTATCACCAGCAAACTGGTTGGTCCACTATGGGTGTGTGCTGCTTGTGAGACTGAGCTTGTTTGTGGCTCCTTGGAGTGATGAAGTTCTTTGGATGAAGGACAAAACGTCTCAACAAAACAAGAGAAACCATCTAGATGACCTGACTGAACTTTGTTGGATTTGTTACCTGGATTATTGAGCATGAACTTTGATGTTTTGAACCACTTTGACTATGGCTGCCTCAGAGAAGTCAACCGGGGAGAGGGCGGGCCCCAGAAACCATTTTATCACCAGCAATTGGTCCACTATGGGAGTGTGCTACTTGTGGGACTGAGTTTGTATGTGGCTCCTTAGATTGATGAAGTTCTTTGGATGAAGGACGAAACGTCTCAACAAAAAAAGAAACCGTCAAGATGACCTGACTGAACTTTGTTGGGTCTATTTTATAAGCTTTATAAACTAACATTTTTCACATCTTTAATCAATTCTTCACATTTGGCACATAATCTTTAAATGTTCTAATCCACGCCCAGTCAAAGACACACAGGAAACTTCTCGTGATACAACATAAAGTAAAAGAGCTAAGTTTGATTGCTATTTATTGATTTAACTAAAATAAGTCAATAGCCTCTGATTTTTTAGCTTTATTTGTTTCAGAAATATAAATTCACCGCAGTTGTCACAAACTTTTGAATTTTAGCAGATGATTAAAGAACAACACTTTGGAGCAATAAACACACCCTTCTGCTGTTGTTCATCAGAGACTGGAAGCTGCTAAGTGTTGCTTCTTGTTTATTCCAGGTAAACAGATGTTCTGATATTTAGACACTGACACATACCAATTTTGTTACATTAGCTGAAAAAAATCTATACAGACTAATTTATTATAAATATAAACACATGTGTATTTGACTTGCAGGGAAAAAAAAAAACATCAGGTCGTCAATTTGCAACTTCCAAGCTTTTAGCAAGTTGTGGGTCATTGATTTTGTGAATTTGCACAGCGATCAGAAATGTACCTGAAATGTACCTGAAGAAGTCATGTTCTATAAACATTTTTCAATTTCTTTAATTTGTGTCAGTTTAAGATCTAGTTAAGCAATAAATAAATTAGGATGTTTGGAAATGTTTAGTTATATTATATGCACATAGTTCCCATCACAAAGTTTCACTGGGTTTCTTGTTACGTTTTGCCGCAAAGAACGGTGTTTAAAGCGACAGTGCTTTAAATGCTTTCTGCATTTAATGACATTTTCCCAACTTCTTACTGGGAAAAATAAACAAAATGCCATAAAAAAGTTGCATTTATTACAAACCTGGATATGGAGGAGCAGGTCAAGATGTTGTGGTTAATGCAAGATTATACACATAATTGTACATTAAAATTTTAACATTTTCCAAGATAGAAACCTCACCAGGTACACTCTAAACTGTGCAGTTTTGATTTTTTAATTTATTTGAGCAAATATTATACTTAAAACGTTTGAACTTTGTGCAAAACAATGTGGCAGTGCAACTAAAAAAGAGCACTTACTGACGGTGCAAGGAATAGAGCCACAACATATTTGTTGTTTTGTGAAATATGAATGTAATTGAGGATTGGGATGAATCCTTGTGGTGGCGTAATCACGGTGGATGGTATGCAGATGTGAGTCTGAGAAAACACATCTCTTTTCTGCTCCAGAGGATTATTAGAGCTGGGTAAAAACTACTCTTAGATTGTTCTTTTAATCTTTTTCTATTTATGCAAGACCTGAGAGATGATTTTTATCCTCAAGTCCGTGTTCTTTATGTCTTCTCTGTGGAAGTGATCTGATTCAACTGTGTTATCTAATACATGCTGTGCTGTCAAAATTACCGTTTCCACATGCACATTTAGACAAACACCAATCAAGTTCAGCCAGTTAACTTTATTATCTAATGAAGAAATTAAAAAGAAAAAGGTCACCTTTGACCTTGAAACATTTTTCAAATCAGTTCTTTAACATTTAAGCTCTTCAATGTTTGGATTTAAAAGTTAAATCTATCAAATTTTGATGTGATTAATCTGATTAGTCATCTAAACAATATAACAAAAATTGCAGCAGTGCCAAAAAGTATCCAAGTTAAACTCCAATCTAGGCCTTTTCGTTAATAAATTGCTGAAACTTTGTATGTTTTTGCTGTTTTTCATGATGTGTTTTTGGTTCTGTAGTGATTACTGGCACGGTCATTACGGCAGTGATGAGAGGAGGAAGCATGTACGCCACCGTCTCCATCATCAACGTTTATAAGGAGGGCAGCTTGGCAATCCAGCAGGCAGGGAAAACAATGAGCACCAAGATCATTATCCTCTGCAAAAAGTGTCCTTTTATCAGACGAGGTGGGTGTAGTGACTCTTGTGGAATGATTTTTTTGCTTGCACCATTAAAAAAGTCATTATGTAAATGAAGATAGTCATGATGCAGCTCCCGGTTGACTGCTTTGAATAACTGACTCTGAGTTTGCCTTCAGCTGATCAAGTCGAGGTATTAGGTGAGCGGCAGAACTCACTGTCCAAACAGTCAACTAAACAATAACTATGTTTATATGTGTGCATATAAACATAAGGCATACATACCTGCCCTGTGCACACTCTCATATACGGCCTCCCTGAATGTCTCTGCCGGTCTGCCACTGCATTCAGGTTTTTTTTGTGTGAC
Organism: Nematolebias whitei; assembly: GCF_014905685.2. Lineage (NCBI taxonomy): Eukaryota > Metazoa > Chordata > Actinopteri > Cyprinodontiformes > Rivulidae > Nematolebias > Nematolebias whitei. The sequence continues at coordinate 27,764,228 of NC_056517.1, forward strand.
CTCAGGCTTGAACTACCTCTTCATGGGCCAGGTGGATGAGGAGGGCCGTGGGAAAATCGCCCCGCACCACTTCGTCGTGGCCTTTAAGACAAAGAATCAGAAAGGACTCAACGTTCTGAAGAACAAGCAGTGCTGAAACTCCGAGGATCTCCTTTGAACCGTTTCTGCTCCAGGTTCGGCTGTGGATGGAAACAATTAATGGGGAAAAAACAAACCTCCTTCTCAACAACGTCAACACAAGCCACAAATCGAAACAACACTAAGAAAATCTGGTTGCAGAACTCCCAGGACAAAATGAAGAAACTTCTATTCATTTAGGGGAAACACATTTATGATCGTTTTCACTGTTTTCACATGGTTTGAAAACGCACAGAGTCTGTCTTTTATTTAAGCCTGTCAGTCTTTTTTGCAGACTGAGATTAATGAGCAGAAAAATTAGCCAAAATTTCCACTCCTTTTCTCAAATTGTTCCCTGCCTGGTCACATTCCAGTCACGCTCGCAGCAGTGATTTAAATTGCAGCTACTTAGAGAAACATTCTTGTTTTTTATTCTGTCTACACATCTGTTCTGACAACCCATAATGTTATTTTTGCTCCAAAATGATTCCATACGCTGCCTTTTAGTGTTTACCTTTAAAGCATCTGAATAAAATGTGAATAAAGACTGAGATTTATGCTTTAAAAATGTATTTCAGTCAATCGGAACCAGTTTGATTTGACAATCTTGGCTAATTTCTGTGTATTATCAAGATCATGTGTTCAGTTTTATTGGGCAGAGGTTGAAGTTTTAAATGCGTTGATTAAAGTGCAATATTTAATATGTTTTTGATTTATTTGAAGCAACTTTTTGCAAAGATATTTGCTTGACAGTGTTATGGATGCAAAGCACCACCTTCAGCATTTGCCATTAACTGTCATTGTTAGAAAAAAAAAAGATATTTTCATATGAACAAATCTATATATTATTTATGTTTTATCTACTCAAATAAAGATTTAACAGTTGAACTTTGTGTCCATGTCCAAGAAGTGTCACGTTGAAGTGGTTGGTTAGCAGCAGCTGAAGCTCAGTTAAGTATGCAAACGGATCAGATGAAATGTGACTCTCACATGGACCCAAACATCCGGGAGCAGGACGTTTTTCAGCAATCAGACCTGCAGCAGAAAAATAATTTCAAAAAGATGCTATAGCAAATTGCATACAATTTTTTAAACACTTAAATCCTCCAAAAGCCGACATTTTTCATAAATGCATTTATTTTTCCTTTCAAAAGAATGGCTTTCTTTATTTACAAAAACAGGGTAGCTGATTAACAGATGGTAGGCCTGAGTCTGGAGGCTTTGGTGGTAAATGCATGTTTCTCTAACAAAGTTCCAGGTTTGAAAATTACTCCTGTGACTTAATAGAAGAGAGGGTTTGCACATGCTTGTGCCACACTGCCCCAGATAAACACGAAGCAACAAGTTTCAGAGAGAGCAGAAAGGGAAGTTTTCATTTTCTTAGCTCCTTGGGTAGAACATGGCATATTTGGATGTTCGGAAGCCCAGCAGGTCCCGCATCTCGTTGCGAAACTTGGATAGATCTTGGCGCAGGTCGTTCAGATTTTCCACCGTGGCCTGGTCCGTGCTCTGCATCTTCTGCCGCGTGGAGGTCAGGTAGCGGTGAACCAAACAACACATGATCTTCTGGTAGTTCTCATCTCGCTTCTGCTTCAGGTTCCTCCACTCCTGCGTTCAAACAGTGAAATAATTCAGACTCATGGCAAGTGGAACCGTAAAGCACATGTTTAAAATAAAGTCAACCCTCAAGAGTTACTGTTTTTAATGTCACCTAAAATATGATATGACACCGTCGAGTTTGTGAAAGTTTGGGAGTTTATTCCTCTCACCTTAAGGCTGTTTTGCCTCTTCACCTTGCCCTTTGTTGTATGCGAACAGATCCACTTCCTCAGGCTGGTCACCAAGTAGCAGACGGTTTTAGGTGAAGGGAGGATATTAAAAGGTGGAGGCAGAGTACACTTGTCATCAAAGTAGCTGAGCCAGAGTTTGGCTCGAGCAAACTTCCACTCCTTATCCTCATGATTCTGCACAAGGTATAAAAATACAAAACCTCCACTTTAACCAAAACCACTTGTTCAAAGTGGGCAAAAAATAAGCAATATGAGTCCAGATAAACTATTTAACGTCTGTAAAACATTTCAGGGCCACTTAAAGCTAAACTAAAACCTAACAGGAGTTGAAAGTAGTTGCTGTTTTCAGCTCCAAGATCAACTTAATTTGCTCCTAACAACAGGCGATACACACCGCTGAGCCTAACATTGTGCAGACTTACAGCAATTTGTCTGAAGCTTTTGTGGAGCATGGCCACCAGCAGCTTGGTCAGCACAATAACTACCACTATGTTGTATGTGCCGATGATCATGGCACCGACAAAAGAGCGTAGCTCCTGTGTGTAGCTGATTCGGGTGACGAAGAGTGCAACGTGGGCCAGGGAGAAAATGTACCAGAACAGAGCGTAGCAGGTTCCCATAAACCTGTAACACAGGAAAAAAAGATCAGAAACACAATAGCTGGAAGTTGGCATATTCTTCACTATTGTCATCCTACAGTGTCTGATATATCAATTTATTAACTGTGTAGCTCATGAGAAGGCACAATAATCTGCTGCTCTTACGTGTGAAATGCATCATTGCTCTGTTGCTGGCAGAAGATCCCCTCGCAGTCCTTGGGTGTTTTCTTGCCGGGGTTTTTGTGGTCTTTTCCATAGAGCTGGGTGAGCCCAATGGTGAAGGAGAATAACACAAGCAGGAAGAGGCCCAGAAACTTTCCAAACTCCTGCAGCATCTGACCCATGGAGATCTGTGGGACATTTTGAAAATCTAAATCATATGTGCACAATGTCAAGTCAAGTCAAATTTATTTATGAAGCACATTTAAAACAGCAACTGTTACCAAATTATAAGTTCCTGTCAATAGCCGAGCTGCAGCATTTTGGACGAGCTGGAGACGTGAAAGGGAAGCCTGACTGATCCCAACATAAAGCACGTTACAGTAGTCAGGCCGGGTTGTAACAAATGCATGGACTATTTTTTCAAGGTCGGATCTGGTCAGCACTGACTTATGCTTAGCTATCTGCTTTAATTGGAAGAAGCTTGCTTGTAGAACAGAGTTAATCTGTTTATTGTACTGAATGTCCAAGTCTAAAACCAATCCCGAGATTCGTAACGGACTGCTTAAGATAAGGCTGAAGAGAGTCCAAATTTATAGGATCAGTGACAGTAGAGCTAAGGCTAACACAACTTCAGTTTTCTGATAATTAAAGCTTAAAAAAAATCGAAGCCACCCATGCCTTGATATCACCGAGACATTTTAACAGAGGGCAAATGGAGCAGGAACTGCTAGGTTTTAAGGGCAGATAAATCTGACAATCATCAGCATAAAAATGAATGAAAGACCATGTCTCCTCTGGATAGATCCCAATGGGAGCAGATACAATAACAGGGGTCCAAGAATAGAGCCTTGCGGGACTCCGGCAGAAAGAAGCACTGAAGCAGATAAACTATTACCAAAATGTCTTAGTTATTTACTTTAAATATGTACTTTATTACTTTCTACTTTGAAGGAAAAACAAAGATGGCTCAATGAACGCCTTATTGTGATGTTATGATCTCTGTCATTTCTTTTTCTATTTATAGCTTAGTTTATATCTATCTTCTTTGCTTAGCAACAGTGCCAACATGGGGAAGTCGAAAAAGCAACATCATTTATTAGCTGGGAAGCTCTCACTTCACTGTACCTGAGAGAAGGACAAGCATGAACAAAGCTGAAAAGATGGCTCTCAAGCTAATGAAAACCCACTATTTAAAGACCCGAGGAGCTTATCTGTTCAAAAACATGCCTGAATATGTCTTTAAGAAACACAAGTGTTCAGTGTGTCCAGTGTGACCACTAAGCCTGCACCTTGGGGTAAATGACAATGACGTGTTTGAGCAGAAGGTTTGGTTTGTTAGGGTGATATATTCTCTTGTCACGCGTAAACTCCTGAGTATTCCTCGACCACCATGCACGTGTGTAATTTAGGGGCTGAGGTTGCTCCCTGCTTGGCCAACTTGACAAACAGACCAGCTTAGTAACAGAACAAACAGAGCCTGGATATAATACGCAACGTTGTCTGCAGAAGACCTCACATGTATATCAATTACACCAGTTTACACACAAATACAGCTGCTTTGAGTAAATACCTCAATAAAGTAATATATTAAATCACATTAGTAATATATAGATACTGCGGAAAAAACTAATCTCTAAGCATATTCAATTTTCATTTTTTTGCACACAAAAATATCACTAAATCCTGAAAACCCTTTAGAAAAAAGCTTGTCTTGTGTAAGCTGATGTTGGTTCTCCAAAACACGTCTCTACACGTAGGAGTCCTTCAGGTATGACGGGCACGCTGTCAGCGAGGTGAAGTCTGGGTCACGAGCGGACAGATGCAGTCTTGCACACTTTCACTGTTTCCAATCTCAGCAGGGGCTGCTTCCCCGCAGACACGTGAGTCGATATATTCAGGAAAGACAGTTTCACAGGAACTTTCATTACTGCAGCCCCCAACATCATGAGTCACCGTCTGGGTGTGTGTGCACGGCAGAAGGAGCTTGTCTGTGTGCAGCTGGATGGAATGCTGGCCCAGTCAGATATCACAAATGTGTTGAAATGTGTGGGGGGCATGTGCATTTGTGGAGAGGCGCGCCTGCCATGTGGGTGTGAATGAACGCACGGCCACATTTATTTCCAAAGCTGATCATTTTTCCATCCTGCCAAGCTATGTGGTGACGTCACGGCGTGAGTGGAGCAGAAATGGGAGGAAAGGGAGATTTCGGCTGAAAAGTGCTCGTTAACAAGCTGCTGAGCATCTGTTTTATTCACCAACTGCAGGCACGGCCCAGGCTTAACGACAGGAAGGCATCTAAACAAATATACCGATCTTGTTTCATACCTTAAGACAGTTTTGTGTAAAACAGGACAAACATGAAGGGAAAATAAAACCCTGGACTTCCAGCACAAAGTCAGATGTTGGCGTTTTATACACATTTTCCATGCAGCTGACTAATAGTGCATGGATTTATGATTAATAAAAAAACACTTATTGCAATGAAACTGTTATATAGAGCCCAAGTGAAAAATATGCAAACCAGATTTCTGACTTGTCTCAGATTTAACAAAAGTCCAAATTGGATATCCTTTTAGTCCAAAAGTTATAATATTACATAACAAGAGTGATTCTGCTATTTTCTTTCGTTAATTGTTTTGCACTAAACTGAATACTTTTAAGATGACACTCCTGTAAAAACTGTCCAACAGAATGACGCTTTACTAAAACTAAGATAAATTGACTAAAAACTCCTCATTCCAGCATTTTGTCACTGGCTTGCATGTAATGTGTGTGTTTGTAACTTAAAAGACTCCAAATGAATTAAAACATATAAAAAAGATTTGATGCCAACAAATGGACACATTGGCTCAGAGGTCTGTAGTTACAGTTCACCAGATGTTACCAGTTAACTATGACTATACTGTTTCTGGTTGCATGCAGCCATGTTTGCTCTTCAAATAGCCACAAGTCATAAAGTTTGCCAGATTTAAATAGAAATGAGTCTAAAATGAAGAACAAACATATTGTAGACTGTCTTAATGCCCTGGTTGTAAAATATTTCCAGATATCAGTAATGTGTGGAATGAAGGAAAACTATTAAATCATTCATAGACGATGAAAGCCAAACTATGATGCATGTTAAGAGTTAGTTTATTAGATTATCTCTGCAGAACTCATTAATCTACAGCTCAAATCCACTGTGCTTTTACTCAATGCTTATGATGATGGTATCGGGCTGCTAAGCACAGCTGGTGTGATGGTTAGTGTGGGTTTGCCCTTGAATGTTCACATTCAGTGGAAGAGAGTGGGTGGATTGACTGACTGTGAAAGCAAAATAAAAAAAAAAGTAGTTTCATCATTATTATCTAATCTATGCCTTATGTATCAATCAAAGTGCATCATGGTTACATGAATATAGATACATTAAATTGTCATAAAATTAGTAATATTATGCCGTTGATGATTGCTCACCTGTAGTGGTCCTAAAATGGAGCTGGTGGTGTACATGAAAAAGAGCCGCAGGTAACTCAGGACATTGGCAAAGGCAAAGAGGCCCTCAGCCACCAGGATGGGATGGAAGGCGTCCCAGTTCTTCCTGTCTATCTCCTTGTTTTTGAACTGCAGTTTGAGCAAACATTCAGAAATACATTCACTACATGACAGTTAAGCAGGAGGAGCTCTTTTAAAGGCATTTTATTTGTTTGAAATGCCGAAGAAACTATATATTTTATCCTGAAGAACAACACGAGATACAAACAGCACAAACCGCACTGAGGCCATGGGTATTCCTGAAATTATCTGAAAACAAATCTGATTTTATTCCTATGACTGGATGCATTTTACACAGAGCTTTAGTTCTGATTAGACACCTTTATTTAATGGCTGATTGTTGTCTGAGCTCCACTGAGTCCCTCTGATGCACCATCTTTGACAGGTTTAAAATTTGCAGCTTTGCGCGTTTGTTGCAGCCTGTTGCCACTAGGGGGCAGTATCAAACACACGCTAAACAAACTGAACTGAGCTTCTCTTACTGTTATTTATACTGTATTTTTCCCTGCTTTTTTATGTAGTCAACATATGTGTGGAAAAAAATAGATTACATTTATTAAGTACTATATTCAGCCTTTAACCCTATCACAAATGTAAAGTGCGATGAGTTATGGGAAACAAGTTCGCTTGTTGGTAAACTGCTCACAGATGTCCCTTAACCTCAGCGCTGAAAGTATTCTCATTACTCCAGCCGGTATATTGATCCGACTGATGCATTAGTGCTCATTTAATAATTCATTGCAACATTTTGATTCATTTCAGCATGAACTTAGGTCTAGAACAGCTGTGAGAGGAATCTTTTACAAAATGACAAACTCGTCCCAGAAATGAATTAAATATAGACAGTGCTGAATCCAGTTTTTGGCAGGCTTTAATCAATCATCAACCAAACTATTTGTAACGATTTACGTTTTAAATGTATGAATAATTTGTGTGTTTGGGTACCTTGCTATGAGCCACTATCTTAAGAGCGAAGGTGGCCAGGTAGAGTGAATTCATCACAAAGCTTAGCTGGTTCCTCGACTCTTCCAGGAAGTCTTCCAGCCCTTGGTACCATAGACGCTTCACATCTGACCACACCATCCCTACAGGGAAGCATAAATTCATTATCATCCACACTTACCTACATATGAGCTACTGGAAGAAGGCATTTTGCTGCCCTCTTGAATATTTTAAAATCCTGTCCAGATTGAGCAATAAGTCATCTCTCAGAGGGAGCCCTGGGGAAACGGGATCGTATGAGATGCAAATGAGGGAGATTAATGAGGTGATAATGTGTCACCTGTGGGCTTTAGGGAGGTGTAAAGAGTTTAATAAAGATGGGCAATGGCGTCTTCTTTGAAAAACCAGCATTCCATTAATTTTCCATGTGTAGATATCTGATTAAGAAATCCATCAGTCCCGTAGTTTTAACAGGAAACCAACAAATGATAGACAGGCTCTGGCAGCGGAAGCTCATCAACTGTTTCTTCACCCACTCGCTGCGTTGGAGATGCACACAAATGAAAGCACGCAGAAACAGTGAGACACAAACATGGAGCCAAGTGCACTCAATCGCCCAGCATCTGATTTCCTCGTTAGTGCGAAGCATCTCGCTCAAGGGAACGGCGGAATGGAAGGAGCAGGCGAAAAATGAGAGGAAAAGGACAAAAATGAAAGATAAAAACAATGGAAAGCAGAATGAAAACAAAAAAAGCTGTCTTGACTTGTGATTGCCTGACTGAACATTAAACTCATGTAGGGTCTGTAATGGCTCCTGCTCACATCCTGATAGCACGAGGATGCTGGAAGACGACAATCATTAGCAATCTCATCTTCCATTTAACTTTTCTTGAACGATGTGTTAAAGCAGCAGGGGACTCTGAAGCACAAATCACTTTTTTTAAGGCAACTTCTTAGTTGTTGGTCATTTGTGGAATTGTTTGAACTCCATTATATTAATATAACTAGGGATGCACAATATTATCGGCAACGTATCGTATTAGCGATAAAGTTAAATATTGGACATCGGTCATTCCATCAAATAACTCACCGATATAAAATGCACTGTATTTATATATATATATATATATATATATATATATATATATATATATGTATATGAGGCCTTGTTTTTGGACGACTGTTTGAGTGTTGTTGTGTTAGAGAGAGTAAATGTCATGAATAAATTTGACATTAAACATAATCCAAGTTAAAGTGTTACATCATTTTCAGACGTTTTTTGGCATCTGCATTTAGTAGCATGCCAAACTGACAAAGACCATGCAGAATAATGTAGTACTTTAATTCCACAGCACAGAAAGTTATGTAGTCTCTGTAAGTAGGTCTAGGGAAAAAAATATCAGTATTGGTTATTGGTCAAAAACATATTGGCATATCGGATATCGGCCAAAAATCCAATATTGTTCATCCCTAAATATAACCCATGGAAACTCCATGTCACATCTAGAGAGAATAGAATAAATGTAAAATTACCCTACAACTACTATCCTAAAATTAAGCTAATGGTTTCTACATCCTTTTATTACCAATCAATTTGATTAATGCGACGAATGATCAACCAGCCAATGAAAAAGGTGAGACCTATAGCACCTGGAGTTGGAGAAAAGAAGCATTTTATAACCAGTCAAACATCCCAGAATAAGATAGGGCCATTAACAAGACCAAAGATGGATGATAATGTTTTTTTTTGGCTGACGGGGAAGGTAGGGAGGACTTTCTCCAGAGAGACAACCCATTTCAATGACTTTCTAGCTTCATCTGATAAGATATCTGAAGCACTTCTTCTTGGGAGTAAAGGTGCTGCATGCATGTTGAGTACAGCTTTCCCAGCACTCAGATGGGCCACAAGGGAGAAATAAGAGTCCTTTCTATGTAACTCAGTTAGACGCAGCGCTGACAGTACAGAAAATACATTTTGTCACATTGCCTAAAAGAATTATAGATATAAGATACTGGACTTAAGGCACCCCTTAACAGGAATCTCCCATTTTTACTCCATCATGCAATGCTACTATATTAAATTATGGTTTGTAGTATTGACTTCTTATCCTATTTTTAGTTCTACTAGATAGATAATTATTCAGTTCTAGAAACCAGACCTTTCAGCTCTGAAATTTATGGCATGATAATCACATTTAGAGGGTAAAAAAGCTGACCTAAGATCCAGAGGATTAGGAGATAATCGATCATCTCAAGCTCAGGGCCCATGTTGTTCTTCTTGTCCTCGTTGTAGACCAGAGAGTAAAGGTTGAGCAGCAGCAGGAAAGTGAAGTAGGAGGCGCTGTGGATGATGAACTTGACGAAAGGCGTGTGTATTATCTGACCGACTCGGGAACGTGGCACGAGAAGGTAGCAGACGGAAAGCAGCGGCCAGAGTAAGGCCACGGACAACACCGTGCCCATCTTTAGACAGGTGTGTTTGCGACGATAGCTGGCCATCTCTCCAAACCAGACGGTGTTGAGGAACTGCTGACAGTTGGACTGAGCCACAAACTGTAAGGAAGACAATGGGAGAAAACAGAAACAAAAACTCAACTGGAGGAGGAGAACTATTTTTCCTGCAGCCCTGTAAACTTCTCTGATGTGCATCCTTCAGAGTAATCGTATATTCGTTCTGCTGCAGGAAACTTTATGCTTCTTGCAGCACGATGAGGAACAAGTCAAACTTTTTGCACGCAGCTGTAAATGATCCAACTCCTTCACATTCAGAGCTTTAGTTACGTTTCGACTGCTGTCGCCTAAAGGAAGCATGTCAAGCTGCCAAACTAATGTCAAACAAAGAGCAAACGATGTTCTGCAGCAGCTATTTATTTGGACAACAAGCACAGAACACAAGCAACAGACTTAACTTTTTATAATTTAGGAATTTTCACTGAATTAGATTAGTCGTTACCAATAAACTTGTGTTTTTCACCAACCAACCTCTTTTTGGTTGTACTTGATGGCAAGTTTAAGTCGGCTCAGGTTCATGCGCTCCTCCAGCAAGCCTCTCTTGTCAACATGATCCTCGCTGGAGGTGTGATTAAGAATCACTTCGAGCTCCCGAGAGTTTCGAGCCTGAGCCAGCAGATCCTTGGCAAACATCTTGCACTGCTTCGCCAGCTCCTCGTAGTCATTCCTAGAGCGAGGGAATTAGATGCAATCAGTGTCCATAAATGTTTCAGCGTCTTGCACATCACTGGTGACATCTTTGTGTGCACAGATTTGTTTGATAGCTTCACAGGTGGAGAAGCACAGCTGACGGATGAGAACCGCACCTGAACTCCACCTCTACGAGGCTGAGCTCCTTGAGGTCTGCGCTGAGCTCGAATGCTCTAAGAATAGGATCCTCCTCGGTCAGCATGATGAGAGAAGGACTCGCCAGGCAGCGGTAGATGTCAAGGCGGAACCTGAAAAACAAACAAAAACAGAAATGAGGTGGTTAAAAAAGCAGGAGGACTAAAACTGACAAAGTACAATCCGTCACAATATCGCTTGAACATCAAATTATTCAAAACAGCCTCAGCTCTAATATCAGTTTCTAAATTCCCAAGATACATTCTCGCTTTTTTGAGCAACACAAGTTCTAAAATAAATACTACATTAGTCCCTTGCTACTTCACGGTTTGTTTATCGCAGACTCGCTCTATCATGGTTTTTCAAAATAAGACTGGACATGACACACAGTTGGCTGAAAGATGGATGAGCCGCACAATCGGCATGTAATTTTTATTTAAAATAAATTATTTTACATTGTTTAGCACCTCCTGCACCTTTGTGCAGCCCATACTACAGGATAAGCTGATCAGCTGTTTGTCATGCAGAGCGGAGAAGTGGGCGTGGCCAAGAGCGCTTGCAGGTGGCTGAGAGCAGCAGAAGCAGAGAGCTGAAATCATGACATTATGTGCTCTTTTAGAGCATTTAGAGTTTAGAAACATTGTTTAGAATACTGCAAGAGTGTGAGAAGGGTTTAAAACGCCTTATATATATATATATATATATATATATATATATATATATATATATAAAATAAAATAAACTGCTACTTACTACTAGTACTATTATTCCTACTTCACATTCTTTCACTTATTGTGGGGCTTCAGGGTACGGATCCCCCATGATAAATGAGGGACTACTGTACCGTGATCACTGGGGGGGAAAAATTAAATGAAATTAACAAAAGGCCAAACTGCACATAACTTGTGACATATTTATTTATCTAAAAATATTTTAATATTGTACTTTCTGGCATATAAGTCGCTGTGGAGTATAAGTTGCATCAGTCAAAAAAAGCATCATGAAGAGGGAAAAAGCATATATGTCGCTTCAGCATATAAGTTGTATTTATTATGTGTCACTGCTGACCTGTCGTATTTATTATGTGTTTATTTAATGGTCAAAACAGCTTCATTTTGCCTGGGTGGCACCATCCATCCATCCACCCATCCACCCATCCACCCATCCATCCATCCACCCATCCACCCATCCATCCATCCACCCATCCATCCATCGTGGCCAAAGCCACTAGCTCTCCAGCATTCCTCCACTTGCACCAGCTGAGTGAAGCCAGCGCGCACAGGAGGACTCGCTGTTGCAATTCTTCAAAATTTAAAGCATCAGTCAACAATTTCTTTATGAATGTGGAAAAAAAAAAACATATATAAGTCACTTTGGCATATGTCACAGGACTGACAAATCTATGCAAGATGGTGTAGGGGCAGGGCAGCCAACTTGGAACCCAAAGGTCTCAGGTTCGATCCCCAGTCATTTCGCATCTTGTGGTGTCTATGAGCGGGACACCTAATCCCGGATATATCCCCGGGCGCTTACATAGATGCCCACTGCTCCACCTGGGTGTATCCCAGTGAGATAGGTTAAATGCAGAGAGCCAATTTTGTCTTTGTATGGGAACACACAATGATGACAACACATAGCACTTTATTTATTATTATTAAAAAATGTGACTTGTATGCCGGAAATTATGGTAGTTTAGTAGCTTTTTAACTTTTATGCAGCGTCTAAACTGATATCAAAAATAAAGTTTGGTTAAAAGAAGGGAGGAAAAGTGGAGGGGAGGAAGGGAAATAACTGTTTGACTTCACAAAGGTGGAAAAACGTACAGGATTATCAACAAAAACTGTTTGACATCCAGTTGCAGCAGTTTTAAAGTGGTACAGAATGATTATCACTGTTTAGTACTTCTATAATGATGGACATCATACTGTATAGTCAGTCAATAATCAAATGCCCCAGATGTTCCACTAGGGTCTTAGATGTTTACACGTTTTATAATCCCAAAATGGTGAGTAGGATGAAGGAAAAATTGTCATATTATGAGGTCAAAAAAGTGGGAGACGACATCACCAGTAGATAAAACAACAAATGACAATACTCTCCTGTGAGAGACATAAAATAAATATTCCAACATGACAATGGTCCTAAGTGCACTCCTAAACATAACAATAATTTTATGACAATAAAAACCTACAATCTGACAAAGTATGTTGCCTGATTTGAATGCAACAAAACAACACAAGGACTAAGGAAATGTTGTCACAGCTAAACCTTTAAAGAAGAGAATGGCTGAAAAACAACGTCTGCAAAAATGGCAGCATGTTTAGAAATGTGCAACGAAAGTGTGAACTGGTAACCAATGAATTAATTTGACGTGAGAATTAAAGGATTAATGGATGTTGATTCCTATAAATATTTGGGTATCTTGGTCGACTCACATCTTTCTTTTAAGCTCCATGTGGAAAACTTGGTAAAGAAACTGAAAGTTAAACTGGGTTTCTTTTTCAGAAACAAATCCTGTCTAACCCTGAATGCTAGAAAACGTCTTGTATCTGTGACTTTCCTTCCCTCAATTGATTTTGGTGATATTATTTACATGAACGCTCCTACAAGCACCCTGCAGATGTTGGATGCTGTCTATCATGGTGCACTAAGATTCATAACTGGCTGTGATTATCGTACCCACCACTGCACCCTGTATTCACTGGTTAACTGGACATCATTAACTTCACGCAGACTCTCTCACTGGTACATTTTCATCTTTAAATCACTTCTTGGTCTGCTGCCGGCCCTGTGATGGACTTGCGACCCATCCAGGGTGTACCCCGCCCCTCGCACAGTGATTGTTGGACATGGGCACCAGCGACCCCCGTGACCCAAAATGGAATAAGCGGGTAAAGAAAATGGATGGATGGATGGATGGTCTGCTGCCTTCATACATCTCCTCCTACATGTCTCTGCGTGAGTGCAGCTACGGAGTGCGCTCTCAGGACATTATTACCTGCAGTGTTCCCTCAGTGAGGACTGAACTAGGCAAAAGGGCCTTCTCCTACTCCGCTCCTGTTTCCTGGAATATCTTACAAAAAGATTTGAAGCTCTCGACCTTGACCTCTCTAAGTGGCTTTAAGAATCTGTTGGACTCCTGGCAGGGTCCAATGCAGACATGTTCCTGTTTTTAGTTTTATACATTTGTCTTGGAATCTAGCTGTTTTTTTGTTTTGTTACCTTTTTCCTTTTAGCCATCCTATTTGTTAAAAAAAAACAAAAAAAACTGTAGTATGAGTTTTTATAACTGCTTATTGTTGTTGCTGTTGTCCATTGTTGTCATCTTTCTTTGTTGAAATCAGGTCTCTCTTGTAAATGAGTCCTCGAGGCTCAATGGGATTTACCTGTATAAATAAAGGTTGATTGATGTCAGTCTTGAACGGTGTAGCACTGTAGGGCCAGCAGTTTCTGATGCAAAGTCTGTGATGTTAACGTTTAATTTTATTTAAGAACACACCAATTACTTCAGGGGTGTATAATTTTGAATCCGCTTGCATTTAGTTATCCAGGTAGCCGCTGCGCTTCCACATCAAGAGCATCCAGTTGAGGTGGTTCAGGCATCTGGATTGAATGGACACCTCGCAGTGAGGCTTTTCAGGGCATGACAAACTGGGAGAAGATCTACGGCAAGACCCAGGACACGCTGGAGAGACGATGTCTCTCTGCTGGCCTGCGAACACTTTGAAATCCTCCCGGATTGATTGACAGTGACGGATTGATTAACAAAACCGAGAACACTTACTAAAAACGTGAACATGGCACAAATGATTAAATCAAGAATCAATCCTTGTTTCTGGTTGCTTCATTTGTACCTAAACTCTGTTCTGTTAGAGTCTCTGTAGACTGATTCATTTAGTGCACTGTGTGGGAGGGAGACTAAAACTGCCCACTGAAAGAGATCAGCAAAATCTCATCTGCAAGACAGAATCAGAAAAGCAAGACTCACTGCTTAACTAAAGAAACACTGCTGCTTTTCCCCCAGTTTTGATTAGATTAAAAGCAAAAACAAGTTTCAGATTTAAGTTTAAAACAAATGCATTTGCTAATACTGCCTCACTAAATTTTGATTAACAGAGGTGGACAAAAAGAAAATGCATCAGTTCTCTCTGGGGCAGGGGTTATGCTGCAAGAACGGCTGAAAGCTTTAAAAAGAAGTTACATAATTGATTTATTTGCGGTTGTAAAAGGAAGACATTTACAGGCCATCATGAAAACACAGAGTTGCAATGTTTCCTGCACGTTTCACATGACAGAAGACAGATTCTCAGGTTCTTTTAAGCTCACATGTTCAAGAAAAAGCCATTAATACATTTTTTTTCTTCAATTCTGTGTGATTGGGCCTGTACCTGGAGTGTCTTAAGCTGTCCTTCTTGTTTTTAGCATTGCACAGCATGCACTCGCAGCCGACAGCGTGAGGCCGGGGAAGAGATATGTCCTGCTTCAGCAGCATTGTGAGGATCTCGTAGTTGTTCCTGTGAGCTGCCAGGATGACCGGAGCTACGTCCATGGTGGTGGAATACTCGGGGTTCTGAATGCGCTGCATCAGTTTCTGAGAAAGATGGCACAAACCTCTGAAAGACTGTGCAAAAAAATTACAAGAAAAGGGAAACAGCATTCAGTTACATTAAAGGCGAGCTAATGGCAGTGATAAAAACAGACTTACAGCTATGGAAGGCTTTGACGATCGCCTCGGCCTGTGGTTGAGGAGGATGTCCACAGCTCCCACCACTTCTGAGTCTATGGCCACCAGCAAGGCATCTGTCGCCTTCGCACATGCATATAATTCAAGGAAGCGTCGCATATAATCAAGAATGACAAATGAATGTTATTCTGTGTTGTTTACCTGGCAACCATACTCGAGCAGAAGCTGCAGGATGTCCAGGTTCTCATTCTCGATGGCGATGGTCACAGCATCTCGGCCCAGCACGTCCACGCTGTTGACGTTGAGCTCGCCGTGACGGTTTTCCTCCAGCAGCTTCTTCACCATGTAGTAATCACCTAAAGCACAGCAAACCATGCGTCAGAGAATTATTGTGCAATCAGATCTAGGAGACAGTTGTGGTTGTAACAGAGCAGGCTTGGCTCCAGCTGCCCCTTTAATCATGTGTAACAATAACATCTCCTCCAAAGGACAGTTTCAGCTGCTCAGGCGTGTTTGTGGAGACTTTATATGGTCATGGTACAAAAAAAAAAAAAACCATCTGTCTGCAGAAAGTGCCTGCACAGTTAGGGTCAAAATACTGGAATAACATCACATTGGATAGCAACAATGAAAAACAAGGACGGACCTTTATCGCATGCCAGCAGGAAGAGCTTCTCGTCCAGCGTCGTTTCCTCTTTCACTTCTCTCACGTCTTTCAAGGCCAGAAATTTGTCCGGAGAGGAGGCGTCCGTACCCTGATACAGAGCTGCCATTACGACGGAGAGCGAGTAGGACCAAACACTGATTTGCATCCCACTAGAAAGCGGCGACCCTCACACCAGAAAGACCGCCATGAAGGAACGAGTGGAGGAATCCTTCAGTCGCAGCGCGGCCGCCGTCATTGGCTAACTCCATATGTTATGCTAATTCTGTCGCGCCTTTTTTTTTCCCCTTCTTCTTTTTTTGTGGATAAATATTACCTTCAGCTGTCTTTATGACGTCAAACAACGAGTTAGACGACGTGAATGGTCGTAGAAGAAGACGCTGTCACTCCCTTCACCGTGTTTACACGCACCATCTTCTCGGGCTCGTTGCCTGTCTTTCTGGTCCTGATGCTGCTGGCCGAAGACACGCGACTGCGCATGCGCTCTCCTCCGAACGCGCCCTCGCTCGCTCGTGTGGCACGCGCCGAAGCCACGGTGATTCGGGATTACGTAACAGCGCAGCGCTGCACTGTTTGCAGAATAAACATCCAACGTGCAGCAGAAACACACAGAGCTGAAGGGGCAGTGAGATTACAAAGATTAAAAATTAATTTGTCAACAGTGAGCCAGAAAATTAAAACAAACATAATGATAATATTTTAAAAGTGTATGTCCATTTTTCCCGACAACTAAACCCACTAATAAGAATTCACGTGCACTTGAAAAACGTGCAGTGCTTTAATTAAACGTGCCTTGTTCTGTTTGAGGTGTAGTAATGTCTCTCTCCGGCAGAGGGCAGTGTGCACAAAGCTTTAAAGTGAAAAACATCCAAAATGGGATGAAGCCTTCATATACTTGTAGGATCTTTTAATTTAGTTTTTATTTACTAAAGCTCTTCTTTTTTTTACTGTACAGTCCCATCATCATATCTTGGATTTTTTTTAGCCACACAGCTTCAGTTTGACCTAGAAGCTGAAAAACATATACAGTAATAACATTTTTATTGTAGGCGTACAAATTAACATGGATTAACCTGTATAAAGGTTGAATGAACAAAGTAATAAAAAAAGTTATAATTTAGTCACCTAACAGTTATCATTACATGCCCAAAGGGGAGTAGGGTCAAAGAACATATCTTTATCCCCTTCTGACCAATCCCAAATAATAGGGCTTCTTAAGATGATATTTAATCAGTAAAAAGTGCTTTTTTCTCTCTTTTTAAATACGTGAACTCAGCCTACATCTTCCTGAAACCATTGGCCAGTCTCTTAAGAACATCTAACGCCCAGTTCCTTCCACAGACTCCAGTTATTGTTGCTGTTTGATTGGAAACTCCTGTTTTTTCCAGAGGAAACCTCCCCATTGGTGCCCACATGCTTTCTATTATGTGTTTGCGTTATATTTCTGAACATAAAGTACATTTTCACTTCATTTTGTTTTACTCTTACATCTGAGCAAACCCTCCTGAGCATGAAGTGTGCAAAACAACTGAATCATTTTTAAATACTGATTCATCTCTGCAGTGCGCGCCTTTGTGATATGACAATCACATTCTTATTAAAACTGGAGATGACAAAACTGTACATTGGGCCTTTTTTTTTTTTTTTTTTTTTAGAAGAAGGGGATCCCTTTAAAGCGCTGTTCACTTTTACTTGTGTTCCCGAACGGATGGGTGGAGCACGGCGTAGGGATTGCAAACAGGGAGGCGAACCTCTCCGGATCACAATAACAGCATTCAGCCTCAGCTGAAGACGGGCGGGCGGGAGAGCCAATGGCGTGGCTCTGTTTGATATGACGTCACTTCGCATCCAATGGGCTCCCCTGTGGGCGGGCCCTTTCCTTGCATTCTGATTGAATCTGCTCAGTTTGTATTAGTCCGACGAGCCGAGCCGTGACTGCGGATCCGAGCGCTTCCATCACATCCAGAACCATTTCCTGCGCCAAAAAAAAAAAAAAAAAAAAAGAAGAAGAAGCCCCGCTCCCTCGTTTGAACCTTACCGCGCTGCGTGCGCACAAAGAAGGATGCGTCGGACGTTTGCTGCGCAGAGATGTCTCCGCTGAGCATGGATAAGCAGCAGGGCGTCTGGTACAATGAAGAAGGCTCCTTCTTTTTTGTTGTGAACGCGGGCCACACCGCTGAATCACCGCAGCGCCCGGTATGGACAACTTCAACGCTCCCATCGCCCGTCATTGCGCAGTGCAGCGAAAACTGTGAGCTATACTGTGTTGTTTTTGTCGCTGCCGAATAGGAGGGGGATATATTACCTAATCAGCTGCTTCTGTTTTGGGGATAAACTCTCAGTACAGCCCACAGAGCGCCTTGGTGCATTGTCAATGTAAAGAGCTTTGTCCTGTGTTGGGAGCCACTCTCCTGGGGTACAGATGAGAGGCAAACAATACCATCAACCACTGAAGTTGACAGCACCTTGGGAGAAGGATGCTGGCTTTGGGAGGAAGCTTAAAACGTACAGGAATCATACCAAGATAATAGCACAGCCTGGGATCGTGATGAAAGTCCTCCGCAGGAAGAGGATTGTGTTATTTATGGCCTATTTCCTTCTGCTGGTCCTCACTATGCTTAATTTGGCGAATTACAAATGGACTAAAGAGCCACAGCAGTGCAACCATCAGATGAGGAGCACCACGTATCAGAGCAGATCCGACATCCGCTTCCTTTACAGGCCCTCTCTGGCTAAAAAGAGGCAGCTCCTTTACGTCCTGACCACCTGGAGGTCGGGCTCGTCCTTTTTCGGGGAGCTGTTTAACCAAAACCCTGAAGTGTTCTTCTTATACGAGCCCATGTGGCACATCTGGCAGAAACTGTACCCCGGTGATGCAGTGTCATTACAAGGGGCGGCCAGAGACATGCTCAGCTCCTTGTACCGCTGCGATCTGTCCGTTTTCCAACTTTACAACAGCCCCGGAGGCAAGAATTTCACTTCCTTAGGACTATTTGGGGCCACCCTGAATAAAGTGGTGTGCTCCTACCCACTCTGCTCAGCCTACAGGAAGGAGGTGGTGGGGATGGTGGATGATAAGGTGTGTAAAAAGTGCCCCCCTCAAAGCCTTAGACTGTTGGAGGAGGAGTGTCTAAAATACAACACCATAGTCATCAAAGGCGTGCGTATTTTGGACGTAAACGTCCTGGCTCCTCTGATGGAGGACCCATCCTTGGATTTGAAGGTGATACACTTGGTCAGAGACCCACGGGCTGTTGCCAACTCCAGGATCAAATCCAGGCATGGCCTGATCAGGGAGAATTTGCAGGTGGTCCGCAGCAGGGACCCTAAACTTCGCCGGATACCTTTTGTGGATCCCGGCCACAAAGCCAACAAAAAGGACGGCTCGGACTATCACTCCATAGGAGCCATGGAGGTGATCTGCGACCGCACCTCCAGGACTTTAAGGACGGCCTTGAACCCACCCAGCTGGCTCAAGGGGAAGTACATGGCAGTACGGTACGAAGACATGGTGGAAAACCCAGTGAAGACCCTGAGGAGCATCTACCGCTTTGCCAACCTCACCAACAACCACGACATCGAGCTGTTTGCGCTGAACATGACCAGCGGCTCCAGCTCGTCCTCGAAGCCATTCATAGTGTCCTCCAGGAACGCCACGCAAGCTGCTAGCGCGTGGAGAACAGTGCTGAGCATTCAACAGATCAAACAAGTGGAGGACTACTGCCACCACTCCATGGCTGTTCTAGGGTACGAGCGAGTGAGAACAGCTGGGGAGGCCAAGGACTTGAGGAAATCACTACTGACGCGCTCTAAACTGTGAAACTAAAAGTAAATAAAAAAGAAACATCCTCACCGCCAAAGACATTTTAATTTAATGTTCATTTTTCATTGAGTGCCGTTTCCTCTTATTGTGGAATTAAAGCTTTACTTTCAGTGTGCAAGGAGCTCCACTGGCCACATCTGGAATGTATCACGTTTTATTCTCAGTCCAGCTGCAGTTGTATTCGAAGGGGTCAGTTCTTTATTTTTTTATGGGAACACTGGATACGTTTGACGGTGCAAGGCTTTGAACTCGAGTAGTGAAGCTGCCGGGGGGTGGGGGTGGGGGGGGTACAAATGTATATTTCATGTATCTCGTTATGATGACACTTCAAATTGGATGTTTTGAAGTTATTTTTGAATGTTTGAAATTATAACAAAAAAAAAACATTTTTTTCAGTCTCCATTACGTCTGTAGAAGTAAAACCAGTGGATAAAAAAAAAAAAAAAAAAAAAGTTTTAATGAAAAACATTGTCAAGGTTTGTTTTTAAAGAGCTGTTTGAAGTCGGAGACAATCAGTAATTTGGTTTGTTAATGTGCCATATAGGTGTCATCAGAACAGCCGTAGTTCAATCTTTAGATTTTTTTTTGTTTTTTTAAAGGAGTACGTTTACATTTTTATGGTTTATTTTATTTGTCAGCGTCCTCGTGGGATGATGATGATGTCATGCGCTGTGGTCCTAATTCTGAAGCTGTGTCAGTGAGCAGTCCGTTCTACCATTTCAAATGTTTACAGCTGCTTACGAGAAACACAATCTTGAGAAAACTGCATTGAGTAAAGTTCACAGTAAAACAAAAGTTTGCGTTTCATTGCTGAGCAACACGTTATAGTCGCAATTAAAACCGGGTTCGTTAATTTTAACGCTCAATATTTGCATCACTTCTTTTCCTTTGTGAATTTTCTTCTCTCCTTGTAGAACCGTTATCCATGTGTTGCCATTTGCTACAAACTTAAAGGAACAGAGTTTGTGTGAACAAGCTCACTGTTTACATTCAGCGTCACTCAGAATAAAGCAGGCAAAACCAGAAGGTGTTTGAGATTCATTTACTTATAATCTCGTATTAAATTTACTCACAGATTCAGTTTTATTTCTGAGGGAGGTTGCAAGAACAGGAGCCGATTGTTCTTCATTTTGTGCCAAATTGAATAGGCATGCATGCAAATATTTCACAGCTGGCGTAGCTCCAAGCAACCAATTATACGCAATTTAAAAGCATTTTTAGTGGGAAAGAATAAATCTAAAAGTTACGGATGTTGGACACCTGCAGACTATTTACCTACAAATATAAAAAGTGAAGGAAAGACTTTGTTTACCTTCCAACAATCCTCCTGGTCCCTGTTTTTGCTATCACGCTGGAAGTAATCGCTATGTGCATCTCAGGTGACGCCATTAGCAGAAATGCATATGATGTCATACTCATGCACGTGCCTGTCTGCTCCCAAAAACAAATTAAAATGGTTAACAGACACAGAAATACTGCTTAATAAGAGTAAAAACTCTGCAGGGAAACTTTGAAAACAGATGTTAGGGCTATTCAACTTGCGGCCCAGGGGCCAAATCAGGCCCACAGGTGAGCTCAGTTCGGTCCACCATTGGGTTTATTTTTTAAATAAAACTAGATTTTAAACCATAAAACAAACTTAATAACAATAACTGCTGCATATCCAGCCCCTCAGATCTTGGTTTTCTGTAACTGTGCCCCCCCCCGAACAATTCAGTTGAATAGCCCTGTTTTGGCCGTAAATACTGAAACAAGCTTGTTGCTTTCAAATTCATGCATAAATAAAATCTCAGCTAAAATGTCTCTAAACAGGAAACTCACTAATATAAAAAAAATAAAATGGTGTGAATACATCATCTTTCATGCCAAGGTTAAAACTAAGATCTCATGTAGGGAAATGATGAAGTTATAGTTGTTTTGGTGAAACATTAAAAACCATGTTTCAGTAAGTATGAGTTGTAAGTGAGTCTCAGCTACTACCACATCGATTTTAACTCCATATCAATAAAATGGACTCAGTTATAGTTGTTTTTGAAGGTATAGCTTTGGCAGCCATCTTGAATAGTGCTGACCTTAAAAGTAGATCAGTTTAGATGTACATGTTTCAATAAAAAATCTTCCAGTAGTTTATGAAATATTTTGCTAACAGACACATGAACGCTCACATATAGTCACAGGCATTATCTTCTGCCTTTCAGCGGCATTTGATAAATCTAGTTAAGATTGCATTATTTTTGATATTATTATTATTTGGCATTATAGTTTAAAGCCTGGAAATATGAAAAAAGCAGTAACCTAGGAAAAGAAGTAACGTTAAGACGTTGTAAAACTTTGTAGCTTCCAAAAACTTCCTGGTGAATCTGGGAAAAAAAACAAAAAAAACCCTGAAAAAATCTTAACAATTAACCTTGTAGTTTTTATTAAAAGCAAAAAGCAGGGGCGAAAATTACAAGTCAATAAAAACGTAATGTGCTAATGTTTAAACTGCATCCCAAGCAAATACAATGTGTCGTGATTATTTACAAATCCCATGAAAACAAGTCAGTCTGTACAGAAAACCACGCATATTGAGTCAATCATTTTTAAGAAAGTGTCCATTTAAGGATCTTTATCACACAACTTTTGATTCGGTCTCTTGCTTCTATAATTACAAACAATTGACATTAAACCGTTCATATCTGCAGAAAGCTAAAAAAACAACAACAAAAAAAAAAAAACAGCATTCTGAAGATGCACCCATTCAATCAGGACACAAAGAAAGCAGATTTTACTCTGAGGACAGAGGCTGCACTAACACAATAAAAAAAACAGTCTGGGTGTTCACAAAGACCAGCCTTCAATGATAGTGTTTGTGCAGCACATACCACTCTGCTTCACTCCAGGGAAAAAAAGGGATGGGGGTGGGGGGGCTAAGATTTACAATGACGCACCCTGAGTGCAGCAAAGTGCAATCTAAAATTAAAGAACTCAGAGAGAACCTTGCTAATAGTCTCTTTCCCAAAATGCTAATACACTTAAGCTTTCGGAAATATTCTGCTGTGTTGCGGTATGATAAGCAGGACGAGGAGGGAGCTGATGAATAAATCCAGGAGAATATATGTGAATCAGTTAAAAGGGGCTGGGGCAGAAAATGGTACAATGAAAGTTTAATCAGGAGTTGGACTGCGGAGAGAAGGGACAATTGGCAAAGTTCAGATGATTAAAGAAAACACAATTAAGTCACAATATAAAGAGTGAAACCAGTGAGTTTGAGCAGGAGCGCCGCCAAGTTGCTCTGTTATCAGCGTGACTTCCCATATTTCATTTTTATCCTTTTAATTGATGAAAAGGCCTTCCAGCGTTGGGTTTTCAGCAATTAATTCCAGAAAACCACAGCCAAACATTTCTTAAGTAGAGCAACAGGAAGAGCGCTGGCCTCCGTAATGATCTTTTCCTTCCAGTGTGAGCGTTTCTTCACACACACATGCATGGTTGTGTGACCTTTTGGATCCACAGTAACGCCCACTCAGCCGCTTTCAAATGCCTTGAACAGAGTCCCCATGCGCAGTGGGAGGTGGGAAGGATAAGTCGGAGCTAGAAGAGACCCCAGGAAATTCAGGCCTTGTTGATGCACAAGTACCAATGCCCAAATCCCCCTCCAGCAGGTCCTCTTGGTGCTCTGATCCAGAGTCGCTCCGTGTAGACGCCTGCTCCGTTTTCTCCAAATCAACGGTGAAATCATCAAGTTGACCTTCACAGAGCTGCTCCTCATCCTGAAAGACAAATTGCAAAAATATATTTAGCCCAGTTTCAATCCAGACATATTTGCAGGAGGATTAATAGAGTCTTACCTCCTGCAGACGGGGGCTGCTGAAGACTTTAGCAAATCCACCGCACCACTGTGGCAGAGAGTCAGTCAGCGGGGGGCCACAGTGCGTCAGCAGGGGCTTCAGATATCTGCAGCCTTGTTAAGTTATAATCAACAGAACCAAAACAACAACAACAAAAAAGTGTTGAGAGATAAAACAGAAAAAATGAGCAACTTTACTTCTTTAGTGAGTAATTTTGGTAATTTGCAAGATATCTACAGCACAGAAAAATATTCCCAGACAAAAATATTATCTGGCACAAAAAAAATGTGATGCAAAGGGCATTAGAGAGCTAATAAAGTATGATGATCTTTATTAAAAATGTCCACTGTAATCATTTTGGAAATGTGATCAAACATGACATGAGAACTGATCACGCCATCGTGACTGTACTCAACCGGTTGGTTCCTAAATGACAGGAAACGCCTAGTATTCATGTCTGGGTGTAGTCAAACCTTATAAATGATTTTATGTGATCTCATATGATGTGAGATTTTGTATCCGTTAGTGAGATGACTCTCAGCTACTACCACATCAAATAGCTCAATATCTGTATAAATGGCAGAGTTGTAATCAGTTTGTAGATGCACATTTAAAAGCTTAATTAAAATCTGCCTAGTGTAGGTGTCTGCAACCTGCGGCTCTGGAGCCACATTTGGCTCTTTGGTGCCTCTGCAGGGACTCTTTCAAGCTTTGACCAAAACGAACATTAAACTAAATTTTATAGTTTATACAAAACAACAAAAAATGGCTAGTTTTAGCAGTTTTCCTGTCATTTGGTATGGTATGGTATAAAGTTTATTCATTTAAAAAAAGTACAAAATTCCATAACAAAATAAAAAGATACAAGATGCATGTGCAAATAAGTTAATCTAATATAAGGAGTAAAACATACTCACTTTAACTGTATGCTTTATTTCTTCAATGCAGGATACTTAATTTTTTCCACAATCAAAAAAATAACATAAGCCTGCATAGTTTCTAGTTTTTTTTCTTAATTAAAAAAGAAAAACAAAATGCATTTTTCCTTTTATTTACAATAATCTGGTGCTTTCTTTTGTCATAAATTGTAAAAAATAATAAAATGTTAAAAATCATTAGATAATTTTAGTTGTATGCCATTCCTACTGTCCAGAAAAGCCCCCTCCAACAAACAAAAAGTAGCCCACGGGGCCACCAGTTGATATATATATATATTTTTATTACAGCTTTATTTATACAGGTTAGTTTCCATTGAGCCAAGAAGACTCATTTACAAGAGAGACCTGTTACATAAAAGATACAGGCAGATGAGAAAAAGAGAACACGAGGGTGGAGGAAGCCAAAAAAAATCATGTCTCACACCATGTCCTGGTCGGGAAACAATGTAAAAGATGCAAAAAAGACCTTGCAACATAAAACAGCAACACACAACAACATCATAATACATTTATGCATAAAGGTCGACAAAGGCGGTGAGTTGTCCATGGACACTCCAGAAAGTTCCAAAGTTCTGATAAGATGGTACAGTGTCTATCAGCGTCCTGGTTCTGATAAGGCCACAGATGTCCTCGGGAGGGGGGCAGGCAGATCTTCTAGTTTACGTATCTTCCAGGAGAAATTTGAGATAAGTTGGCCTGTCCAAGACCAGCGGGGAGGACAAATTCAGATAAACATTTGTTTTGGGCAGGCAGACTCTGATTTCTGTCTGCCTTCAGTTCTGCTGGTACATTCAATGGCGAATCCAAACAACAAAATTTGTGGATATTCCGCTCGGTCCGTGCTCGTTAGCTTTCTCCAAGGTCGAATCCTTCATGCTGCTGAGTTCCAGGAGCTGCACGTTGCCTACGATTCTCAGAAATCTTGTCCAGCTTGTGGTTGAGCTCGTTAAGTATATGAGTCTGAGCGCTCGAGGCACAAATGAATCCTTCACATAAGGCTGGCAGCTTTACCATGGCCGAAACTGCTGCGATGTCTTCCTAATTTGACGATATTCTAGGTATCTGTCGATTCCAAAAAGCAGAAACCCTGTTATCATAAATCCAATAATGTACACATCTTCTACATCCTCCACGGACAGCACAGATAGGCACATCATCTTCCACAACCCCAGGAATCAATGACATATCCAGCTGCGTGCGTCCGTTCAGGGCATGAGGACTCTTCAGCATCCTGTCGTCTGGTCAGAAAAAAAATATCAGTTGCGTTGAGAGACCAGCTGACCAAATCCATAATAATTTTCTATTCGGAAGATGGGTAAAGAGAGGCTCTGAGGAGGTTGACAGGACAAGAGAGCAAAAAAAGCAGGAGGGAGGGCGAGAGGGTGAGAGTGACCGTCTTTGTCAAGAGCGAAAGAGAATAATCTCAGTTGTAGCAGGTTTTACGGCCTCAGACATGTTTAATTTAGTGAACGAAGGCGCAAAAATGGCTCTTTTGATCGTAAAGGTTGCAGACCCCTCAGTGCTTTATGAGAAGTACTTAATGCTACAGACAACCCTCCTCCACCATTTACTTTAGTATGAATATAAATAAAGAAAACGGCACATTTTGCTTAACGTCATATAACATTATTAACCTCTTGGTGGCTATTTTGGAGTCAGACTTCTTTCATGAGGTCATTGACCGCCAGTGGCTCGTTTTTTAAGGAGAGTCACATGTTAGTCATTCAAGCTAGAGGGACATGTGTTATTTTCAGATTCCTAAACTGTTAGCATCATTAATGTAGATGTAGATACTTCTGTCAGCTGAGTCTTAGCTCTCTTGCATTAAAAATATTATTTCTAGGAGGAATTGTTGGAAGAAAAGCTGAGTAAAAGAAGGTTAGATTAACAGAAAACTAATTTGCTCTTCAAATGAGGAGTAAAATAGGCTGTTATCTTGTTCCAGGAAATCAGGTCAGTTAAGTGTTTGATTAAAATCAGTAGCAAGGTCGCAATTAGTTTGTAAAGCGTTTAAGTGGTAATATAAGGCTATCAAGTTTTGAATCAGTTTAAAGAATAAGAACAAAATTTTATGTGCAAGTCGGGGAATGAAATCAACATGCTCCTGGGTACTTTGTAATTAAAATCACACCCTATTATACACTTTCAAACACAATCAAGTCAAGTTTAACAGCATTTTTTATTAGACACTTGACTGTGTGTCCTCTTTACTACAGGCCTTTAGGAGTGGCAGCATTTCCGTTAGCTTTTAGCTGTAAAAGTTGAGGCCCTTTAATAAAATATTTCCTGCAAATGTTCATACTTTGTTCATTCAACCTTAAAAAAAACACATTCTTCTTGCTGGATAAAATCAACCTTTGCACCTCAAAGTGTATAATGAAAAACACATGATTTAGACTTGGCACACAAGCCTACAATCCTTTGGCATAGGCACAGAAAATCAAGGATAAGCAGGAAATGATCTAATTTGGCACCATTTCCTACATTTATCGGGATGCTGCAAGATCCATTGTTCTAACAGGATAAATGTCTTTGTACATGTCTCAAATGAGAAACGAGTAATAAAAAAATGGTGGGGAAAAAAATGATCCTTGCAGGAGTGAGTGGTTTATCCTTCTGATTCAAACTTATGGACAAGGATGGCAATTATAACCATTAGAGCTGCTTTCTCCTTCACACTGTTGTTGTATGTGTGTGTGTGTGTGTGTGTGCTTGGGTGAGAAAAGATGCTGAGTCGGTTGAAGGCGGTAGGAGCCCAGCTGCTGTTTCAGCCACTTTTGCAGCAAACATCACTCCCACCCACAGTTTTGACGCTATTAAATGTTGACTGTTTCCAGTGACTGCAACCGAGTGCAAGCAAACAATTGTGAACAACAAGAGACGTATAAATGCACTTCAAAAAGTTTATGTATGCAAAAGTCTATGATGACATTGTTGGTGTGTGTGTCAGTGAAAGTCAAGTCAAATTAATTTAAAAAGTACATTTAAAAACAGCAGCTGTAACTAAAGTGCTTACCAATAAAATCAATGGCAGTAATTTAAAGATTTTTTTTTTAAAGCATCAAAAGAAAAACATAAAAACACAGAACAATAAAATCCTAAATCAAATCACACCATGTTAAAGTTAGTGAAAACAGATGTGTTTTTAAAAGAGGAAGTGGCCTATTTAATGTTGTGGGGCAGATTGTTCCAGAGTTTAGGGCCGGCGACTAAAAAATAAAACAAAAAAAACCCCTGGTTTTTGGTACAACCAAAAACAGCTGCCCTGATGATCTCAGCACCCAAGAAGGACATGTGGTTGAAGTAGATCAGAGAGATATGAGGGTGCAAGGTCATTTCTGCGTTTAAAGGTCAACAGGAGAATTTTAAAATCCATTCTGTTATGTACAGGGAGCCAGTGAAGGGAGGACAAAACTGGTAAAATATGATCAAACCTACAAGTTTTTATAAAGAGTTTAGAAATTAAAAAAATAAAATAGCCTGGTTTATACAAATACACTTGCAGAATTTAAATGACAGCCCTCCGTATATTTTGCAAACAGTATAATCTCTTATAAACTATCCGAATAGCAACTGGAAATGCCTCCCACTTTGTCTTTAATCTGGATTTTAAAAACATTTGGGCATCTCAATTACAAACTAACCCATAAGGCCATAAACAAACTAGAACGGACCTTTTTATTAATTTTACTCTTTTAAGAAACCAACAGGTAACACGGAAGGCTAAAATAAGAATCATGTAGTTGATCTGCAACATTCTGGGACGGCTGAAAGTGGGCGACATAAGATTTTTGTAAAGGTGCAACAGTGATATTGAGTAAATAGTTCAAAAAAGTTTATTGAGTTCAAATAAGAGCACACAACCCCGATGCATGATACAAACACGTTTCTCACTCCTGTTTCGTTAAATCTCTGCTGTGGGGGGAAAAACGTGATAATTTTTGAAGCCTTAAAAATAATGCAGTGATGTAATCAAACAATGACAAACTTACAGAAGAATTAGCTTCAGTCAAAAATAAATTCAATGCCATGTTTAAAACATCCAAAACAGTATAATCTGTTGTCTCTTTCCTTGAGCTATAGTTCAGCCCTGTCTTCATTTTTGTGGTATAATATGTAAAACAACACTTACCCCTTCTAATCCAAGCTAAATCTATGTTAACACCTAAAAATCAAATTTCTTAACCATGTGCGGATGGGACGCCGGATCCTAAAGAAAAAACATCTGTTACCGGCTTCTGAAAGATTAGAGCAGTCAAACCTTCAGCTGCAAACATCAAAAAGGCTTTGATCGCAGTCAAAATGAGCGCTTACGAGCAAAACGCTCATCCTAATGAGCCCTACAGCCAAGCTGACAAGGAAATAGTAGAGGAAACAGCTGTATGCCTTTATTATGGAACACCTGTGAGCCAAAGTGGAGTCAGAACTACCTGGGAGCAGGACTCACTGGGTCACTTCAAAAGCATCTTCTGTGTGTTTTACCTCCATCGTGCCAATTAAAAAAGCACTAGTCAGGCCTGAGGTTTCAGCCTTTGCACATTTTTTTTAAAACTTTTGCAGTTGCTCTGACTCAATTTTATTTAATTTATAATAAGTAAATTAAAAAACAAGCTCTTCATATGTGCAAACTGAACCATTTTGGAAGTTTTTAGCAAAACCACAGGGTACAGCTTGCATAGATAGTATGGGTACACACATTTCAGTGATGTGTTGCAATGAGAGTAAATATTTAATTAACTAGAGAAATTGCATTTCCTGCAAAAATGCAGTGTGAATGCTTATTGCAGATGAACTTGCTGAAAAACAGTTGAAATGAGCTAAAACATGCTGAAATGTAGGTGAAATAGAAGAACAACACTAAAAAATTAGCAGAAAAAAGCAGAACCCCCCCCCCCCCATATTTGCTGAATTAGGTATGAATAAGCAGAAATTAGCACAAACATTAGGAAATTACCGGTAGCTAAAACAATGCTGAAATGAGCAAAAATAGCTGAAAAGTAGCTGTAACGACAAAAAGTAGCTTAAACAACCAGAAGGAAGTGGAAAGAAATTAAATGAGCTATTAAAAATTATGGAATTAGCTGAAAAAGCTAAAATTAGCATCAAACGAGCTAAACAGTAGCTGAAAGAGCAGAAAAAGCTGAAACTTGCAGAAAAAAAGCTAAAAGGAGCATAACAAGCAGAAATAAGAATAAAGAAGTTAACTAGGCTGAAAATAGCAGAAATTAACATGAAAACTTAAATTTATCTAAAAACAGTGGAAATTAGCTAAAAATGCTAAAAAAGCAAGTTGAAAAGTAAGAACAAGCTTAAATTATCAGAAAGAAGCAGAAAGAACACATTTGCCTAATTAGGTTGAAATATGCAGAAATGAGCAAAAAAAAAAAAAAACAAGGTTGAAATTATGTGGGAACATTTTTTTAAATTAGCAACAAAAAAAACAAACAGAAGAAAAGTAGCTAAAACAGCAAAAAGTAGCTTAAGTTAACAGGAGGAAGCGGAGAGAGCACATTTTTGCTGAATTAGGATGAAAAAGTTTTAACGAGGTTAAAAAATGTGGAATTAGCCGAAAAAGCTAAAATTAGCATAAAAAACTGAAATAGCAGAAAAAGCTTAAACTAGCAAAAATAAGCTGAAATGAAATTACCAGAAAAAGTTAGCAGAAGCACACAAATGTAGTTGGCAGAAAGAATCTGAAAGGCACACAAAACAGCTGAAAAAGCAGCTGAAAATAGCTGAAAAAAAGTTAAAAATTGCACAGGGAAGCTGAAAGAAGCTGAACCAGGACAAAATGTGAAATGAGCAGTAAAAGGTTGTAAACAGATATGAAGGATGCAAAATGAGCTCAGTTCATTTCCTATGAGAAAAAAAAAAAAAAGTGGCAGAAAAGGCTAAATATTTCAAAAAGCTAAAGTTACACCAGTATCAAAAGTCATAGCACCCATCTCCTGAACGTTGTGAAATATGACTTGTTGAAATAGCACAAAAACTGTGGAACAAGAAAGATGCTGAAAATTGTATGGAACAAAAATGGATCACAACAGCGTGAATGCTTCATAAGCATTCAGACAATTAATGGTGGCAGTGCCCCCATTATTACATGTTTTAAATTGTTCAGGAACAAAACACTTTGTGAAGCAGGTAACTTTTGGGTTTTCAGTAACTTGATTACCCAAACATTTTTCAGTCAGGTCATCTGGACAGTTTCTTTTTTTTGTGCTGAAACGTTTCGCCTTCGGTCCAGAAGGCTTCATCAGTCAAGGAAACGCAACAAAACTGATTCTTCCCTCAACAGCTTACTCCAAAGTGGAACAAACCAGTTCTGCTTGTGATAAGATGGTCTCTTTGGTACGCCCCCTCCTCCATTGCCGGCCCTCTTCCTTGTTGACAGTCTTGTCAAACTGGTTGAAAACAAAAAAAGTCCATGCTCAATAATCCAGGTATACAATCCAACATTTTTCAGTCAGGTCATCTGGACGGTTTCTTTTTTTTTTGTGCTGAAACGTTTCGCCTTCGGTCCGGAAGGCTTCATCAGTCAAGGAAACACACAACAAAACTGATTCGGATTATTGAGCATGGACTTTGTTGTCTACTAGTTTACATCTAAAACTTTCCTAAAAACACCTTCAATGCCCTTTGAGGTGTAAACAAATAGAATACGTCTGCAGAGAAACTTTCCATTTTCCAATTAATAGTAATAATCAAAATAACTACAAGCTCGTTCTGAGAAAAAGTTACAAGTCCATTTTCTTAGACGCTCTATAACTAATTACAAACCACGTCAGGTACAAGAAACTCACCAAGAATAAGATGTCATAATCAGTCATATCTTTCAGCCACAACTAGTTTTGTGCACTCTGTGGATCAGCAGCACGAGTTCAAACAAAGCTTGATTAAAAGCTGTTTCACTCATCCTCAAAGAAAACAGTTTCAGTCCTGTTAAAAATAATTAATCAAAATGTTCAAAAAGAGACTAGAAATATAAATCCCTTTGCAATAAGTGTCCACAATATGATTAAATGTCTTCAGCTGTAATATAAAGTGTGTTTCAGTAAAACCCGGCAGGCACAGTGTATCTCTTTCACACCGTCCTATGAAAAATCAAAGTGCGATAATATCACGTTGGGAGGAAGCATGTCAGTGGCAAGAACATGGAGATGTGCGAGTACAAAAAGGAACAATGTGATGGCACATTTTCTGTGAAATATCCGTTTCATGATGGAAGACACTCGGGCACAACAACAGTTAAATTAACACAAAAACTGTTTTGTGTAAAATCTGGACCAACCTCTAATTTCTTTATGATTTTCTTGCAAATGTTTTTGTAAGCATTTGTAGAGTTCTTAACACTTCCTGAAAGTCTTAAACACTGAATTTGCTTTGTTGTTATTTTTCTTCTTAAGAGGAATAAAGTAGTTCCTCGCTACTTCGCGATTTGTTTTTTACAGACTTGCTCTGTTGTGGTTTGTTTAAGTACCGTACAGTACTGCACATGTTTGTAATGTTTCCCCCACCCCCCAAAAAAATGTGCTGCCATTTTGTAGTTTTCTTTCATTAAGTCTTCACTGTTTTGCCAGTCTGAAGAACTACTTTACCCAGAAACCATCAGTTCACTTCCCAGAAGTCAACACTGCTTCCAACCGCTGCTTGCTGCAAATGGAGGGAAAGTTTTGCAACCAAAGTCAGAAGTAATGATAATAAGCTCACAGAACTGGCAGGAGGAAAGTATCAAATAATTCTGAAGATGAACTCATTCTTCAAGTTGTGTCTTCACTGCTGAGTAGCTGGGCTGCAGTTGATCTGGACTCAGTGTGACCCAGATCCTGGGAGTTGCAGGGACCAAACGGCTGCAGGCTTCAGCCTGGTTCTGATCGTGCAGTGCTGGTCCAGACCAGGCCAGAGGTGGTGGATTAAATCCTGGGCAGCCTTGCTCCTGGAGCACCAGTGGTGGGCTTCAGTCATGCTGCACTGGGACTTTTTTTTCATATATTGGGCCAGATGGACCTGAGTTGCTCCTGTTCTGCAGAACCCTTGCTAGTAAAATTTAGTAACATAGGTTGTTAAAATTATGTAGGTTTAAGAGTTTAGAACATTCCAAAAGTGTGGGAAGGGTTTCTAAAGCCTTAATATAAAGTTTCCTGTACTTGAACTTGAGCTTGGACTATATGCGCACAAATCTGGCCATTTTGGATCATCGAAAGTGCCAGCAGAACTCAAGGTTGACAAGAAATAACAGTCTGCCTGAAAAAAAAAATCAACAACGGTGGCTTATCTGAATCAGAGTCCCCCGTCCGGCCTCGAAGCAGGCTGACTTATCAAATTTCTCCTGGGATATGTGTAAAGTAAGAAAGCTCTGTCTATTGCAACCCTCCCTCCCCCCCACCCCCGACAAGAACTTCTGTGAATGCTTATCAGAGCTGTACCGGCTGACACCAACATCTTAACAGGACTATGGTGCTATTTGGAAATGCTTCCTGGACAAATCTCACCATCTTGTTGTCTTTAAATGTGCTTGCTGGTAGAGTTTTTTGATGTCTTAAATCATGTCCTGATAAGAACAAGGTGTGAAAATATATTTTTTGTTATACAACTACAATTTCCTCATGGCCTTTTCCCCTTTTCTATCGAAAAGAATATAAGGGGCCTCATCCTTAGGAGCGGCAGCAACGTGCACTCCGCCCATCTTTCGGACGACTGCATGAACATAATCTCACTGTACTTTGGTGCAATGATAATAAAGCTTATTCTGATTCCGTATCCCTACTTGATGGTTTTTCCACTTATCGCAGGGCTTCAGGGTACGAATCCCCCGTGATAAATGAGGGACTACTGTATACATTTTGTCAAACCACTCCTAACAAACTTATATATATATCTCACTCAAACATCAAGGAACAAACCAGTGTTGAGACAACACATAACCAAGAACCTAAATAAAATATTTTAAATAAGATCTTGAGACACTTTGACATGCTGCCACAAAGCAAAATATGTTATTTCCTGCAATTTTTCAAGTTGTAAAAACAAAAATAAAGTACATAAAGCGTGCCACAAACATAAAATTGCATCTATGAATTAAATTGATTTTCAAACAGATATTATCCACTGAAATATGATTTACCTCTCAGGGTTCTTGTAAAATGCTTGCAAATTTCCCCTTTTTGTTTAACTAAGACATCATTCAAATACTCTTTGGATACGTTGTTTCAAAGAGGGGGTAGTGGTAGCTCAGTGGTCAGTACTGCGGTCGTAATCCTGAGGCTGCAGGTTTGAGTCCAGGTTGGGTCAGGAAGGGTATTCAATATTCAGTTGCAAAATCTCTTGAGCGAGTTCGCTTGCTGAGGGGAGCAGTGGAACAAAAACAACAGCTTTTGTTTCATGGTGGCTTCTTTCTATTTTGTTCATCAAATTCATCAATTTCTTTGGACACACGTGGGCATTTTCGACTATTATCTCTTAGAAACTCATCTTTTTGGTGCAATAATACTATCCATCCATCCATTAACTTAGCCCGATTTTTAACTGGTACAGGCTATAGAGAGCACATCACGCCAGTTTTGGCCTCCCTGCACTGGCTACCCATTCACCTTCAGATCCATTTCAAAATTCTCATGTATGTTTTTAAATCACTGAACAGTTCCGCCCCATCCTATCTCACTGATCTTCTGCAGCCATATGTCCCACCGCGCTCTCTGAGGTCAGCAGACCAGATGCTTCTCTCAGTCCCAGAAACCCGTCGTAAGCTCAGAGGTGACAGGGCTTTCTCTGTTGCAGGTCCACGACTGTGGAATGAGTTGCCACTGAGTGTCCGGCAGGCTCCCACACTCTCAGTCTTTAAGTCTCGCTTGAAGACCCACTTCTATTCGCTTGCCTTTAACACGGTGTGATTTGTTTTGGTCCGGTCTGTTCTCTACTCTGTTGGCCATTTTAGTTAGCTTCTGCTGCTATTTGTATCTGTATTACTATTTTATGTTTTCCTGTCTGCTGTGCATGTTTGGTTCTTTTGTACAGCACTTTGGTTGGCCTTGTTGCTGTTTTAAGTGCTATATAAATAAATTGGTATGGTATGGTATGGTATTAACTTCCGCTTATTCCGAAATCGTTTTGCGGGGGCAGCAGCTTGAACAGGGAAGCCCAGACATCTCTTTCCACAGCCAGCTCTTCTGGGAGGATTCCAAGGCATTCCCAGGCCAACCGAGAGACGGTCTCTCCAGCGTGTCCTGGGTCTTCCCTGGGGTCTCCCCCCAGTCTGACATGCCCCAAGCACCTCCCTAGGGAAGCGTCCAGGGGGCATCCTTACCAGATGCCCGAACCACCTCAACTGGCTCCTCTCGATGTGGAGGAGCAGCCCTGGCAGAGTCCAATAATACTATTTAATTTCTATTAAATTGAGATATCTTCGGTATTTAACATACAAACCGGATTCCAAAAAAGTTGGGACACTAAACAAATTGTGAATAAAAACTGAATGCAATGATGTGGAGATGGCAAATGTCAATATTTTATTCGTAATATAACATAGATGACAGAACAAAAGTTTAATCTGAGTAAATGTAACATTTTAAAGGAAAAATATGTTGATTCAAAATTTCACAGTGTCAACAAATTCCAAAAACGTTGGGACAAGTAGCAATAAGTGGCTGGCAAAAGGAAATTGAGCATATAACGAACAGCTGGAAGACCAATTAACACTAATTAGGTCAATTGACAACATGATTGGGTATAAAAAGAGCTTCTCAGAGTGTCAGTGTCTCTCAGAAGCCAAGATGGTAAGAGGATCACCAATTCCACCATTGTTGCGCAGAAAGATAGTGCAGCAATACCAGAATGGTGTTACCCAGCGTAAAATAGCAAATACTTTTAAGTTATCATCATCAACCGTGCATAACATCATCAAAAGATCCAGAGAATCTGGAACAATCGCTGTGCGTAAGGGTCAAGGCCGTAAAACTCTACTGGATGCTCGTGATCTCCGGGCCCTTAAACATCACTGCACCTCAAACAGGAATGCCACTGTCAAGGAAATAACAGAATGGGCTCAGGAATACTTCCAGAAAGCATTGTCAGTGAACACAATCCACCGTGCCATCCACCGTTGCCAGCTGAAACTCTACAGTGCAAAGAGGAAGCCATTTCTAAGCAAGCTTCACAAGCTCAGACATTTGCACTGAGCCAGGGGTCATTTAAAATGGAGTGTGGCAAAATGGAAGACTGTTCTGTGGTCAGATGAGTCACGTTTTGAAGTTATTTATGGAACACTGGGATGCCATGTCATCCGGACCAGAGAGGAAAAGGATAGCCCAAGTTGTTTTCAACGCTCCGTTCAGAAGCCTGCATCACTGATGGTATGGGGTTGCATGAGTGCTTGTGGCATGGGCAGCTTGCATGTCTGGAAAGGCACCATTAATGCAGAGAACTATGTTCAGGTTCTAGAACAACATATGCTCCCATCTAGACGTCATCTCTTTCAGGGAAGACCCTGCATTTTTCAACACGATAATGCCAGACCACATTCTGCAGCAATCACAACATCATGGCTACGTAGGAGAAGGATCCGAGTACTGAAATGGCCAGACTGCAGTCCAGATCTTTCAGCTATAGAGAACATTTGGCGCATCATAAAGAGGAAGGTGCGACAAAGAAGGCCCAAGACGATTGAACAGATAGAGGCCTGTATTAGACATGAATGGGAGAGCATTCCTATTTCTAAACTTGAGAAACTGGTCTCCTCTGTCCCCAGATGTCTGTTGAGTGTTGTAAGAAGAAGGGGAGATGCCACACACTGGTAAAAATTGACTCGTCCCAACTTTTTGGGGATTTGTTGACGCCATGAAATTAGGAAACAACAGATTTTTCCCTTAAAATTATACATTCTCTCAGATTAAACTTTTGATCTGTGATTTGTGTTCTATTCTGAATAAAATATTAGATGTTGGCAACTCCACATCATTGCATTCAGTTTTTATTCACAATTTGTTTAGTGTCCCAACTTTTTTGAAATCCGGTTTGTATATTAAACATAATAAACAGGAACATATTGTATCTTTGCATCAAGCTGCTGGTAAGATGGGCTAAAATATCAATTGAATTGGTTATTTGTTAAGTTATCTTTTTATATTGAACCTACATTGCAAGAGTACCACCATCTGCAGCTCCTCTCTTCAAGATGACCACTAATTGCCACCAGCTGTTGACCATCTGACAATAAAGACATAATAAATGACAATAAAGAATCTCAGACTCTGATCTATGAGAGTCACCACTACTTAAGGCTGCAGTCGAGTGCTACTCTCCGCTGGA
The DNA here is from genome assembly GCF_014905685.2 of Nematolebias whitei. Lineage (NCBI taxonomy): Eukaryota > Metazoa > Chordata > Actinopteri > Cyprinodontiformes > Rivulidae > Nematolebias > Nematolebias whitei. Next base: position 27,800,944 of record NC_056517.1, read on the forward strand.
GCATTATACTTTTCCATGTTATCCTCCCTCCTTGGGTCCTGTCCAGTCCTGGTTCTGCTTTGGTTCTGTTCCTGGTTCCTCGCGCCTTGCCCTTCAGCCACTTGCCTGCCTGACCTGCCCTGCCTGATCCTCCATCTCTGGAACACTTTTCTGGATTACCTCGATGCTCCACCTCAACGTTCAGACCTGGGTTCTAGGAGTGCACCTGTAAATACTATCACCCACTGTATATAATAAACACTGTTAAACTTTTATCTTGGAGTCTTGTCTCGTCCCGGGTCTTGTGCTAATCTGGGTTCCCCGAGATCATTACATACATTGGTTCTTCACTTGATTTAAGTGTCTTTACATGTATATAAGAACTATTCATATGTCTGTATCAAGTGGCTTAAAACAATTAAAATGGTAGCCAATGTCTTGTGGGTAAAAAAGCCAAAACTATGCCAATCAATAGATTATCCTAACCCTAAAATCTGAATGGCTACAAACACCCAGACTATAAACAAAGAGATGCAAAATAAGCACAAAAACAATAAACAACAATATGCAAATATAACTCGCAAAAGATTAAAAACAAGAAATTGAACAAACAAAGCAATGCAAATCACAAATCTCCCCTGCATTTTGCATCCCATTTAGACTATCTTGTTTCAATGGAGGGCAGCATGGTGGCGCAACTGGTAGAGCTGCTGCCTCTCAGCGAGCACATCCTTGGCTCAAACCCTGATCCAGGGGCCTTTTTGGGTGGAGTTTGCATGTTCTCTCCGTGCTTGCGTGGGTTTTCTCCAGGTACTCCGGTTTCCTCCCACAGACCAAAAACATGCATGTTAGGCTGATGGGTAACTCTAAATTGTCCCTAGGTGTGAGTGAGAGAGTGAATGGTTGTTTGTCTCGTTTGTCTCTATGTGGCCCTGTGATGGACTTGCGACCCGTCCAGGGTGTACCCCGCCCCTCACACAATGATTGCTGGACATGGGCACCGGCGACCCCCGTGACCCAAAATGGAATAAGCGGGTAAAGATAATGGATGGATGTTTCGATGGATGCTTTCTGATGGCTAGAGCAGTCACAGTGTCAGTCCATGATTTTGATTTAATAATACAACGCTAAACGAAACATTATCGCCCCTTATTCAGTTTATTTTAAATGCACAGAAAACTTAAATTGCCAACACATCAAACAGACAAATGAGTAGTTTGTATGTTTTTTCATAGATCTGCATCTTGTTGTTTTGGCGGAGAGTAAAACAATTTGTTTCCTACTAAACACTAGGCCAAGTCATGAGGCCAGTAAATCCTAAAATTAGATTATCCTAAACTCGATGCAGACCTCATGAAAATCAGCTGAAAGGTCCTGACCGGTCTCTTATAACCAGCTGAACAGTTTCACTCTACAGTAAAAATGAAATATTTTATGTTTTATGCATTTTCATGGATTAATGCCTCCATAGAATGAACCTGCCATCATCATATTTGACTAAAAGGTTAGTATTAACACACTGACACTCAGCTCCTGGTTTACTACATAATTGATAGAGAAACTGGGCTAAAAATGTCTGACCTTGTTTCATCAGATTCAACTTATTTTGGTTTGATGATCATTCCATCAATTTTTGTACATTTAATTGCTTTGTCTTTATGTCGTATTCATAGTAGGTCATTGAGTCCTTTAGTCAAAAGTTGCTTCTGTCTGGTCATCATACCATAAAAGTCTGATTGACGGAGTGTCAAATCAATGTTTCTTTCTCTTCACAAAGGAACAGAGCTTGGAAATGTGATCCAAACAACATCAGTAAAGAACATTTCAGTTTACAATACTTTCAGATTTACCAATATCTCCTTGAATTCTTTTTTAACTGTATTTTAACTTCTATGTTTACATGCACAATTTTTTTTGTTGACCAGATTGAAATGTTTTCAGATTAAATAATTCAAATGTATCATTTACATGGACACAATCTGTTCATGACGAGTGTTTACATGTAGCGGGCTTTGTTCTGAACAGCAGTACTGACATGCGCAGCGTGGTAAACTCTCCTTAAAAAAACACAGAAGAAGAAGTTCTACTTCTGGTTTACTTCCGGGATGAACATAAACAAACCTGAGTACCCAAAATGGACCCGCTACAGGTTTTAATGATGGTGGAGACGTTACTACACTCCCTGACTGAGCTACAGGTAATACAGATCATTTTGAGCTCTTTCAAAGTTTCTAGAAGAAATACTGTCGCTCACCGACCAGTTTTGCTTCCCCGACATGCTAATATTATTAACCCGTTTCGTTCTGATCACAAATTATTTCGGATCACGCTGAATAAACAAAAAATAACCCGAACGGGGTGTTGACATGACGCGTTTTTATTCCGAACGGCCGTTTGATCCAGTTACTTATGTCCATGTAAACATAGTATGTCTTGACACATTTCTGCATCAGAGTTTAATGAATAAATCTGTCCTGCCATATAATATGCCATAAAATATCGGGGTGAATGCTAACTTTAACTATATTCATTGGTTTGTCTACATTAAAGGAATATTTTAATAAACAATTCATGTTTCAAAACCAAAAACATCCATGCTCAATAATCCAGGTACACAATCCAACAATTTTCAGTCAGGTCATCTGGACAGTTTCTTTTTTTGCTGAAACATTTCACCTTCCATCCAGAAGGCTTCATCAGTTAAGGAAACACACAACACAAAACTGATTCTTCCCCCAAACAGCCTACTCGAAAGGGGAACAAACCAGTTACGTATGTTGGTGCATAGATGGTGTCTTTGGAAGGTGAAACATTTCAGCAAAAAAAGAAACTGTCCAGATGACCTGACTGAAAATTGTTGGATTGTATACCTGGATTATTGAGCATGGACTTTTTTGGTTTTGAACCAGTTTGACATGACTGTCGACGAGGAAGAGGGCCGGCAACATAGGAGGGGGCGTGCCAAAGACACCATCTTAGCACCAACATAACTGGTTACTTCCACTTTGGAGTAAGCTGAAAATTGTTGAATTCATGTTTCAGCTTTTGTTTTATATTCCATCAACAATATCAAGTGTTAGAGCAAAATATGGCCACATTCACATGGGTCAGTAATTGCAGGTGGATAATAGAGTCCACAAAAAAACAGGCATGCAGCCCTCCAGTGGCAAAATTAACATGCAAAGTTATTTTGGCTGTCAAGAAATGGTGCTACTCACAACACCCCATTTAGAGAACAAGGAACAAAAATAAAAATAATAAAAATCACAGTAATTGAAATAAAGCAGAAATGGTTGTTAAATGCTATGAACTTATATTGCACAGGGCTGAGAAGCAAAGTAAAAAAAGCAACAACAACATACAAACTTTGACCCTTGCAGATTTGGTCTTAGAAAATCTTAAAATAAATGATTTTATGTCTAGTGGCTTCCTCCGGACTAGGTGTTTTGAAGCTTGAGAGCCAATCATTTTTTGCCTAATGGTAAAATCTTCAGTATTTAGGAATAAAACTGTAGCTACCTGAGGTCTAATTTGAGACAGTTTTATTGGGACTGAAAACAAAATATCTAAAGGAATAAAGCTGGAAAAAACTAATTTCAATAGACTGTGACAAAACCCTCATTTGTCAGCTTGAATAACTAAAGATTTGTTGTTTTGTGTGTTATGAGTATTGTGTTTCAGTGCATGACTAAGTATTTTTATTCTTCAACTAAAAGGAGTGAAAGGATACTGATGGTCCAGACGGTGCCAGAGGCTCCATGTTGCATCTGGCCTCTCTGAAAAAACCTGTGGACCACAAGAGAAACCATATTAGTTTTTGTCACGCCGAGACCCTCTGAAGTGGCTTACAGATACTGTGAAAACCTGCTCTCCTTTAAGACCTGTGGACCACATCTAATGACCCACGCTTGCACTCGTATAGGAAATTCCTGATCTCATAAACTGTCAGGTCCCAAAAGATTCATTTCCGCTAAAGACCACACCTCTAAATGTCCTGGACACACATCGTGGCAAGGTTATATTCAACCATTTACATAATGAAGAGCCTTAAAGCTTGGCCTTACCTCATCCCAGCTTTCATTATTTGTCCACTCAACGTTAACAAGATTCACAGATTCAGAACGTGCAGATAAAAGTCACGTCAAAGAAGATTAAAGGGGAGCTACTTGGTTTGCATTGATGGTGAATGAAAGGGTTGTATACGGGTGACACAAAAAAACATTAGCTGAGCTGGCAAGGATGTAGTACACATAGTAAGTTATAAAACGGCAAGGTGCAGTTCCTCCTCTTGAACTCTCTTTACTTTGATATTAGGCGGAGTAAGAAATAAACAGAAACAAGATGAAAGAAGCTGAACAGATCATGTACTATAAGAGAGAGACAGTGGTAGGCCTTTAACAGCTTGTACACTACATAATGGTATACTGTATCTTTGTATTGCTGGGTACTGTTTGTGCAAATACATAGATAAAAAATTTTGTTTATCAGGAGGTACAAGCTTTGAATACTGTATGGATACTATTGGAACTTAATGGTAAATAGATTGTACTTATATAGCACCTTTCTAGACACTCAAAGCTCTTTACACTACAATCTGTGTCCTCATTTGCCCATTCATACAGCACTCTACTAGATCTCTACAAAGACTAATCAGTGCTTTATCACATTCATACACCGATGGGACACACATCGGAGGTAATGAGGGGTTCAGTGTATTGCCCAGGGACACTTCGGCATGTGGCTGCTGGTGGAATCAAACCCCCAACTCTTGCAGTGAAGGATGACTACTCTAGCCACTCAGCCACAGCCGCCACAATAATTAATGAAAACTTAAATTAAAATTTAATTAGTAAAAACAATAATTGTTTAACTAAGGCCAGGTAAATGGCAAACATGGCTGTATTGTTTGTCTTCTTTGACTAGTCTTAAATATTTCACAGGAGATTACTATAACAGGTGATTATGGACATGTTAATGTGTTAATTAACAATTTCCTGGACAACTCCATTCCCCCCCTGCCCTTCATACAATGATAGCTGGAAATGGGCACCAGCAACTCCCACGACCAAGAAAGGAATAAGCGGGTAAAGATGATGGATGGATGGACTTCAATTTTTCAGTCTAAAAAAAGTTACATATTCCAGCCTCATGTCAGTTTAACTTTACAGACACTTCCCTTCTGATCTCCTAAACATTTTTTCTAATTATTTTTAAACATATTTCTGTTTTGGAGGGAGTGGTGGTGCAGAGGTTAGAGAAGGTGGGCTTGTGATTGGAAGATCTTTGGATCAACTACCAGTACCGACAACATCAAAATGTGGGTGGGATAGCTGAAGCAGCCACACCTGCCTCCACCCTCATTTGTCCTGCTCTGGGCCCTTGAGCAAAGCCCTTAACACCCATCTGCTCCCCCGGGCACCCTAGATGGCAGCTCTCTGCTCCACACAGAGGGCTGTGGCAGCTTGGTGGTCTGTGGTTGCGTCAGGAAGGGCATCTGGCAAAAAAAAAATTGCCATATTTCCGTGCGACTTAGTTTGCTGTGGCGACCCCTGAAGAAGAGAGCAGCCAAAAGAAAAAAAACAACAAAAAACATATTTCTCTTTTAATGCTGCTCCTAAAAAAACACGGAGTTTTTATGACATCAGTTAAGTTCAAATTCCAATGTAAAATATGCTTTAGTCCAAACATCATGGCCATTGTATTAGATTTAAATTACTGTACAATTAAATATCACATTGGCTAGTTTTGTGACAATCTTGTTCCATGAGGTGCTCTTTAGAAGAACATTTGTGTAATGAAAGCTAATAAAAAAACTACAACTAATAATAAATATAAAATGTAACAGTAAAACCTTTAGATTAAAGTACATTTTATTACCATATAGGACAAAAAACAGTGAATAAAAAAACAAAACTTTTTATTTTACCTCAGAGGAATTATCGTGAGGATCCTCACCAGCCTCATCTTCTTCCACTCTGCAATTAAAAAGAAAAATATATAGTTAAACTTTGACTAATCGGAATAAAACAATAAAAAGGTCAAGTCACCAAGGGTTAGTCTGTTTGAAAAGTCAGTCTTCTGCAATCTGAAACTCTGCAATGAGGGCTGGAAGCCAGCTTTTAACACGGCTCAATTTGAACTTGACCTTTCAAACACTTTCATCAAAATCAGCCTCGTCTTCAACATCACACCGAGAAAATGTCAGCCGGGAAAACATTTGATGAATGACAAAACAGGGCCGCAATTGTGCTTGATACGCTACATGGCTGCTGTGATTATCCTGTCGAGGTGTGGGGCTCTTATGAAGCAGCAGAGCTGGGAGGGGGAGGCCGACTGGCTGCCGGCAGACTCTGAAGTGAAATAAGGAGACAAAGCCATTTCTAACAAGGCTCATTCAAGGTAATTGTAACTAGGAAAAAAAGGCACAACCATTGTTTTGTTGTGTGAAATGTCTCACAATGCACAAATAAAAGAAAAAGGCAGTGAATGCACGTTCCTACAAGTCTGCAGTTAACGCTACAACTTAGCGTTTGTTGCTCAAGTCCCTTCCTGATGCAATATGTCACTGAGGCTTTTGCAAGTGATGACACAAAAGGCTTTTATTCTAAACAGAGGCCTTGTTGCAGTAACAGCTCTGCACATTCTCATCAGCATAGAATCCTGCATCTATTTAACCGTGTGCAGAGTTTCGCCTTGGCTGATTTCACTCCACAATGCAACACTTTGTTTGCTCTGAATTTGCTTTAATTTCTCCCCCTCAAATTATTGTTCCTCCTCCTGTTTTGCATCTCAAATTTCAATATTCTCTCAGTACTGAGCACAATGGAGACTGTTTTGTGCTATGCAAATACTTGGGTGTGAGAAATGCCTAATTTGACTGTGATTGTTCTTTATTTGAGCTTAGGTTTGAGAGATATTCCAACAAACCATTAATGACCAAGCGTTTTTTTTGTTTTTACTACATGTCTTGTCTTTATTTAATCTGTTCACTCAGTTTTTCTGTTTCTTCGTTTTTATTCTCCTGACTTGCTGTAGGGGAAAAAAAAAAAAAATATATATATATATATATAGAATTTTAAAAAATAGCAATGCAAAATGCTATTTTTCAGAAATTCTTCCCAGTCACACTTTACAGCTCTCCTACAACATTATCTGCTTTGTTGTAATTTAACTCCATTTTTATTTTCCCAAATCCATTTTCACCTTGCAGATCACTCTTCAAATCAATCCAATTCAAAATACTTTATTAATCCCAAAGGGAAATTAAATGTTGTAACTCATCATCCTGGTTTCATTAAGAGATGTTCTCGATGCGGTGGGAAGGAAGAATCTGCAGCAGTCTGTCCTGCAGCTGATCTGAAGAAACTGGCTGCAGATGCTGATCCGTCCACCCTCGTCCACACTCGAGCACCTCCGCCAGGTAGACGGAGATGCATCCACGGCACCTCCTTTACAACTCATTTGGGATTTGGCGCTGTATTTGAGGTAATATTTGAGCTTTGAGATGTTAATCAGCTGCTCCCGGTTGTAAAAACTACCTTGTAGTCATGGTTATGCTTCATAACAAATGTCCAAAAGTAAAAAGGTTTCAGTAAAAATCCTTCCAGCTGCACAGCATCCGATACCAGACAAAGTAATCATCCAATAAAAGCCATTTACATCCAGAAAAAATAGGAAATAAAGTTTTTAAAAGCAATATCCCAGAATGAAGTAACAGCTACTCCAACATGCAGCCACCTCGAGCAGCACAATTCTAGAAATCCTGCTTTCATCACACTTCCTTTTAATTTTATATCTTCTCTCCCACCTTAATCTCTCCACTTCCCTATTCATTCTTCCCTTATCACACAGCCCTATTCTTCTTTCCAGCAGAACAGTGAAAAGGGGCTTGAAATTGTTGTTAAATTGCACAGCAATTTTGGTAAATAGTTGCAAAAGATCTGTCATTTTTAAGCGCAGATTTTCTGGGTCAGTGCTGGAGCTGGTTGTTATGTTGCTGGGCAAATTGTTTTGGGATGTGGCAGGCTGTGACAGGCTCAAGCGGCTTGCCTTCAGCTGGTGGGATAGACTCCATGTCGACAAGTTCTGTCACCAAGCTGATGGAAAATAGGAAAAAGGCCAGTAAAGGTGTGGAAAAAACAGGAAGCTTTGGGAAAGAGAATAGATTGAGAAGATGCCAGGTTTTTGAACCACGATAGAGGATAATCTGCTGACTTGACAATGACAAAATGGGTTGCCACAAAAGCAATGAATCTGGAAAGATTGACAAGGAGACGAGACAAACCAGCTTGAAAGACATGGAGGCAAAAGATATGAAAGAGGCAAATAGAAAGCGGCATTCTCTATCATTGTCTGCGCAAGAGAGCAACAAAGAGACAACAAGGCAGGAGGGTGTTATTGTGGAGAACAACAGTCTGTTTGTGGAAAATATTCTGCTGCCAGTTTCCTCTCTGAGCCTCTCGTTTACCGTTTTGGGTTTTATATTAAATTGAGCTATATCATCACTGAAACCAAAGTTTGTATGTTCTGAAGTGGAACTCCGTAAAAAGATAATTAAGATTAGATTAATGAAAATAAAATATAAACAGCACTTAAATAACTATAAATCTTATTAGATTGGAGCTTTTTTAATTTAAGAACCACAATATCATGTTTTTGAGATTGGTGGAACCAAAATGCAAAACCCGAACTCAAAAAGAGACTTGAAAGAAAATTATTTATTAAACAACTGAAAGGCTGACATGGCTGCAAAAAAATCATTAAATGAAAAAAAGCACTAAAAGATTCAAGTGAGACGAGCAAGAACAGCTTACAAGGCACAATGCACAGACAAGACAGTGATAAGATGACAGTGATGGACAATGGCACACCTGGGGAAGACGATGAAGAATAGGCGACAGTGGGAGAGCCTGAACAGAACTACATGAGGGGAAAAACACTGGGGAAGATGGAAACACAGGTCAAACAAAATTAAAAAAAATCACAGAAAGCTACAATGAAAAACACAAAACAGACAGATCTTGACACACAGAATCCCAATTGAAAAGATCTAAACTATTAAACAAGAGAGCCTATTGTAACAAATGAGAAAAATCAGACAGCTTCAACGTAGCGACACAGCTGTGTAGGAAATACAGTTCAAGAGAGGTGAAAAGACAGAATGCTTTGCATAACTTCATATCTACTACAGGAAATAAGGGACTGCTATACATATGACAACTGAGCTCCCACAGAAGTCTGTGATCCTCCCAGTGAAAAATAAATACACAATGGAAGCATCTTGATCTCCTGCAATCTGCCTAGATGGTAAAGATTGAATCATCACCCCATCATCACTTTAACGCAAAAAAATCACCATACAAAATAATATTGACACAATTATAAAGGCATTTAGGATAGGAAAAAATGTAAATAAGCAAAAAGTACCTATGTGCAACTATAAACACTTTTTTGAAAACCAATATATTTATCAGGTCTGATGAAAAAGAGTAAGGGCAAACTGTTTCAGTCTCAGCTGATGAAATAGATGTGGTCATATGTGCAAATATATGTGTTCATGTTTCTCTATAGAAAATAATTTACATTCATTTATAATATTTAATCAATATTAAAGGGTTTAAACAAAGTAAATGTCATCTAAATACACTAAAAAACAAGATCCCTAAACTTAAATGGTGAAAGCAGCTCTTGTTAATAAACTTTTTAAAAAGAAGTTTCCCTTTTGAAAAATTCAGTGCAGCATGAAGTAAATGATGGCAACCTTCTATTTTCTTGGACTCATTCTGCTTTTTTTTTTTCCTGCTTGGAGAAAATTAAAAAAAAAATAGATGTGGGAACGTAGCATCTGACGTTAAAGACGAAGGAAATCAGAGCTTTACAGGGGATGTCTTTACTCAGAGGAAAGCTCTAAATCATCCTTAAAGTTTCTGCATCTCAAATCCCATTGGGTTGTTCCTCCCATGAGGGACTCAGTAAGACATAGGTTATTGTCATGTTTTTTGTATTATCTGTATTAGGATCGAAAAGTAATTAAAGCACATTGAAGACTACAATAAAAATTTGAATGTAATCTTGTTTATTAAAGGTATAACATTACTTCAAGTAAGCCACCTTTCATGTCAGAGTTTTAAACTAAGCTCTTTGGATGAAAAGGGATGACATATTAGTTTTTGTTGACTTCAAAAGTTAATCTGTAGATGCACATACATTTTTTTTTTGAGAGTTTCATTTAAATTCATTTAATGGGTCATCAGACATTTTGCCAACATAACAAACAACACATGCTCATGTGCACAAACGCACATGATTGGGCATGGACACAAACATTATCATTAATTTGCCTTTGCTGGTGGTAATAACATTTGCTTAAGATGTTAAATGTAAATTACATCTTGAGAACTGATTTAAATAAATTTGTTTAATTTTGTGCAGAACATGCGGCCATTGACCTACTAACACTAAAGGTACTATTATAAAGTACCTATTCCTAGTACTTGTAATAACAGTTAAACTCTGTTATGAACAGGAAAAAAAGACTACTTCTTGTCATCAGAGACTCTTAAGAGTTGTAACTGTCCAAATTTTTTTTAAAAACCCAAAACTGATCAAAACAAATCCAAAATTTAGAGAAGGTTTTATTTTATTTTATTTTTTTTTAATTTAGAGAAGTTCATCAATAAATGTAAAGACTACAACACTATACATGCTGTATTAGTAAAGTCATGACTGCTGCGGTCAGTGTTGTGCTGACAAAACAAATGTGAGTTTGCATAAAAAAAGAAGCTGAAGCACCAAAGAAGGAGGGTCAGACAATTTCAGGAAAACAACAGACTGTTCTTACTGTACAGTGCAAAATTGTGAACCCATCCCTCATTTCTTTAGAATACACATCTGCTGTCCTTGGATACATTAGCAAGTGTGTCAATGATGTCACCACCACCAGGACTATGAAGTTCTACCCGAACCAGAAACCCTGGCTGAATGCAGAGGTATATACCCTGCTGAAAACCAGGGATGCTGCCTTCAGGTCTGGCAACTCACAGGAACCGAGGAGGACAAGGAAAGAGCTGGATGCTGGTATTAAGCAGCATATGTACAGAGGATCTATGGACATTTCTCCTCACAAGACCCCTGGAACATGTGGAGGGGCATTAGAGCATTAGGACATCAGAGACTATAAAAGCAGATGTGCACAATGCCCAAGGGACCCGACATTGCCTGATGTTTTCAACAGATTGTATGCATGCTTTGAAGACCTGAACAGACCACCCAGCACAAGACTCACCTCACCACCAGAAGACGAGTTCCTCAGCATGACCTCAGCTGAAGTAAAGATACCTTCAGGAGGATAAATCTTCACAAAGCAACTGGCCCAGACAACATCCTGGGGAAGGTACTGAAAGACTGTGCTGATCAGCTCTGCGAGGTGCTGGCCAACATCTTTAACTCCTCCCTCACCCTGGCAACAGTTCCCACCTGCCTGAAGACAGCCACCATCATCCCAGTTTCTAAAAGCTCTGCAGTGACTGGTCTGAATGACTATCTACATCAAAGCATCAACATCAGTGAGGACCCTCATCAGTATGCATACCACAAGATTCAATCTACAGAGGACGCCATCTCCTCTGTGGTCCACACTGCTCTCACCCACCTGAAGCAGAAGGACTCCTACATCCATATGTTCTTTGTGGACTTCACATCTGCCTTCAACACCATGAGTACCCAGACCCTGATGGACAAACTACTCAAACTAGGACTAAGCCCCTCCATATACAAGTGGGCCCTGGACTTCTTAACAAACAGACCACAGTCTATGAGGATTCACAACTTCACCTCATCCACCATAACCCTCAGCACTGGCTCCCCTCAGGGCCATGTATTGAACCCTCTCCTATTCACTCTGCTCACATATGACTGTGCACCTAATCATCCAGGCTGTCGTATTGTAAAGTTTGTAGACAATACAGCAGTGGTGGAATGCATCACAAACAACAATATGTCCAGCTACAGGCAGGAGGTGGAAAACTTGGAAAGCTGGTGCAGGAAGAACAACCTTCACATCAATGCGAAGAAGACAAAGGAGATGGTTGTGGACTTGAGACGGAGCAACCCCCACCGAATATAGGAGGATCTGTGGTGGAACGGGTCTCTAGTTACAAGTTGGGTGTGCACCTGGATGACAATCTCAGCTGGGGCAACAACACCACCAGCCTGCTCAAGAAAGCTCATCAGAGACTCTACTTCCTCAGACGGCTGAGACGAGCTGGTCTGGGAAGCTCAGTCCTCACCTCCTTCTACAGGTGTGCAGTGGAGAGCATCATGTGCTCCAGCATCAACGTGTGGCATGGAGGCTGCACAGCTGCAGAAAGAAAAGCTTTGCAGAGAGTGGTGAAGGCTGCACAGAAGTCTTTTGGAGTCAGTCTCCCCACCATCACAAACATCTACACCTCCAGATGCAGGAAGAGGGCCACCTGCATCATGAAGGACCCCACTCACCCAGCACGCACACTTTTTGCCCTGCTCCCCTCAGGCAGACGGTTGAGGAGCATTAAGTGTAGAACCACTAGACTGAGGAACAGCTTCTAACCTGAGGTTGTTAGACTCATGAATATCTAACCGGAATAATCACGGTGTTGCTGCGGTGTTCATTTGTCTTCATCTGCTCACACAGACTCATGTTCGTGCTGCTGTTCGGCATATTGTTTTTGTACTACCAGTGCTTAGTGTATTTTTAGTTAACGTTTTTCTTAGTTCATCTTAGATCTTATTACTGTTTTATTTTTATATTTTATACTTTTGTTGGATGTAAGTGGGAACCTGTGTAAATAATTTTGTTCCACCACATGTACCACATGTGGTGCGTATGACAAAGAACCTTGAATCCTAATTGGCTTTTCTAATGTTTGTGAATGTATTTGTACAACTTTGAGACAACTTCTGTTGTGACTTGGCACTACAGAAATAAACTGAATTGAAAATAAACAGATCACAGGAGTTAATAAATGTAATTAAAGTTAAATAACAATAGGAGTTTCTTTTTTTTTGTGTGTTTCAAATGTGGAGTATAAGCGACGTCTTTTATTTCAGTACTGAATGTATGTTTGAGGTCCTAACGGCAGGCTTTTTGAGAGGCAGAGCTATACAGGAGTCCTGATGCATGAAGATCTTGTTTCCTCACAGTTTCAACTTAATAAAGACAGAAAACAAAGAACAATACAGGATTGGCTTTCATTCCTGTTTGGCTTTAAAACAAAACCACTCATACATGACTAAATCTCTTACTGCTAGATGTGGGTCAGTCTACAGAAACCTCAGCTGAAAAAAAAACACTTGTCTCTGAAGCTTTAACCTCAATTCCACATGACTTGAGCTGGTGTAAAAATAAAATTGGCAGAGCAGAGAGAGAAAGAGTGAGCGTGTGTAAAGTTCAGGTTATCAGATGTGTGAAAATGTGCGATATTAGCAAGCTGTGCAAAGCATTTATTTTAGTGGTTTATAAATCCTCTGGTGGTTATCAATGTTAAAAACAAGTTCCGTCTTAAAGTACGCTGATGTACAATCACCCACTCAACACATGTCCAAAAATCTGCTTGTTCTTTCTTTTGTCAGCACTGAGCTTCAGGGTGAGGAAGGCCAAAAATAAGTTTGGATAATTAACTTGGACACTGTACCATCTCTAGATCTGAAAAAAGGAAGCCATAGGTATAGATCTTTTAAAACATTTAATTTCAAATTATTCTGTAATTCAATTGTGTTTTGCGTTGAAGACAGGTTCATTGGCATCGTGCTTATGTTAAACCTAAAGCTTTCAAAGTCAGTGTTGGCTTTATTCCTTGATCTAGAAAAACTAGAGCTGATTTAAAGAAAAGCGTGAGAAAAAAATATTTCAAGGGAAAAAATAATTGACAAATATTCATGTTGACTTTGACTTTAAAGAACTGCACAACAGTAAACCCAGTGTATTTATATCTTCACACCATCTTTAAGGAAAAGTTAGATGCTAAAATAAGCAATTGCTTTCTTGCAGGGAGAAAAGATTAGTAGATCAATACCACTTTACAGTCTGTGAACTAAATATACCAAACCACAGGCAGCAGGCGGGCAGGCTATAACATAGAGAGAAAAACAACTGACCATTAGATATCACTGCTGTATCTAAGCAGCTTCTATTAGGCTCAAATGTAACACTTTATGACTTAAAGTAAAATGTATAAACAGCTATGATTGTGTTTCCCTAGATTCAAAGCTAATCTGATCGGCAGATGTAATGTTTATGTTTTATACACACTATTGCAGACTAATGAGTAGTGAGCCTAATTATCAAAGTCAGAAGCAAATAAATTTAAGACATCTCACTAAACAGAAAACAGATTTATTGTTGAGTGATGCAGGTCTCTCATTAAGCCTCTACACTGCGGCAAAATGCCATTATAGATGATTTGCTTGTAAAAAAAAAAAAAGCACTATATAAAAAAAAATGTCAAGGAATGAAATACAGAAAAAACAGAATACTCATCTAATGCATACAAGGCAGTAATGTAAATATTTATAAAATTAAACCGACATGTTTGGACTAGCCATTAGCTTAATTACTAATGTATTAAAACATTTCAATCTCAAAAAATGTCGCATGTGTTCATGCAATCACTATTTTACAAACCTTTACATTGCCATTAATTGTGAGTTGCATTCATTCATTCAACCTTTATTTAGACAGGTAAATCCCATTGAGCCTCGAGGACTCATTTACAAGAGACCTGATAACATGGTTATAATATAACATGGTTATTTGAGGAAAATGTTCATGGTATATATATTCAAGAGTCCCCCAGGCTGCACCTGAAATGCTACAACTAGCTGCCACTGCTGCTCTTTGTGCTTACAAACAACAATAGAAATCTGTACCACTGCAAAAACCCTAATGTAAATGTTTATGAAATAACATTTTATAAGTGGTTGTGAAATTTTCTGAGTTCTTTAAGGCAGCAGCAATCTATTTTTGCCTTGGACCCTCCTGGACCTGCTTGGAATAGCTGTGAGATCACTAGTTTTGTCAGATTTAAATTTAGTTTCTCTAACTTGAAGTTGTATAAAGAGCCATCTACAACAGGTAAGATATTAATTACTTATAACCTCACAGAACCCCACTTAAAAAGATTTGAACTACTGCTCTGCATGTCACAAGTTAGTGTAAAAAAGATACTACAAATAATCTGAAACAGCTCAAGTCTTGTTTTAGCAATTTTCATCCACTTATTAGTCAGCCGCTGAACGGTGTTTTTATATAATACGGATAAATGGAGAAAATTGTTGCAACTAGAAGGTCTTGTTATGCATCCCTGTCTTATTTTTCATTTATGTATTTGCAATGTTTAAAATGTAAGAGTCCTCAAATAGAATGAGAGCTGACCCATTACCTGAAAACCATATGACTTTTAACCAAAACATCATGACTTTGAATAAAGCTTATAAGAAATGTTGGGCTCAGTAGGTGAAAGATGGGGTGCAAGGAATTAATACCACTCAGGAAAACAAACGATGTGGTGAGGTCTGGAAAATATATAACGAAATTACAGGCCAGAAAAATAACAGCAGATCCATCCTGAAGGCCGATTCTCCAGCAGAACAAGGAACCTCAGGAAAAGTCGCTTTGAAAAGCTTCTTGCTCCTACAAAATCTCCAAGAACCAATGCTTCATTTAAACCAAAAACCATCATTACTAGTAAGAGTCCAATACGCACCCATGACTTCACAACATTTGAGCTAGATGAAGTACTAAAGAGTATTCCAAACGGCAAGGTAGCTGGATTAGATGACATTCCGGGTGAAGTGTGGAAGATTGGGGCACTAAAAGAACAGTTGCTACAAGTCTGCAATAAGACATTTTAATGTCGACAAACCCGAGATCTGGTCCAGAATTGGTATAGCCCCTATTCCCGAAAAAGGAAATCTGGGTCTCCCAGAAAATTTCAGAGGAATCAGTCTGACTTCAATTGCAGCTAAACTCTGCAACAAAATGCTACTAAAAGAGTGCAGGTACACACTGATCTTGTATTAAGGAACAACTAAAAAGGTTTTAGAGAAGGACGCTCTACAACAGCAAAGATTCTCGCTCTTCGATGAATCATTGATCAAGTCAAAGAACCTATCAGCCGTGCTCACATTTATGGATTTCAAAAAAGCTTTTGATACAGTTGACAGAAAAAAAAAAAGATCAAAATACAGTGGTATGCTAAAGCACTATGGTATTTCTGAAAAAAAAAACAAAAAAAAAACAGTCCAGGCCATAAGCATCATGTTTAACAACACATTTGCCAAAATGTTGTCTGCCAATGGTGAAACAGACTTTTTTGAGGTCCTAGCAAGGGTGCTACAAGGAGCCACACTTGCTCCATACCTTTTTATTATTGTGGTGGACTGTGTAATGAGGTGTACCCTAAATAACCATGAACATCTTGGCTTTACACTCAATAAAACTACTGCCAGGAGAAAATGCCATCCATAATACATCACCGCTGACCTCAAGGTTCATGCTCAATCACCCAGGTAAAAAATCCAACAATGTTCATTCTGGTCATCCAGACAGATGAAACAGACTGAAGAAGACTTGTGGATAAAATATCACAGGTGAGCCATACTTCAAGCGACTCCTCCTTACCGCCATGTCCTTCAGCTACTTGCTTCTGGCCGGTTGTGTGATAGAGAGAGCTCCTATATTCCTTTAGAAAAAAATGGCAATGCAAAATATAGCACCAGTGCCCTAAAAAAACAAAGAGGTGTAGTTATTGCTGAGCTGAGATTCGTACGGTCTTGCTATGATGATCTTGCCCACATGAGAGCAAACAAAACCAGAGATGGGGAAGACTGGGTCTGGGCTGAATGTGGCCGGTCCAGGTCAGACCGGGTTTTCCAATGCATAAGAGGCATTACTAAAACATAACACAAGAGATTAAATGGGTGTTTTACTCATCTACACACGCCCTCAATGTCAAATGGCAAGATGAGTTGGCAAACAAGGACCTTTACAGAGACCTCCCACCAGTATCAGAAGCGATTAAAATCAGACAATTTAATTTTGCTGCTCATGGAGCCAAGAAGGAACGTGTCAGTTGGGTTTTATTCTGGGAATCGGCAAATGGTCACAGAGGAAGAGGACGACCAGCAACATCCTACATCAACAGGCTGATGGCTGATACAAGACTCTCTGTGCCTGAAATGAAATTGGCCATGATGGATCGGAGCATATGGT
The DNA here is from genome assembly GCF_014905685.2 of Nematolebias whitei. Classification (NCBI taxonomy): domain Eukaryota; kingdom Metazoa; phylum Chordata; class Actinopteri; order Cyprinodontiformes; family Rivulidae; genus Nematolebias; species Nematolebias whitei. The sequence goes on from NC_056517.1 coordinate 27,818,171, forward strand.
GAGACATCTGTGAGGACCGAAAAGTAACTAATTTGCAATGTTAAGTTTTCTGGATATAAAAAACACATCTATGGCATAGAAGCTGACATGCATCAGTGTTTCAAAGTAATAGTATGGCACTCCAAGCATTTCAGCCAAGAATAGTTGTGAAAAAAACAGCGGTCTGTCACAGCCAAAGATGTTATTATCACACAGAATGTATTTCCTCTCGTGCTGTTCACCTGTATGTCACAGCACGACACCAGGATACAGCCTAAATATAGTGAGGTGGTGTTTGCAGAATGTGAAGCATGGAAAAATCCATCTGGGTAATATTTACTGCCCAAGGGAGTAAAAAGTGACACACAAATTAAAATCTGTCAAATGAGTTTGATATATTCTTTACCACACACAATGTTTCTTTAGGATTTAGGTGGAGAAATGGGTGATCCCAGTGAGTGTCTCTTATTCCTTTGGGGGTAAATGCTGAGACATTTGTTTTAAAGGACAATCAGTTTAAGTGCTACCAATTTAGTTACAGCCCTTTGCGTTACTATAAGCATTTGTTTTATGATTTTGTTCTTAATGCTAGCAAAACACTGTGAGAAGTTTGGTATACATTGCATTATCTTTGGATAGGAATACCAAGATGTTTATATTGGAAAAGTTTGAATATTTTGCTTCATTAAATTTACTATTGTATTTACAGTTAGTGATGTGTAGTTATTCTAAGACAGACCCATTAGTGGCTGTGAGAAAAGTAGACTAGAGGCTCGTTTTCTCACAGGATCAGTCAGGGCAAGCCTTTCCTGAATTTCTTCCAAACTGCAACTTGTTTAATGATCATTAATGACCCACAGAAAGTTGAAAACCATAATCTTTTCATGCTGCAATACTGCTTAATGGGGTGTGTACCACGTGTTTTGCAACCCTAAATAAGCATGTCTGTCCATGAACACCACCCAGTTTCAACCAACACTATCAATATCTCTGTTAATTTGTTATTGGTCTACAAACAGTCTGGTTTTTCAAACTTGAATGTTTTTGTGTGCATTTTCCACATCTTTACTCTTGCTAAAAATGCCCTTAAGACACAAACTGAAATGCTTCTATTTGACAAGTGATGAAACAAATGTCTTAAATCTGTGTGAGGTTGTCACTTATATGTGGTCATCTATTTTTTGCTGAGCATCAGTAGTTTTGTGCTGTCTCGTAGAAAGCTGAATAAGTACTGTACATCAAGAGGCTACTATTAAGACAAGCTTCTGGTAGATAAACACTACTGAGGCTCTAAAGTGCAAAACATGCTCCAAACCAAAAACAAAACAACACAGATAAGATAAGATACTTTTTTACATAGCCCATTTGCCCTTATCTATATAAACAATACAGTAGACCCTCGCTTACCGCGAGGGATCCCTCAAGCCCCGCAACAAGTGAAAAACCACGATACAGAAATATATGTGTGTGTGTGGGGCAGGTGTGGCTGAGTGGTTAGAGCAGTCATCCTCCAATGCGATAGTTGGGGAGGGGGTTTCGAATCCACCAGCAGTCACATGCTGAAGTGTCCCTGGGCAAGACACTGAACCCCTCATAGCTTCTGATGTGTGTCCCATCAGTGTATGAATGTGATCTAAAGCACTGATTAGTCTCATTAGAATGATTTGTTCCATTAGCTTTGTAGAGATCTAGTAGAGTTCTGTATGAGTGGGTAAATGAGGACACAGATTGTAGTGTAAAGCGCTTTGAGTATCTTGAAATAAGATAGAAAAGTGCTATATAAGTACAGTCCATTTACCATTACCATTTATCTTAAAAACGCTACATTT
>NC_056517.1:27829978-27836097 GCF_014905685.2 Nematolebias whitei
CCCCCCCCCCGGAGCCAAGCCTCGCGGAAGCTTCCGGAGCGAAGCTGCCCAGGTCGGAGCAGCGTCCCGTTCCTCCGGAGGAACCAGACGGCGACCACGCTCTCCAATCGAGCCCACCGACGTGTTTTCAGGCAGCCGCAGTTAGCAACAACGTGCGCTGCTAGCATATAGCATGTCCAAGGGACTGAAGGCCGCAGACCTGCCTTGGAGACGAAGAACTCCCTCTGTAAGGCAGCTGACGCCAGCTCAACATGTGTGCCTCTCCCACGGTTTGCCTGTCGAGGACTGCAGCGCGGATGACGATGATCCATCGACCCACCTGGCTTTGTTACGCCCCTCGCTGCCGGAGAAACTGCACAAGACCTGATGAAGCCATCGCGGACGCGCTGTTCAGAGCAGCTTCAAACCATGCTGGCGAAGTGAAACAGTCGGAGGAGGTGCCAGAAGCTGTGCGCCACCTCATCAAGCCGCGCGGCCCACCCCGTCCCGCTGGAGGGACCGTCGCGAGCAAGCTTCGACTTTTCCACGGCCGCGGCTCTCACTGAGTTCCACCACCAGCCCCGCCCGTCAGAATCCAGCCCTCTTCACTCTGGCAGCCTTGCAGCTCAGCGTTTCCCCAGAGTTCGCCTGCAAGACAGCGCTCTGGGCAAACAATCGCAGAGTTCATGAGAGAGAATTTTCTCAAAATGACGGTCTCCGGAGGGTGTGTGTAAAAGTGACACGAAAGTTGAAATAAATCATCATTAATGATCAAAGTGTCTGTTTTTTAGCCAGTCTGTAAGCTCGGATGAGCTCACAGCGGCCGCACACATAAGAGCCGGTGTCCTTAATAAGGTTTTTTAAACTCACCGCCGCTCCAAGACATTACTAGTCGCTTACAGGGCATGATGGTAAGTGAAAATAACTCGTTATAATCCCGGGCTGCACGTTTTTCACCCAAGCTATGTCAACTCGCACTCGTGGGATGAAACAGCCCCACACACGAGCCGGTGTCCTTAAATAAAGGTTTTAAACTCACCGTCGCTCTAAGACATGACGAGTCGATCACAGAACAGCCTCCACACATGAGCCGGTGTCCTTAATTAAAGGTTTTTAAACTCACCGTCGCTCTAGACATAACGAGTCGATCACGGCACAATGGTAAGCGAAAATAACTCGTTACCAACTAGAACTGCACGATCCTCACTCAAGCGGTGTCAACTCGCACTCGTGGGATGGAACAGCCTCCACATGAGCCGGTGTCCTTAAATAGGGTTTTAACTCACCGCCGCTCTAGACATGACGAGTCGATCACTAAATGAACAGCCTCATCCAACGGCGCTGCGTTGATGCTGGCGCACACACAGCTGCCGGCGCTAACCAGCTCACATCGGTATAAATGTGGTCCGCAGGCTGGTTCGGGTGGAGGTCCCTTCTCTCTCACAAGAAACGACACCCGTCTCAACGAATCAAACGCGGGCAGCCGTCACCCACTGCGTCTCAGCTTTCGGCAGCTCACCGCAGCTTAAACGTGAAGCAGCTGAAGAACCCGGTAATGAGTCCCTCCTCCCTCCAGAGCGCGCCCCTCCAGCGAGAGCGGCGCGCGTCCCTCCAGAGAACAACGTGTGCTCCCGCGGGGCTAGCAGCCTTCACTCCAACAGCACGGCGTTAATGAAGTCACGCCCTCCGCCTTTTCAACGTTCGCACAGCGACGTCAAACGCGCAGCCCCACCGCGTCATCAGCTGTCACACGCTTCGCCTTCAGCTCAAGTCTCGCCCGGGATCACACAGAAAACATTCCCGCAACGCATGACGGCGGTTGAGGGGCGGAACGTTACGTAGAGTGGCTAAAACATGCTCGCCGTTTTTCAGATGGATGGACAAGGTTTTATGCAAATGGTACAAGTTACAGTTTGCAACCCGAACCCCTCCATTCAGAGGAGTTATAAAAACGGTTCCGTCATCATCAGACTGATTCTCATCCCTAAATGCAGAAATCCAAGTGTTTTCTGATAAAAGTAATCTACAGAGTCCCCCAACGGAGAGGAAACACAAGGTTTTTACTCACGGATCGGAGGGGTGAGACCGTTTTTGGATCTGTTGTTTAACATCCAGAGAACGCATACTGATCATCCTAACACAGAGACGAGAGTTTTTGTTTTACCTGGATGATCTGCTGCTCCTGTCACTTCAGACAGGAGGCGCTGATGCAGGATCAGGTGTTGACATCACACCTGTTAAATCTGGGCTTCGCCATAAATTGGAAGGAAGCTCGATTTTCCCGGCCCAGACATTTGTTTCTGGGAGTGGAATTAAGTTCAACCACCATGAAAGCTCGTTTATCACAAACTAGATTCGACACTTTTTTAAAAAAGTCAACTCAGCCACGTAAGACCTGGCAAGTGATAACAGCTGTCTCCGTCACGAAGCTGTTGGAAATGATGTCACTCACACAGTGTTTTCCGCTGGTTTGTTACACATGAGACGCCTCCAGAGGTGGTTCTGCACGTCTGCATGTGGATCCAGTAAAAAAACAAAACGACGGATGATCATTGTCCCTTCCTCTGTGAGAGCAGACCTCTGACTCTGGGGAAACACCTTGTTTCTGTCAGAGGGAGTCCCCCTCAGCAGACCCACGTCACGGGTCAGTCTTCACGGACACGTTGCTGTCAGGCTGGGGGGGGGGGGGGGGACATGCCTATCTCAAGCAGTAGGGGCGCTGTGGCCCCACTACACATCAGCCCACATCAATGTTTTGGAGTGTCGCACAGCACTGAATATGATTCAACACTTTGCTCCCGTGCTACAGAATCAACACGTGTTGATTCACACAGACAACATGACGACTGCTGCGTACATAACCATCAAGGGTGTGCGTTCAGCCCAGATGTTACACATTGCGCGAAAGCTACTGTGTTGGGCTCATCAACCTGCTCTCTATTAGAGCGGTTTTACATATCCGGTGTTCTGAACAGAGGGGCAGATGTGACGTCCAGGGGCGGCCCACGTCACGTGGACCGGACCCTCCATCCAGATCTGATGTTTTCAGACGCAGCAGAAGTTGGCAAAGCAGCTGTGGACCTGTTTGCGACGCGAGAAGAACGCTCAGTGTCAACTATGGTTTTCCCTGAGCCCGCGAGACGATCCATCGCTGGGGGGGGGACGCATTTGCTCACAGCCCGTGGTCCAAAACGCTTTTATACGCGTTTCTTTTCCCCCACCTCCTCTGTTTTTTACGGTTCCTGAACCGAGTTCAGGAGGAGGGATGGACAGCTCTCCTGGTGGCTCCCGGCGTGTGAACGCACCATGGTTCCCAGGCCTGCAACGTCTGTTGTCGGGTCGCCGTGGAACTGTCGTGGAGGGAGGATGCTCTCCTTCAGGCAGGAGGAGCGACCAAGAGTTACCCAGAAATAGGTCAGCACCTGTGGGTCTGACCGCTGAGCGGTCCCACTTAGAGGATGGGTCTCCCTCAGGAGATAGTGTGCACAATTCAAGATTCACGTGCTGCATCTACCACAGTTCTGTACACATCAAAGGGGACGGCTTTTCAGCGCTGGTGTACAGAGAAGGTTTAGAGGCCACCTCATGCCTTTTTAGGCGGCGTGTTGTTTTTCTACAACAGCTGATGGATAGGGAGTTGGCTTCAGTACGCTTTAACGTACGTTGCAGTCATCTCTTCCTGCCACGAAGGTTTCGGAGACAGAACAGCTTTTAATCACCCGCTGATGAAGCGTTTTTCTAAAAGATGTTCAGAGACACAGGCCTGCTTCACGTCCACTTGCTCCACAGTGGGATTTAACGCTGGTCCTGCGAGTCCTGATCAAAGCTTCAATTGAGCCTCTGGATCAGGTTTTCACTTAAATTCTTGTCTCTTTAAACAGCCCTGCTGCTGGTTTTAACACCCGCTAAGAGGGTAAGTAATTATCTGCCCTCTCTGTTGCTTCGTCATGCCTTAGAATTTAGGCTGACGGGCAGCTCAGCTGATTTAAGACCAACCCAGCTTTTATGCCTAAAACATCACGAGCTCTTTTAAATCAAGAGTGATATCGTTGGAGGGGTCTTCTCCCCCCCACAGATCAGAAGAGGAAGCATCTTTTCATCTTCTCTGCCCGGTGCGGGCGTTGACGTGTTACATAACGCGCACAGCTGCAATGCGTTTCAAACTCAACAATTGTTTGTGCATTATAGAGATGCTTCTGCAGGTCGCCGTTATCCATCCAGCGCTTGTCACACTGGCTGTGTGAGGCCTTTTCTGAAGCCTACAGAGCATCAGATTTAGAGCCTCCTGTCAACCTCTAAGCACACTCGACCAGGGGTATCGCATCTTCGACTGCTCTGCATAATGGTATGTCAATGCAGGACATTTGCACTGCGGCTGCATGGTCAACACCCTGCTCATTTATTCGCTTTTACCTACGTGATGTAACGGCTCGTTCCATGACACATTCTGTCCTTAGTGCTCTAACAGAATGAATATTATTGTTCTCATGGAACTCTGTTTAAGCTCACTTCTGTCTGCATGCATTACAGTGTGAGATGTTGTTATCAGTCACAAGTCGTGTCTGTGATTTTGGTTCTATTGTCATTAATCAGTTCATGATTATTGTTACCAATCAGTTCATTTGATCAATAATCAATTCATGGACATTAATCTGTTATACTGTTCAGCCATGAACCAGTTGGTTCATGCCCCCCCCCCCCTCTTTTCAACTTCTTCTTCCCGTTGAAGTTTTCCGGGGCATTCATGCTTTGTCAGAACGCATAGTTACTCAACATGCGTCTGTGCATGGCACATAATTACGCGATGCGTAGTTATGCACACGGGGAGCTGAGTGACAAGACGTTTTTTGGGCATGCTTCCGCTTCTTACTGTGTTTGAATGGACCCAGTGAGGCGAGGACCACATCGGCTTCGCCCTTTACCCACTAAAGCGAAGGCCTTAAAGGGCGAAGCTTATACGACATAGAACGTTGGTTACGTACTGTAACCCCAGATTCTATGAGTATAAGCGTAGCCCTTTAAGCGTCGGGCCTCACTGGCTCCTAAATGGCTGAAGAAAAAGCTATTTTGGGAGCCGATTTCCCGCTCTTAACGTAATTTATACGGACCGGGTGGGGCCCACACAGCAGGTGGGCGTGGACTAATTTTTTTTCAGTGCTTATGCTCTGCATAACGGGATAAACCCACTAAAGCGAAGGCCTTAAAGGGCTACGCTTATACTCATAGAATCTGGGGTTACAGTACGTAACCAACGTTTTCTGCTTTGTTTGCAACTTAAATTAGGTGCAAAATTATATTTGGTAAAAAATAGAAGTGATTTTATAACAAAGAAACTGTTTTAGCTATTTTAGTCTCTGTAGTGTAGTTGAAAGAAATTCTAAAATTGTGTCAAAGACAAATCGGGCATGTCTGACTGGGAGGAGACCCCCGGGAAGACCCAGGACTTTGTTTTCCAATGACTACAGACCAGTTGCTCTTACTCCACTGGTGTTGAAATGTTTTGAAAAGATAGTCAGGAGGCACATCACTTCACTCCTCACACAAACACTTGACCCCCACCAATTTGCTTACAGAGCTGATAGATCAAATGATGAAGCCATAAGCACAGCCCTCCATGTTTCTGTGTCCCACCTGGAGAACAAAGAGAGCTATGTGCAGATACTCTTCATAGACTATAGCTTTGCTTTCAACACCATCCTCCCCAACAAACTGGTGGACAAACTGGGGGAAATGGAACTTCCACACGCCACCTGCACAGTTTCAACAGTTTCCTTTTTGACCGCATGTTAGAGGGTTCAAGTGGGCCATCACACATCCATAGCCCTCAGCCTCAACAGGAGAGCCCCCAGGGCTGTGTGCTGAGCCCCCTGCTCTATGCCCTCTGCATACATGACAGCACCCTTGTTCACCACTGCAATACCATAGTTAAATGTGTGGAGGAGGTGGGGCTCATCAGTGGGGGGGATGAGTCCGCCTGCAGGGACAAGGTGGAACAACTGACAGCTTGGTACAAGGGAAACAATCAGCTCCTCATGGATGGATGGATAATAATAATAATAATAATAATAATAATAATAATAATAATAATAATACAACAACAACAACAACAACAACAACAACAACAACAACAACAACAACAA
>NC_056517.1:27836107-27861608 GCF_014905685.2 Nematolebias whitei
AACAACAACAACAACAACAACAACAACAACAACAACAACAACAACAATAATAATAATAATAATAATAATAATAATAATGTGAGGCCATGTAGTCAGGGCTTTAAATGCAAAACATGTGTCTGCAAGCTGCATCAGAAGAGGAAACTGGATCCAGAGTTGCAACCAGCAAACAAGAAGACCTGCCTCCCTCAAAAACAGAAACCTCATGAAGGCTGCAGTTTTAATATTTTAGTGGGATAAAAAGAACAATGAACTCTCACAGATAAGAAGAAACAAAGCCATTTAGGACTAAGAAAAATAAAACTGCAGCAAACAAATTTAAAGAGGTTTATTAGCTGCGATGTTTCAAATTTTGACCACATAGCAAAAGTGACATTTCATTGACAATCTATAACTAGACAAAGTTAATTTTAAGTTAGAAAAGAGTGATTTGTTTCCTGCTTCCATTGAATAGATATACTCATATAAAATTAATGTCTCCTTTCATTGTCGAACAGTGTAACCTATGCAATTCAAACCATTCATCTTTAGAGTTCTCTCCAGTATCTTCCAGTTAATCGAGGAGACATCTTTTTATTTTGTGTAGCCTGTACCGACTTGTGTGCATGTGTGGCTTTCCTCTCTCCTTCAGGCTGTTGAGCCCATATATTAGGATGAAGGAGGTGGGCATGTACTCATGTACAGTTTTTATCCAATCCAATGTTAAAATAAATTAGTTTTCTCACAAAAACAAATTGTTGTCTAGTAAAAATGGTTATTAAATTTCATGTCTGTAAAACTCTACAGAAAGATGGGCAAAGATGCATGTCAAAGACAGAGGGAGTGAGAGAAACAAGAGGTCAGCAGGGCATGAAGAAGCGTAGGAGACATCAGAGACATGGTTTTCCACCCGTCCATCTGTCCACTCTAAACAAACAGTCCAGTCATTAGCCTGGCTCCAGCTGTTATGTATTAGCCTCCAAGTTGGGAGGACTGCTCATTTATATGTGCTCACACACAAGCACACATTCAAGGAAACACAAGGAGAGCTTCAAATCTGTCCAAAACTGTACTTGTGAAATATTTTTAAATGGCAGAATCTCATCAGCTTCAGGGTTAACACATATTATTAGACTCACAAGAGGCTCTCCATCCTTGGTTTAAGAGCAGAGAGCAATACATTTTGTTTTGATTCAAGATAATGGAAAAAAAAAAAAAAAAAACTTTCAAAACACAGCATTAGCCTTGGAAAAGGATGCCCATAAAGACTAATTATTTTTTTCAAGACACATGAAATCACTTGTTTTAATACCACCTTATGTTATATGGCTATTTATTAAATTAAATATGTGTTTTTCTGAACTGGAAGTGAACAGCGAATGCAAGTCCAGTAGTCCCCTCGCTATTTCACAGTTCGTTTTTCGCTGACTTGCTCTATCACGGTTTTTCAAAGTAAGATTGGACATGACACACAAATGGCTGATTGATGGATGAGCTGTACGATAGGCATGGACTTTTTTTATTTAAAATAAATTATTTTAAATTATTTAGCACCTGCTGCACCTGTGTGCAGCCCACAGCTGCAGGAGACGCTTCCTCCTGCAGAGTGTCATATCTCTGCTCTGCAGTGGAGAAGTGGGCGTGGCCGAGAGCACTGACAGGTGGCAGAGAGCAGCCGGCCACTAAACTAAACGCATAAACTTCGGCCACCCTAATCATTTGAGGAAACTATTCTTTAAAGCGATATAAAAACTAGATAGCATAGCTTCTTCAGGGGTGGACGGTTTACACCCACACAAACAAACACACACACATACACACATGATGTGTGATGGTGGTGGTCATCTTGAATTTTGACATGGCAACCCAATTTTTTGATAAGAAACCTTCTTACACCTAGATGCAATCACACACCACAAAGGATGTTAGCCTGCTGCTCATTTTTCAAGCTATAACGCTCACAACATTTACAGATAGATGTATGGATGGAGAGTATTTCCAATTCCCCCTTTTCGCTTCGCCACGGGGGACAATTATTAACTATAGACAATAAAAGAACCAATCCACAAGAAATTATTTAACTATTTGCAAGCAGATTTGTCCTTTACTTCTAAAAGACATGAGCATATACAAAAATAAAATAACACACCTTTGGACAGCAAACTGTGAACATCAGTGGGTTATTTGAGGCTCCAATTTGTTTTAAACTTGAATGAGAAAAGAAATGGTAAATGGTAAATGGACTGCACTTATATAGCACTTTTCTATCTTATCAAGACACTCAAAGCACTTTACAATCTGTGCCCTCATTTACACATTCATACAGCACTTTATTAGATCTGTACAAAGAATAATCAGTGCTTTATCACATTCATACAAAACCAGAACATTTTCATTTACTTTCAAAATAATTATCAGTATTCCTACCTATTGTTTTTGGATGGCTGTAAGACACTTCAAAGTTAGTTTTTGTTAAAATTACCATTTACAAATGAATGGAGGTGATTTAGCACATAATAATAATAATAATAATAATAATAATAATAATAATAAAAACATTTGGGGAAGAGAATGGCTCTTAAAAATCCACTGTGACAATTAAAAAGAATGAATATGCATCAGAAAAAGAACAGTTTAATGACAGAGTTTTGTTTCAACAGTTTGCTTGTAAAATCCAGTAGAAATTGATGTTTTGTATGGTTAAAGGTACAGCAGCAAACTGAAACTCTTATATGTTGGCAATAATGCACCATAAAATTGAGACTGAGGTTAAAACGAAAAGAAAAACTATTGAGCGCAAAAGGAGATATATATAATAAAAATAAAAAAAACACCTCACAAGGCTCATTTTATTGTGTGAAGTTTGACGTCTACTTAGGAAGCTCTATAAAAATCCAAGAGTACATTTGTTAGACGTTTTGTCTTGGTTGAGTCTTTAAACTCTAAAGATGTCCACAAATTCCAGTTTAAAAGTTTTATCAACCAAGATGTGCAAATTACATCATTAAGAATAAATTTGCCTAGAGCTGTTCAGTTTTGATGCATGATTTATTAAACAAACAACAACAACAAAAAAAAAAAGCAATTTTACCCACTGCAACAATGACTTTCCAGATATTTGGTAAGAAAATCTTAGTTTTCTTTTTCTCTAAATCCTTTTTGGGTGAAAATCTTTTTCTAAACTAGGCGAGTTCCAGAACCACAATACAGACGTCAGGATCTGGTGTCACAATAAGACAAAGGATATGTTATTCCCAATCAATCCCCTCATTTATCTTTAATGAGGCATATCTTTGCCAAGCACTACAATACAGTAAAGGAGTAGAAGAAAACAATACCGTAGTCCCTCGTGACTTCTCGGTTAGTTTATTGTGGACTCACTCTAGCGCGGTTTTACAAAATAAGACTGGACATGACACACAAAAGGCTGAATGATGGATGAGCTGCAAGATTGGCATGGAATTAAAAAATATATATATATATTTTAAATTTCGTACCTGTGTGCAGCCCACAGCTGAGCAAAAAGCTTCCTCCTGCAAATGATCAATCTCCGCTAGAGCTGTCATTTCTAACCCGAGCCCTACGCCCGGCCCCACCCGACCCAAATTCGGGGTGGGGCGGGGCATGATATTGTGCTGGATGGGCAGGCCGGGTCGGTGTCAGGCTTTTGATAGGGTCAGGATCAGCCGCGATCCAATTATATGATAACATTCCTGCCATACAGTCACCAGCCGCACGTGGTCATTTCACCGTGAGCTGACCAGCCTTGAAAGACATAAAAAGTTCAGTTAAACTTCATATGGGACTATACTGCCAGGAAGCGACCCAACGCCCAAATGGACGTTCATTCAGCCACTGCACTCAGCGGATGTGCACGGCCGATGACCCAAACAGGTGAGATCCCAAAGCAGACGTGTCAGAGCGGTCCATGTCTGACTAAATCAGAATGCAGGTAGAAGCAGGGATTAAATGCTCTTTGATGGCCATAAAAGGGCAAACACCCACTAAGCTCCGATCTTCTGTCCCTTTAATTCAGCTGTGCGTCGCTGATCGTTAATAACTAATTAAAAATGTCGTGTTTTTTCCAGGTTCGGACCTGTAATTACTGTTAATTCGTCGGGTCGGGTGAGGTTCGGAAATGATGACTGCAGGCTGGGGCCGGGTCGGATTGGATCATTGGGGCCCAAATGCAATTCCAATCTCCGCTCTGCAGCGGAGAAGTGGGCGTGGCCAAGAACGGCAGGTGGCAGAGTGCAGTGGAGGCAGAGGGCTTAAATCATTACATTCTGTGCTCTTTTAGAGCATTTAGAGTTTAGAAATATTGTTTAGAATATTCATACTGTATACTAAAATAAACTACTACTTACTACTTGTACTACTATTCCTATGTCACAGTTTTTCACTTATCACAGTTCTTCAGGGTACTGATCCCCCGCGATAAACGAGGGACTACTGTAATTAAAATTCTAGATAAACATGAGCAGCTAGTTCAGAGTTTGAGAAGCTAAAAACTTGAGTGTTTGTGTGAACAGGAAGAACAAAAGCTGAACGTTGGATGTATGGAGAGCAGAAAGGGATTAAATTTGTTCACTTTAATATGCCCCAAGTGTCTAATAAACCTGAATATATCTGACACCAGTTTATAAACGAGCACCATTTACGTAAGTATAAACAGAACAGTAGCATTCTCCAAGGTGAAAGACAATGTGTGAGGGTTTAATTATTTATTTATTTTATATTTTCACATTTGGAGATAGTATTCAGATTTATGTTGCCTTTGAATTGTGCATCAAGTTTAGGCTGAATTAACAAACTTTTCCAATAAAAAAACAAAAAAAACAAAGATATACTTTGTAGTTTTGGAGCTTATCGAACTTTACTGTTCACACATGATTTGTAGAACTGTTTAAAGTTAAAATGGACATGTAAGACTGTACAATATGACTTACTGTATTAATTTAATTATTTATTTACATTCAAGGTGGAAAGTCCCACCTTGTCAAGACCTGTTGATCTCAGATGGAGCATTATACTTTCGGTTCCCACCATTAATACAAAAGTAATTTGACACAAAGTACAAGTTTCAGATTTCCACAAAACCATTTAAAAAATAAGTAAGACTTTTCTCTAGGTGAAGAATCAGAGTGTATAATTCACTAAAAATGAACTTTCTTTTAACTGGTACACATCCTTTTATTGTATGATAATTTAGCGAAGGGACATTAAAAAAGTGGCATAGGAAAGAAATTAAAGAGAACAAAGTTGTATTCTGAACCGTGATAACCCAGAAGGCTTGCCACACTTTATTGTAGAGCGCTCCAGACATGAAATAATCTAAAAAAAAGACTGCACAGTCACAGGAACAGAAAAAAGACAAGTGTCTTACTAAAATTCTCATTTAAACTGCATGCAAAAAATGCTAAAGATGTTTACAATACAAACGTGCAGCTTTGTTTTATGTTTTTTTTTCCTCTCTTGGTGCTCGCTCTGGAATTTCAAGGACCAGCATGCCCGTTTTATTTTAAATGTAGTAAAGCTATGATTAATTGGGTTTCCACAAAGGCACACGTGAATGCTGACTGTTTCATTTAAGGAACTCCTGCATTTGTGTGACAAATCTCTACCATGGAACTCACAAGATTAACATTTGACAGATTGTATTTAGATATTTCTTAACTTTAAAGAGTCTGTTTTAACTAGAAGTGAGAAATTTTAATGTCTAATCTGAAGCGTTATAAAGGTATACAGAAGGTTTGACAGGTTTGTGAGATTTTTAAAAGGAACAATAATGCTCATGAATGAATCAGAAGTGTTTGTATGCTCTCAGTGTTAGAGGATGAAAAGCAGGACAACAGCTCAATCAGCCACCACAGAAACCGAAACTGTAAAGAAAACCATATTCATTGTTTGGATTTATGACCATGAATGGACAGCTTTGTTTAGAGATTTATTCAGAGAAGAAGCAGATTTTGAAAGAAGTTAGAAGTTACGGCACATAATCTCAGACTGCATACAGCTCAGTCCTACAAAGATAAGATAAGGTCTAAAGACAACAAAGAAAAAAAATATAACAAACCGAACTCCATCTCCAGATGGATTTTCCTCCGATACTGGCTCTTTGTTTGCTTCACAATGGTGAAGAGCAGGCTTATTTGGACGTAAAGACGTCCTCAAACAGATTGAGTTACCAAAAAGAGTCAGCAATTTATTAACAACAGGGTTGCTCCAGGTTTCGCTTCACTTGATGAGTGACTTTGTGTTCTCCGTTTTCTCTTTGGGAAAATGTGTTTTCATTGTTTTAACGTTTGTGCTCTAGGGTTTCTGAAAAGCTAGCATGACGAGGCAGATCTCTGGTCCTGAACTACAGGCAACCTTGTTCCGTCAGTCAGAGACAATCAGCTGTGAGACTCCATTCATGACGATAATAGGGGTCTCACATATGAATAATTTTAAATCCCATCTCAACTGAATCTTTAATTTAATCTTTAATCTTTAATAACTAAATATTACTATAATATTTATGGATTTACTATTATATTTATGAGTAAATTAGTCTTTATTGTGATTTACAAAGTGCTTATTATGATTAAACATATTCCTAGTCACGGATGCAGGTGATTCTGTGCTGCTTATCCTATTGGATCTTATATTTGCTTTTGACACGATCAACCATGAGAACCTCATTTTTTGGCTGAAGCAGTGTGTAGGCATCACAGTGTCAGCCCTCAAATGGTTTAGATGCTACCTCTGACAAAACATTTTGTGTCAACATCAAGGACTTTAGTTCAACATCGACAGCTCTTCGGTGGGGGTACCACAGGGTTCAATCCTCAGTCCTCTTCTATTTTCTATATACCTGCTGCCACTAGGTGCCATTTTCTGTAAGCATAATATACCCTTTCATTTCTATGCCAAAGACTGTCAAATTTACTTCCCTCTGAAGCACAGTGGTGCATGTTCTATTTAACCTCTTCTTGACTGCCTGGCCTACATCAGGGACTGGATGACTTTAAATTTCTTGTTTTAATGAGAAGAAGACTGAAGTCATGCTGTTTCCTCATAATGGCACAATCAAGAACCACTGTATTGACCTTTCCTCTCTAGCCCCGCTAGAGAAACAGAGTCACTAATCTGGGAGTGACAATGGACCCTTCCATGAAACGTAACAGTCATGTAAACATGATTGTTAAAACATGCTTTTTCAGTTGAGGTGACTGTCTAAATTGAAGCCCATACTGTCCAAAAATAACCTTGAGACCGTATTACATGCATTCATAACATCCAGGCTTGATTACTGCAGTGCGCTTCTGTCTGGAATCAGTCATACCTCCATTGCACATTTATGACTGGTCCAAACTGCTGAAGCCCAATTTGTAACCAGTATAGACAAAAGAGAACACATTACACCAGTTTTGGCCTCCTTGCACTGGCTCCCGGTTCACTTTCGAATTCAGTTCAAAATTCTTCTGTATGTTTTTAAATCACTGAACATTTCTGCCCCCTCTTATCTCGCTGATCTGCTGCAGCCATATGTCCCACAGCGTTCTCTGAGGACTGCAAATCAGATGCTTCTATTGGTTCCAGGAACCCATCTTAAGCTCAGAGTTGACAGGGCCTTCTCTGTTGCAGGTTCAAGACTGTGGAATGAGTGCATGTCAGGCAGGCTCCCCCTCTCACTGTTTAAGTCTCATTTAAAAATCCACTTTTATTCCCTGGCTTTTGACACAGTGTGATTGTTCTTAACCTGTCTGTATTCTACAATGTTAGCCAGTTGTTATTATCTTCTTCAATTTGGATCCATGTTTTTTTGTTTCTTATTTTTTGCTCTGCACTTTGCTTGTTTCGATTGTACAGCACTTTGGTTTGTCTCGTTGCCGTTTTAAGCGCTTTGTAAATAAAGCGGTATGGTATGATACATTTTTGGAATTTAATAATTTTGAATCTATTTATTTAGGTTTTTTTATTTACTGTAGGGTTTCATTCTCCACATTAGTGTTACTTACATTCTGTATTATTTATCTTTAAAATTTCTGAATAAAGAAAAAAACATTTACTTTGACCCAATAACTAGATATTCAAATGTGGTCCAAGCTGATTTATCAGGTCATAATGACAGGCAGAGCACAAGTTGTCTCAAAAGACTCTGGGAGTCAATTATGCCACAGTGATCTAGGCCATAGATTGCACTTTAATAATATAAGTAACTAATTACCGCCTTGCAAGCTTCCCGCCTCTTCTGCGCGCCTCAATCATTATCGCCCACTGGCCTTAAATCACAGACTACAACCAGACTTTAAAGGGAAAATTAGCAGCCTCCTTGTGTGTTGTCATTATGTGCAACATATTATCTAATATTTTTATTCTTGTATTTAATGTGAATAGGACAGCAAGCTACAGTTCTGTGTAGCTGCTTTGCAACATGCTATGAGGAACTTTCATGCCATATATGTGGACCGAGCTGAAACATGCATACAGAACCTAAAAAGCTAAGCAAGAGGCTGAACTCAAACATGTAGAAACCTCAATAACAGAGATGAATATGAGCAAGTGTCTCATGAATCTTTCTGACTTTGTAAGCATGACATAAACAGGCAAAGGGCACAAATATGAAAAAATGGTGAGATGATTTGTGTCAAACTTGATGCACTAACCTGAGGTCCAGATAGTGCAGCAGGGGATCGGCAGCCGCACCCAGCACCCAGACAGTAAAGACCACCAGAAGCAGTGTGGTGGTGAGGATGGTTTGCTTTGCTACTGTTGATGTGTCTCTAATGGCCAGGCTGAAAGCAACCACCCCCCTCAAACCTGAGGAAAGAAAAACAAGACTTTGTCAAAATAGGTCAATTAAAGCCATCAATCAAACCACCAGGCAACCATCAAGCAGCCAGTAATTTGAGACAGGCAACAAAAAGCAATCTAAATAATTACTCTACTCAAAGGAAAACAGCCTATCACTATCAATCAATCAACCTTTATTTATACAGGTAAATCCCATTGAGCCTCGAGGACTCATTTACAAGAGAGACCTGATTTCAACAAAGAAAGATGACAACAATGGACAACAGCAACAACAATAAGCAGTTATAAAAACTCATACTACAGTTTTTTTTTGTTTGTTTTTTTTAACAAATAGGATGGCTAAAAGGAAAAAGGTAACAAAACCAAAAAAACTGCTAGATTCCGAGACAAATGTATAAAACTAAAAACAGGAACATGTCTGCATTGGTCCCTGCCAGGAGTCCAACAGATTCTTAAAGCCACTTAGAGAGGTCAAGGTCGAGAGCTTCAAATCTTTTTGTAAGATATTCCAGGAAACAGGAGCGGAGTAGGAGAAGGCCCTTTTGCCTAGTTCAGTCCTCACTGGGGGAACACTGCAGGTAATAATGTCCTGAGAGCGCACTCCGTAGCTGCACTCACGCAGAGACATGTAGGAGGAGATGTATGAAGGCAGCAGACCAAGAAGTGATTTAAAGATGAAAATGTACCAGTGAGAGAGTCTGCGTGAAGTTAATGATGTCCAGTTAACCAATGAATACAGGGTGCAGTGGTGGGTACGATAATCACAGCCAGTTATGAATCTTAGTGCACCATGATAGACAGCATCCAACATCTGCAGGGTTCTTGTAGGAGCGTTCATGTAAATAATATCACCAAAATCAATTGAGGGAAGGAAAGTCACAGATACAAGGCGTTTTCTAGCATTCAGGGTTAGACAGGATCTGTTTCTGAAAAAGAAACCCAGTTTAATTTTCAGTTTCTTTACCAAGTTTTCCACATGGAGCTTAAAAGAAAGATGTGAGTCGACCAAGATACCCATTGATATACCATCAATGTCCACTTGCTGGACAACAAATAGCCCTAAAACAATTTTTTGTACAGTGATAATAGCACCTAAAGGAAAAACATTTTCCACAGGGAATCAGTTTTTCCTATGGGAAACAAGACAGGGGAGATGCAAGTTGTGATAAATTCAGTAAAATAGCTAAATAAGGGCTTTTTACAAATACATTCTCTTACATAAGGACAAAAGTGGGTCAGGTAAGCAGAGGAGCATGCTGCTGTGAAGTCATTCCACATCACATTGCAAAATAAATCTTTACGCTGCATCTTCAAAATGTACATGGTGCCAACCAGTCACAAATACTAAAACAAGATCATTTATTTCCTCTTCTTCAATAGAAAAAACAGAAATAGAGCAGTGATCTATAAACGTATCTAAGAGAAGAGCAGAAGGAAACAGTACCTGAAAACAGCATGAAGTGTTGGAAGGCGGGGGATATCTTGTTCGAACGACCGAGGTTTAGCAGGAAAGATAAAGGGTAGATGTTGCATGCTCTTGAAATAAAGATGGATAACTAGGGATTGACTGTGGTTAAGGAAAACATGAACAAATTACCAAGTTGAAGTAGTTTTTTCTTTCAAAAACGCTCAAATGTTGTAATATGCAATAAAAAAGTAACTAGAAAAAATTGATTTGGCTGCTTTGGCACCTCCTTCCTCCTAAAGCCTCCGAGGACCTGGCAGACTTCGTCAAAAGACAGAAAACAAATTTATTTAGAATGGCATGATTATTACATCTTTATTGATATAGAGATGCTTTTTTGAATAAATAATAATTTTAGTTTACATTAGTTTACAGAAATAAAGGCAAAATATTAATAATAATAAACTAAACTGTTTCAATAGAGTTCCCAAGTTTGCATTTTGCTGGAAGCATGGAAACATGGCTGCAACGCTTGGACACCTACTAACGGTTATTAAATTAATGCAAATTATTCCAATATTTAAAAAAAACAAACAAAAAAAACCTCATCTCACAACAAATTGTTGTTGTTTGATTTGTGATTTAAGATTTCATCAATATACACTACAATATTACAATAAATAAGGAAACGAACACAAAACTAAAATGATCAAAATTAATGCTTCCAGAAAAACTGTTCTGAAGATGTTAAGAATAAAAAAGCGAGCATTTCTTGAAAAAACTCTTACATTTTTAATACTCGACAAATCAGAAAAGGTTCACAGCAAATACTAACGCAAAACAAAAAACAAAACAGAGCAATAAAAGAATAAATGCATTTTAATTAAAAATAAAAATAAAATAACCTAAATAACTGTTTAATGCCTTTTTGTTTAATTTGGTATTAACAAAGTACCGTATGTTTCTTTTTGCATTACATTTTGCACAATCTACAAAGTATGTTGTTGCATTTTAAAAAATAAAATAAAATTTAAACATTGCTATGCAGTCTTGCTTTTTTTTTTACAGATGTCATTTGAAGTTCTTGCCTAATGAACATGCACACGAGGCCATAGATAAAAATAACAAAGAGATTTATTTAAAGCATGTGTTTTGTATGCAAACACAGCAGTATGGCACCATGCCGAGGTATGAAACCAATCAGGCGATACCGGCTGTCTCTGCCCTACACTCCCACTTTGATGTCTCACACAGGATGGGACTGAATGTTAAGTGTTCGGGGCGGCAGCGACGAAGATGATAGGTGGGCAATTACTGGGAACGCGGCTGCAGTTCTAGAGACACTTAATGTCTTTTGTCAAACTTTTAGAAGAAGTTATAGTTGCTCTATATCACCTTCTAACTTCATTTAAAGCAGAGGTTGCCTTGTAACTCATTTTTGGAGCCATCTACAGTGAGACCAGAGTAAACTAATAACTGCACCAGGCACATGTTTTAAGCTCCACTAAAAAAAATTACATTAAAGCTACAGATGCAGACAGGAAACTGTAGAACCATGGACAAAATGGTCTTGCATTCATTCTAAATAAAAAACCAAATATGATGCAAGAAATAATAAAAGCGCCAATA
The DNA here is from genome assembly GCF_014905685.2 of Nematolebias whitei. Taxonomy (NCBI): domain Eukaryota; kingdom Metazoa; phylum Chordata; class Actinopteri; order Cyprinodontiformes; family Rivulidae; genus Nematolebias; species Nematolebias whitei. Next base: position 27,847,920 of record NC_056517.1, read on the forward strand.
TCCTCGGCTGGGGACCTTACACTGACAGGGCTATTACTAAAACAGAGTTCCCTCGCTTCCCGCAGTCAATATTAAATCTTGTACACCCTATGGAATTTCAAAAGTAATATCCTGCTCCCAAAAGCAGTCATCTCTCTTTATCAAAGGCCTCAGAGCTATTTGAATGGAGGTAATTAAGCACTTTCATCTCAGCCTCGTTTCCAATACAGCCAATCTCCATTGTCACCGGCAAAGGCTGCAAGGTGCAGCGATTAAAATCTAGTGAATAGCCAAAGAGCGATTAACAAGGTTGAATCAGTGGGGTTATTTCATTTTTATAGACACGTTTATGGCTCCGTGGGATGACTCCGACTTCCATTTCTACCTGTTTGTACATCCAGGTCATCTTTCAGTCAGGGCCATTGGCTACATTTTTGTGAACTTTTGCCTTTTGTTAAAGAGGAACAACAGAAGACAATCAGGTTCGAGTCAGATATTTTTCAGTTTGCAGCCTTTTCATATCTGAAAAGAGCTCTGAAAAAATCTGCTCAGGCCATGCTTTGCTCTGGCCCTTTTGACCCAATGAAAGACAATGGATTGTAATAATAATTGCAGACCATCTGGGCAGTGGACTGTGAAAGAACAGCTCCTTGGAGTACAGCCACTAAAGTCTCTTCTGGCGTACCCTACAGTCATAGCAGCTATTTAGAAAGGACAATTGTACAATGGATAGCCAGCAGTCCTTAAGTACTCATCCATGTCCTTCATAAATAAAAACTGATAGCAGTTATGAACATGAGCCTTTTGTTAGGGGACTTTAACTTTTAATATCCTTCAGGAGCTGTTGACTTGTTGAGAACATACACAAAAGGTTTTAATGTAAGACACTAAATATAACTGATCTTTTGAAGAAAAGTATTTAATATAAGTGATTTTTTTTAAGATTTGCTGTTATTTGGAGACAATTATAATGAAGGGTTAAAAATAGAATAAAGCTGAAGCTCGTGGCTCAATTTATGGTTGTCCACTTAACTATGCAATGTACAATTAATCATCTGTATCAGTCCATAATGATCCGCCAGGTCACAATCCATGGGTCAAAATAAAACCTGCTTTCAAAGGGCGGTGTCCAAAACACAGCAGACAAAATCGACCATAAGCACAAGGGAAAAAATAGATGGTTGTTTTCAGTAAATACTCTCATCATGTAAGGATGGGTGTTTGTTGCTTGTCACCCTTGTGTCTTTCCAGCTCCTACACACCTATCCTCTACTTTAATCACTCCAGGTGTCCCTCGTTGTCAGTCACGGGTGTTCCTATTTATTTGGAGTCTTGTTCTCTTCTCAGTGTCCGTAGATTGTCCTCTTTGGTGTCATATCCTGCTCTCCCTCCGCGCCACCTCATAGATAAGATGCAAGTTTTGCTGCCACGTCAGCTGTTGTTTTGTGTTGTTTAAATAAATATATTTGCTTTATTTCTGAGTCAGCCGAGTCCTGCCTGCATTTGTGTTCAAACTAGCAACAGATCAGGACAGAAAGTAAAAAAACCAAAGTCACTTAGTCAAATTCCTGGTAAAACAATTACTCATGCTTCTTTTCTTCTTTTTTTTAAACATACAGTTAATAAAACAGCACATTATTGTTGCATCTTAGGCTGAAGTGAACAAATGAGCCATGAGTTGAACGCTGTGGTTAAGCTAAACCAGAAGAAAGACTGAGAATCAATAAGGCCTTATCAGCTTTGTGGACAAGGAAGACCATGTTGGGTATTTTAAAGCATTTTAGTGTATATTCTATTTGTAATCATCAGGAATATGTTCAAACATTTTCACTGAAGCGTCTGGAAATGATATTATCTTTATTACCTTTATATTATCTTTTGCCACAGGGGTACAGCCTGTGTTGCAGCACAAATGAAACATTTGTATGCTAATTTCAAACAGCAAACATTTTTATTCCACAGAGTTTTTTCCTAGAAAATGGAAAACAAGCTGCAGTAATTATAATAAATGGCCTGTTTAAGTTTGTGTTCACGGGTGTCCACAAACTGATGGTTTACTGTGGGATGCAAATCTGCAGCATAATGAGCACGAGAAGCCGGTTGAATGTTGAGCTCACAAATCCAAACGTTTTAAGCTCTGAGTTGCTCTTAAAAGCTGTGGAAATAAGAGTGCTGAGCAAAGATTCAAAACTGAAAACAGGAAAACAACGATAATCTAATATGTGGTAAGAGTTGGAAATAGGAACGTGACCAGAGGTTTAGAAAGCTGAGCAGAGTAGACCAGGGCGAGTTCTCACTACACAGCAGGAGGTGAAGTTGGACCATCACGAAGCAGAAAAGGATACAAATGCCCCCAAAATGAAGAGAGTTCTGAAGACGTGCTGAGGAAACGTAAACCATATATAACCCATGTAGCTGAAGATGAAAATCTCCCCGAGGAAGTTGAAGACTTCAAAGAGCTGCAAATTATAAAGAGATTAAAAGAATCATGAGGGAGCGGGTCAAGAGATGGGGGTGTGGTATAGAGGGGGTGTATGTGCCGTGTGCATCAGAATATTTTAATCCATTACTTATTGTGTGAATACTCGTGCAGCATTCACACAATTGTGATCAGTTTTCCTTCTGTACATTTTTCGGAGTGATTCTCATCCTGCAGTTTTCAAGCTATTTCAACAAATCATACATCAAAACGTTCAGCTCTTTCAGGAGAAGAATGATATTTCAGCTACTATTTAGCTGTTTTTTATGCTAATGTAAGCTTTTTCAGTTAATTCCACATTATTTGCACTCATTTAAACTGTTTTCAGCCTAATTCAACAAAAATGTGCTCTCCATTTCTTTCTTGTGACTTCAGCTTCTTTCTGCCTTTTTAGCTACTTTGCAGCTGTTTTTGTGTGCTAATTTCAGCCTTTATCAGATAATTTCAATTTTTTTGTGCTCATTTCTGCTTCTTTTAGCCTCATTGGGTAAATGTGTTCTTTCTGTTGTCTTCTGCTAATTTAACTTTTCAGCTACCCTTTTTGCATTTTTTAGCTATTTTAGCTGTTTTCATATAAATTCAAGTTTTTCGTGGTAATTATTGCTACTTTCAGGCAAATTATTTTATGCTAAATTCAGCTTGTTATGCTTGTTTCAGCTTTTTTCAGCTAGTTTCTACTATTTCAGCTGCAATTTAGCTGTTTTTATACAAATATTAGCTTTTTCAGATAATTCTACTTTGTTTTTTTGTTTTTTTACTCATTTCAGCTCTTTCTGCTTCATTCTGGTAGTTTAAGCTTCTTTCTGTTTTTTGAGATACTTCAGTTATTTTTGCTAATTTTAGCTTTTTTTAGCTCATTTCCCATTTTTTGTATTAATTTCTGCTTTTTAAAACCTAATTCAGCAAAAATTTGTTATTTTTGCTTTCTTCTGGTACTTTTGGCTAGTTCTTCTTTTCAGCCACATTTCAGCACGTTTTTAGCTAATTTCAACTGTTTTTCAGCATGTTCTTCTGCAATAAGCATTCACACTGCATTTGTATAGGAAATGCAATTCTCCAATTGTATTTGCTTCCTCTGTGGAGAAAACAAAAATCTCTGTTGCATGAATAGTTAGGTGACAGTGAAAGTGGACACTGCCATTAAAACCTGGGGCCTTTCACTCCAATATGTCATATTATTGCTGCCAAAATAATGTCATTTAAAATTGACAGTGGTGTAAAAGTAAAAAAAAAACAGCATTTTTGCAAGAACTGCTATGAGAAAATGTTAACATCCTTCTCTTTTTTTCTACTCAGTGCCATTTTTCTACTGAAACATCTGCTTTTGTTACATGTCTGTGTGAGGTGTCACGATTTAACTTCTCTCTACAAATCATAACTTGTGTGTGTGCACATGTGTGTATTAGGAAGCAGAATATATGCGTCTGACTAGCAGGGTAGAAGTGAGCAACTCTGATCCTGACAAAAATGAGTAAATAGGCTTAGATTTGTATAAACACGACAAATGTGATGCTGGTGTTATTCCTTTTGAGGTAGTAGCTGCACATGTCTGCAGCCTGAGGGCATACTATTATTTGCATTTAATGCCAGATTTGTTTTTGTCTTTAAAAAAAAAAAAAAAAATCTAGTAAAATATATTGTTTCACATGCTGGTTGTCAAAGCGAATAAAAATAAATGAAAAGAACAGTCTGGATATATTAAAAAATACTATTTCCTTAAGTCATTTCTTATAAAGTCAAGTTATTTCTCATGACATTTCATATTATAAAACTGCTACAACTCATTATTTTAGACTTGTGTTGATCTAAGTTGAATGAAGAATAAGATTTCATTTGCTTAGGTAAGAACAAACAAAACTTTTATAAAGGCATTCTTTATATATAATATTAACTATCAAGATTCTTAAAGAGAGGAATATTAGAGCAGACGTTATGGTGCTAGTAATGATTCCTCTTTTTTTTTTTCCCATCAACATTGTCAGCTTTAGTTTCAAGCTTTTACAGAAAGTCTTAATTAAATTAAGTTATTTTTCTCCTGGTCAGGAATGCCACAGAAGAAATACTTATCTAACTAGCTATTCAACTACAGTTTTTAAACCATAAATCATTAGACTTTAGCTACAGCTCATCAAAATATAAATACAGGCATTCTGCCAGTAAACACACTTTACTATATGCAAAAACAATTTCAAAGCCAATGTACTTCACCTTTCGGAAAGCTTTTCTGTGATAAACGGCTGCACAGTGGCACTGATAATGAATAATAAATGCATAGATGAGGATACGTGTATACTTTGATTTATTTCTGCCTCTGTGAAGCTTGCCGGCTCAGTATGACAAAGTGCTGGCCTCCATCTGTGCTCAGGCTTTTAAGCAGATAGCTGGAGACTGGTCTCCCACACAGACAATCCACTGGACAAGAATAACACTAATGGCAGTTAATAACTGGTTCTATGCACAATAAAAAAACAAAGATGCTGGCATAAAAAGGTCACATGAACAAGTAAATGAAAAAAGTGCTTTAAAACAGCATTAACATGGCTTTAGTGATTTTATGTAAACCTACCTGCTTGGTCCTTGTCCTGCCTTCTTGTGATAAATTACGAGTTGTGTACCTTGACTGGCTCAAGCCACAAAACAGAACTGCCACAATTCCTACGAACAAGAACAAACACAAGAGAAATCGACAAAGTTGTCTATGTATTATGAAGGCTTTTTTGTGTCAACACTTTCAAGCCCAAAATGTGCACAGACCTATACTATACTATACTATACTATACTATACTATACTATACTATACTATACTATACTATACTATACAGGTCTCTCTTGTAAATGAGTCCCCAAGGCTTAATGGGACTAACTTGTATTGTAAAGGTTGAATGGATACACATTATCCCCATAAATATACAATAGTCCCTCGCTACTTCACGATTAGACTTTTGCGGACTCGCTCTTTCATGGTTTTTCAACGTAAGACTAAACACGACACACGATTGTCAACTTTTATATTACTCGTGACTGGGACAGTTTGGGATAAAAAGTTAATGGAAAAAAGTACATTGGACAGGGCCGTCATTTGTAGTTTTCTTTCAATAAGCCTATACTTTAACGCAAGTCAAAAGAACTACACTGTCCAGAAGTCTACAGTGCTTCTGGCCGCTGCCTTTTGCCGAAATGGAGGGAAAGTTTTGCAACGCAAAGTCAGAAGTAATGATATATCTATTAAGCTCACAGAACTGGCAGGAAAGTCACAAATAATCCTGAAGCTTCCAAAAGCTCAATTATCCAGGCGCACATCAACCTGGATGGGGCGGTGGGCTTCATCGCTGCAGGGTAGTTCTGCCAAACCAGAACCAAGCCTGACTGGAACCGAGCAGCTGGTCTGCAGAGCTGTGAGTACCGATGTAAAATTTAGCAGTACCATACATTACATATACATATGTTGTGAAAATCATGTAAGTTTAAGAGTTTAGAATATTGTTAAGAACATTGCAATAGTGAGAAAAGTTTATAAAAACTTGAAATATATATATATATAAATACTAAAATAAATATAGCGTTCCTACTTTGCGGTTTTTCACCTATCACGGGGGATTCGTACCCTGACGTCCCACGATAAGTGAAAAACCACGAAGTAGGGATTTAATAAAAAAAATCCTTGAATCCTTAAAAACACAAATTTTAAGTCAAAAGCAATAAGTGATAGAAGAAAAGTTGGTAGAGTTATTGCTTCTGAGCAAGAAGAGTGCCAGCTCTGTTCCTGTCCAGGGGCCTTTCTGGGTGGGGTTTGCATGTTCTCTCCGTGCATGCATGGGTTTTCTCCGGGTACTCCAGTTTCCTCCCACAGATCAAAAACATGCATGGTACCATCTAAATTGTCCTTAGGTTACAGTATGTTGTTTATTTGTCATATGCAGGTTAACACTAGGTCAACAACAATGCAATGAAATGTTCAGGATGAGAAGAACCAATCTGAGGTATGAGAGTGTGAACTTTGTTTCTGTGCAGCTCTATGATGAACTTGTGACATGCCCAGGGTGAACCACGCCTCTTGCACAGTGACTGCTGGATATGGGCACCCACAGCCCAGAAAGAAAGAAGCGGATAAAGATAGACGGATGTAATTTTAACATAAATTTTTGTGCCAAGACTTGGTCTCATTGTTCAAAAAGTCCTATTATTATATACTTACCATTATACCAGCCCCACCCTGTATTCATTCATTGTCCTCATTTCAAAAATAACCCAACTCAGCAAACAACTCAAACCAAACTATGCTGCTCAACGCAAATCAAGCATCCTCTTCCCTCTAATTGAAGTCTTTACTTTCAACACTGCACCAGACGAATGAAGTGTTGGGAATAAAAACCTCTTAAAATCGTTTATTCATAATTGATGATGATGACAGAAAATAAAGATCAAACAAAATACAAAGGGTAAATAAAATAGTATGTTGCTGCACAGTGAAAGGGAACAGGATTAGAGCCAGAATCATACAGCATGAAAGGTGACTTGCTGCCTCACAGGACATGCTTATTTTGCTGCAGACTCAATTTCACATTTTTCTTCCACAATGAGAGTCACCATTACTTCATCTTTACCATCCACCTTCAAATCATCACACTGACCTGTACCTGATCTATACAAGTTCCAGGAATCTGTGTTCACGGTACCCTTCCTAATAGTGTAAAAAAAAAAAAAAAAAAATCACATCTTATTTTGACTCTGCTTAGTTCTGCATCCTCCTTGATTTGCATAACACTGACACATTATCCTCATAGACGCACAATATTTTTTTCTAAGAAATAGGCTATGGCATTTCAAAATGAAGAATTGTGAGGGACGTAAGATTAATGACGGCCAAACTGCCTCCAACGTTGAGGTTCATTAAGCATGCCCTCACTAAACTCAAGCAATTAACAAACACAGAAAGCCTCAGCTACCAAAGGACTCTCACTTCCTCTGAATCACATGCTGCTGCTTCCCAAGTGTCTTACAGACTTTTCAAGGAAAAACAGATGATAAATTGACTAAATTAGTAGATGAGAAAAACATGTATGTTCTTAAGACAGGTCAACTTTATTTTTAGAGCACGTTTAAAACAGATACTGTTATCAAAGTGCTTAACAATAACATCAATGGGAGTAAAATTAATGAAAAAAAATAAATACAGTACACTAATGATAATACCGCAGAATTAATAAAAAGCATTTAAAACATATGAACAAAGAACAAAAAAAACATAAAATCAACTCACACTGTGTGAAATGCCTGCGAGAACAGATGTGTTTTTAGCAGAGATTTGAAGTGAGGAAGGGAGGTGGCCTGCCTGATGTTGGGGGGCAGGTTGTTCCAGAGTTTGGGGCCCATGACTGAAAATGCCCAATCTCCTCTGAGCTTCAGTCTTGTTTTTGGAACAGCCAAAAGCAGCTGATCGTATGATCTCAGGGCCCCGAGAGGGAACGTATGGTTCCAGTAGCTCGGAGAGATAAAGGGATATGAGGCCATTTAGGCACTTGAAGGTCAACAGAAGACTTTTAAAGACTATTCTAGTACGAACAGGGAGCCAGTGAAGGGAGAACAGAACCGGTGTAATATGTTCAGACCTACGAGTTCTGGTCAAAAGCCAAGCAGCAGCATTCTGAACGAGCTGGAGACGTGAGATGGAGGCCTGGCTGACCCCAGCATGGAGTGCATTGCAATAGTCCAATTGGGTTGTGACAAAGGCATGGGCCAGTTTCTCAAGGTCGGGTCTGGACAACACTGGCCTGAGCTTAGCTACCTGTCTTAATTGGAAGAAGCTTTTTTGCAGAACAGAGTTGATTTGTTTGTCAAACTTGAAGTCAGAGTCTAAAACCATCCTGAGATTTTTACCAGACTGCTTAAGATATGGCTGAAGAGAGTCCAGGTTGACAGGATCAGTGGCGGCAGTGGAGCTAGGGCTAAAGACAATGACTTCAGTCTTCACATCATTAAAACTTAAGAAATTTGAAGCCATCCACGCCTTAATGTCGTCCAGACATTTTAACTGAGGGTGAATGGAGCAAACACTTGCTGGTTTTACAGGCAGGTAGATCTGACAATCATCAGCAACAATACAACGAAAGATCATGTTTCCTCAGGATGGACCCCAGTGGGAACAAATGGAGTGAGAACAGAAGGGGTCCAAGAATCAAACCTTGTGGGACCCAAAAGAAGGGTTTAACACAAAAAGAAAAATGTGTATGAATGCCTACATTATACTAAAACTAGCAGTCTGCATCAAATAGCAGCAGGAATCACTGTCCTGTGACGTACTTTGGTATCTGACTCCTTCACTGGGCAGCACTTAGAACAATGCATTTCATAAACACAACATCTTGGCCCAATAGAGAAAGGTCAAAGTATTTCATTAGCAACCGCATTCTTTTCATATGCAAGCCACAGAGAAAATTGTCAAGCAAGCGAGCGCTCTACAGCTGATTGAGGACAATCTTTCTGATAGAGCAACATTTCCTGAATATGAGCATCACATTAATATTCAAATATTGGAAGGTAATGGTTAGCATAGAGGAAGACAAATGTATTACATTCCAAGCAAAACCTTATATTTTTTAAATCTGTAAAATGTGAAATATGATTTATAAGAAAAATGAAATTATACAGATTTTAAATCCTAAGCCCCCAAAAAGGGGGGATTTTTTAACAATTATTACGTGAGACTTAGAGGAAAAACTCAACCTACACCTTCATACTCCTTATCCTAAATATTCCTTATCGAGTAATCATGCAAATGAAGGGATTAAGTTCCGGTGTAGAAGAAATATAAGTGGACGGTTAAGATGTAAAGCTGTTTGAAACTTCAAACTGAGCTATTTTCAGGGACTACACTAGCTAAGAACCTCACAAATGAGTATTTTTTTCTGTTAAATTATTTAGTTTTAATCATCGTTTTGTCCAGTTCGATATATTCTTATATATAATGTTTGATATAGTTAACGGTAACAAGTACAATAAATAGTAATTATAACGTTACAGTCAAATTGTTATTTACAATTCAAATGTGTAATTTGGTGCATTCTGATGCATCTTTTGTTAATCTTTCTTAACGTTAGGGTCTGGGAGCAGGATGAAGCCAAGCGCAGGAAGGACTCAGAGAACGCAGAAGATAAAATAACTAAAAGAGCCGACGTGACAGCAGAAGCGTCTGAGCGGGGAGACAAACTGGGACATTACCAGACAATGACCAGCTGACGAGTAACAGAACACGCACACTTAAATACACGTGCACTAACGAGGACAATGACAAACACCTGCGAGGGATGAACAGGTGGTAGAGGAGAAACTAATCACCTGAGGACAACACAGGAGAGCAGAACAGGCAACCGGGGAGGAAATGAACACAAGGAAAGACAATCCTCACACTTAACAAGTATTATAAAAATATGTCGTGTGGCGATATCTGTTGCAAAGATAACTAGTGCACATGCCATAAATGGGTGTAGTGATGTTGCATTTGTTCATGTAAAAGGATTCTGTGTCACATATTTGGGCATTGATTTCTTGATGAGATGTCCCATTTTGTACAGGAATATTTTAACCACTATGTCATACAATTTCAAATAAAGGGTCAAAGCATAGAGGGATAGAGAAACAGTAGGGAATGGGATTGGCATTTCTGCACATTCTCCTAAACACTCAGAGGAAGAAATGATGATAAACTGTTAATTTCTTTAGCTATCTGTTGACATGTCAAAAATGAAACGTTAAAATGAGCTTTATTGCAATAGTTTGCATGTTTTTAGGAATTATGTGCATGCATCCAGTGAACATGCTTCTACATCAAGCATCATTCCCGGTTGAAGTTCAAGCTTCCTACAGAGATGCCTCAGAGCATGCCAAGCAAACAGCTGCTTGTGTGATTCATATTGAGGGGCGGCATACAAGTCAGAGCATGCAGCCGAGAAGTGACGCCTGAGGGGAAAGGGCCTAACAGGATTTGTATTCAGTCTGACCTACCACTCACCCAGAGAACTGATACGGCCACAGACACACAAATAACATCAGTCACACACTCACCTGAAAGTCCGCAGGCTTCGGCTGAGAGGAAGCTGCTCCAGGACAGCAGGAAGAAGACCGATGTTTCCAGCAGAGGACTTTCATGCAGTCGAGTGAATTTGGTGAGGTGGGAAGAGAGTTAAAGATGTTCAAAACGGTGGTTATGAAGTTTTTTTTATCTCTCTGAAACAGGCTAAGGTTGACACAGCATCTAGAGTACAAACCTGTGCATGCTCATTTCAATGCAGCAGTGTGAAAACAGAGATACTCCAAAACAGCTAATGTGTTCAGTAAACCTGAGAACATGCCATACAGTGAAACCCCTGGATGTTAATGAGATTTCTTTCCCCTCCTGTGAGCTCCCCACATGACATTTTCACATACCCTGCAGCTAAGCTCCCTAGCAAAATGCTTGGGCTTTGCACACTGTTTCAGAAAAATGATTTAAAAAAAGAGATTTACATTTGTTTCCTTCTTTGGGTTTTCTATTTTGTACACATTTGACTGGTGTTCAAGTTCAGGAACCAATGACATCCAGTGGGATAAACTGAAAATTGAAACCAAATGAATAAGATCCATATTGCCCTTTGCTTCTAAAGTTGTAGAACAAAATAATAGTAAAAATGCAGCTATAGAGCCAGAGTTTGGAGTTGTCCTTTGTAGACTACAATTGCAATTTAAATATGCAACATGGAGTAGGGGGAGCACGTGTCCTAGAATATCTTAGAATTGTTATTGAATGTTCTACAATAGTGAAAAGACAACTATGATTACACTATTTTTAGTGAATCAGAAATGCACTTCAAATATCATTATTATAGTTTTATATTACTAAAACTTATTCATTTATCATTTACCATTTAAATTTAGTAGGGGTATGGTCATTTGGGGCTAACCCCCCTCCTTATAATTTGCAACAAAATCCTAAATATTACCATTTTGTTTACGTGCAGTACCATGAGTATCTAAAAAAAACAACAACATTGTTTGTCTTAATGTATCCACAAGATCTTGGCAATAAGGTAGTACTGTATATGTTTACTTCATTCAGATTAGTGAACTTGATTGAAAATATTTAGAAATATAGTTTTAAAAAATAAACAGTTTTGTTAATTGCTAGAGCGCCTTGATACTAATCAAAACACTAATATCAGTAATATAGCCACATACTATAGACTAAAATTAACGGGGGTACTGGTAAGTCTTAAAAATATGCCAAATCATCTTAACTGGACTTAATGCTCCTACTCCCTAATTTCGAAAAAATAAAAAATCATATTGTGGCAAACTTTTCTAATGCATTTTTTTGCATGTTTATCTTATAATATTGTTTTCTCCTAGGAAATAGCAAATTACATGATTTAAAGCCATTAAATGCAGACATTAATTCAACCTTTATTTAGACAGGTTAATCCCATTGAGCCTCGAGGACTCATTTACAAGAGAGACCCGTTTTAAACAAAGCGTGATGACAACAACACCAATAGACAATCATAAAAGAGGCATACAGATTTTTTTTGTTTTTTTTTTTTTTTTTTTACAAATTAAAATAAGATGGAAAAAATTGTAGTAAAAACAGCTAGATTATAAGGCGAATGTAGAAAACTAACAGGAATATGTCTGTATTGGTTCTTGCCAGGAGTCCAACAGATGCTTAAAGCCACTTAGAGAAGTCAACGTCGAGAAAGTCAGATCTTTTTTCAAGATATTCCAGGAAACAGGAGCGGAGTAGGACATGCTCCTATTTTACCCCTTTTCATAATGTAGCTTGTTTCTATATCACCACGTTCATTTACTTTTCATTTTATATGCATTTTATGGCTGTTTATTGTTGTGTGTACCTTATCTGTGTTCTTTGTTGAAAACGGGTCTCTCTTGTAAATGAGTCCTCATGACTCGATGAGACTTACCTGTATAGATAAAGGTTGAATGGATGAATTGATATTTTCTTGACATTAGATGCTTAGATTAAAAAAAAATGTCCTAAGGCATAAATAAAGTTGTTAAAATGACAGACTACTTTTGGGATTAGTTTATTTTAATTAGATGTTTGAATTTAGGGTTGTGAAACTTGGTGTTTGGAGAGCCACAACAATGCATGTGAGCCTCTTAGTCCTCCTAGTCTGCAGCCTAAAAATGTTCACTTGATCAACACTTACGCCACTATAAATGCAGTAAAAGCTTACAAACAAGTAGGTCACAAGCTCGAGTAAGCAGTCTTCACTTTGTCAGTCCATTCTCTGCTCTTACCTTCGCTGATCTAGGTTTTTTCTTCTTCTAGTACTCTGCACTCATTGGAGTTTATCAGAACAAATACAGCACTGAAGTGAACCATGAGCAGATGAGACTTACACACAAAGTTGTGGTACAGACAAAAGAGACACGAGTGCAGATTCACACTGAGCTGAAATCGAACGAGAGCAGCCAGAGATGAAAGGAGCCTCCAACAGACTCAGTTGGCGATCAGTTAATAATGTCTGACTAAAAGCTAGTGTCAGAGAAAAGCTGAGGTTTTTAAGTTTTCTACATGTGAAACCCTGTTTGAATTTGAGGCTAAAATAAGGTGTTGGCTGCTCATTTTACTGACATCTCCAAGCACTTGGACAAATTAACAAATTTATCTTCACTGCGAGAAGTGGCTTTTAAGGGTTTACAGCTTGAAGCAAGAGCTCAAAAGAGCAGTCTGTTGCTATTCAATAAATGTTCACTTTGTGAGTTAGTTGCACAGGAAAATCAGACCGTATATAAATATGAATAGAGTACTGCCTCAAACCTTATAATTTTCATCCTAAAGCCTAAAGTACAGAAATAAATGATGGAAAACCACATCAGTCATAAAGGCACTTGAGACCCAGACCTGTTGTGTTTGTTGATGAATGGGTACAGTACAGGTTTGTTATTCAGCCAGTGCTGGAAGTGTCTACATTGCTGCGGATGCAGAGTTTGTAACTGAGTCTGGAGTGGAGAGACGGAAGAGGATGAAAGGATATGAGGGCTGTTATTACAGTGAACATGAATCCGAGGAGGAAGGAACCAACGAGCACGCCAAGAAAAAAACCAACAGAGCGGAGGAAAGCAGGTGGGTCAAAAATGTGTCCTGTTCCCATCTGGTCGTAAGTGGCGATGGCACTAGAGGAGAAATGATCAAAAAACAGAATAAATATAATCCAGAAGCACAGCTACAGTATATA
>NC_056517.1:27861708-27870114 GCF_014905685.2 Nematolebias whitei
CCCCCCCCCCCCCACACACACACACACACAAGCAAAAGCATTACAGTATTGTCTTTTCTTCTTCAGCTGGCAGATAAAAATCAGTAAATGTCTAATTTAGAAGACTATAAGAACAGAATAAAATAGATTTTATACAGATACACGTCACAGTCAAGATTCAGGTAAAATAACTGTCTTGTCTGAGATGCAGAGAAGCTTGAGCTGGCCACAAACTGCTGATTCCTGGTTCACACAAGGGCTTTATAAACCAGCTATGCTCCACCTGCTCACTCATCTGCTGCCTCATCATCCCCCCCCCCCCCCCTTCTCTGAGCTCACACTTTTCTCACAATGCTGCAGCTGCTGAGGGGGAGATTGTTCTCTACATGTAGGTGCTGATGAAATTTTGAGGGGGACTGCTGAATTATTTACGAAGGAGGATTATGAAAGCAGCTTCTCGGTGCGCTGCTGGTGGGTATGAATCGATGCAGGCCCACCAAAGTGTCCCTCATCTACATTATCCCCTCTCTTCCCCACCATTGTTTTTTTTCCTCTCTCCTTCCCTTCCATGAAACCACAAATCCTCTGCACAAAAGTCCAGTGCTGGAAGCATGATGAAACGTAGTATATGGGAAAACCAACAGGAAAAAAATGGGATTGTTTATCTACAGTATGTGTGAGACATCCAGAAGGGTCTAGTTCAGATTGACCAGCATCCAGAGGAACAGATGGTCAACAAGATGCTGTCTGCTCTTTTCTTCTGGTTCTGCCTGGGAGCTGGGGTCTAACAGTTTGTTAGAAGAGTTAAAAAAAAATAACAGGAGCCCAAACACAGAGATGCACACATCATTTCTGCAGATCCAAGTCTCCCTCTCAGCCATGCACCAGTTACATAACAATTTCACATAGTTGCCTCAATGAAGATTTGATTGCAAAGACCTGATTTGTGCAGCGGCGACACTCAGAGGCTTTCAGAACTGAATACATGAACATGCTGCAGCACTCCCTCTCTTGTTTCACTTGATTGTCTCTCAGCGAGTTACTCTGCATCCATTTAGGCTTCAGTTAAAACCTTCCTCTCGCATATGCATCTTTGTTTCTCAGTGAGGAGGTTCTACTGAGCAATGTGTCTCTTCCCCCCCATCTGTGTAGTGGGAGTCTTTTGTTTGTTTACCCCCAGATCGAGGATTTTCTGACTCTGGAATCAAACAGCCAGAACTAAACAGTGCAGTGATTTTTGGCACCAATCAAAGACACAATGAGTAATTTTCGGTTTTCTGTTGAACCTAACATTCAGATTGAAGAGCAACTTTATTTATTACACAGAAATAGTTGAAAAATAGTAAGTGGACATTGTTACAAGTTTTAGTAAAAAAATTTAGTATTCTTAAGTATTTAAATAAGGAAGCTGAATTTGATTATTATCAAAAGGTGAAAATATTAAAATTGAAAGATTTCTTTAGTTGAACATTATAAAACAAAATAACATTTCAGCAGAGAATCAGCAGCTAACAACATCCCAATATCGATGTTAAAATGTTATTCCCATGATTTTTATGGCAGTTAATTTATAGTATAAATTTGTGAATTTATGTTCAGTTTTGTTCCAACAGAACACTTAAAAAATCTTTAGCTTGCACCTCTTGAAGATTTTAAGGCATGCTTAGGATCATAACCTTGTAGCTAAAGACTTGTTTTTCTTTAGCTTCGACTTTTGTTATTGACTAGATTTTTCCTTCTATACGTCCAAAACATTTAGTTGCAAAAAAAGAGCCAAAAGCACTATCCACTTTTGTATATGTAGAAATTCTGATGCACACTGGTGCAGAAAATTCAACACCTTTCTTCATCTCAAACCTACCCACCATCAGTGGACTAAATTTATTTTCAGATTTTTTCCCCACAATTGTTTGTAATAAATTATTATGATAGGATACCTAGATATTCTAAAATATGTAAGCAGACTATAAAGAAGTTATTCTTTTTCTGAATCTTTTCAGATTCTACTATATATATTTTTCTTCTTTAGCTGAATTTGTATCTTGCTGTTCTGTTTATTACAAAGTAAAAAAACAAAAACAAACCTAAGATGCAGGTAGAATAATAAATTACCGTACTTTCCGCCATACAAGTCGCACCACCGTAGAAGTCGCATCAGTCCAAATATCCAATAAAGTGGAAAAAAAACAAATAAATGGCTTTGTCGCATAAGTCGCATCTATTATGCGTCACCGCTGAAAACCCAGAAATGTGGGCCGGTGTTGTGCCAAAAATCAATTGGCTGTCAAATGGAGGCCGCGGGAGCGTGCATGGGAAGACTAACAAGAATTTAACAAGATTAACACTTAAAAACAATTATTTGTTTGCTCAACATTATAGTAAAGGTGTGTCTCAGTTTAACTTTTACTTAATAAATGCACTTTAATGGTCAAATCAGCTGAATTTCACCTTGGCGACGCGGCAAAATGCAGCTGATTTGACGTTTGCTCCATGAGTTCCGGAGCGGGATGAAGGTGGCTTGGTATGGCAAGCCAATTGTCTCATTAACAGCCACTTTTACCTATTAATGTCACTTGGCTTGCCATATTAGTCGAGGGCCCTCTAGTGGCTGAAAATGGTAGTGTTCAATATTTTCTATGTCAGAATGAATTAAATCGTCAGATCTCAGTCAAAAATTGTGTTATAAATATGGGAAAAAAACATATATTAGTCGCTTTGGTATATAAGTCGCAGGACTTGCAACTTTATGCAAAAAGGTAAGACTTATTCAGCGAAACATACAGTAATTATTCATCTTTAAAACTAGGTATTGTTTAAATAATTTTAAACTTTACTTATTCAACTAATCACTGTATTGATATTATTTGACCAAGTGTACTTGAACTTTTGCCAGCCACATTCACATCCTGTAACCGATCACAATTTAAAATGTATCCATGAGTTTTACTCAGAGGTCTTACCCAGTAAGAGTTCAATATATAAAAAAAGAAAAAACATGCTAATATTTAATGAAATCTTACAACAAAAGTTATTTTAATTAACTAAACTCTTTTGATCACTTTCCTCCAAATATTTTTTTTGCATTGCTTCATGGTTCAGTCTGTTAATTCTTCAAGAGGCAGGAGGCTGAAATGACAGAGGGCTAAAAATAATGACTCTATAAATAAAAGGTGCCTGTTGAAAGTGATTGGGAGGTGAGGTCGCTAAGCAGCTGGGGATGCTGGGTAAGCGGAATTCATTATCTGTCTTCACTTCCAAAGCAAAACCTTCTGAACTCCTCCATACAAGCGAAATGTGCTAACAACACACAACAACGCATGCACTGAAATCCAAAACGCTTTGAGAGCCGTTTCACTTTTTCTTCTCAATTTGTACAAATTTATATTCTACTGCTGCAATTTCACTCTCTTCACACATTCCCCAGAAGCAGACTAAAGTTTTGTTTTTAATCTACCAGCTGACAGGAAAAATTATTATCCTTATTTGTTTGAGTTTGCATGTGTGTGTGAGAGAGCATATGGCTGAAATGCTCAGGGTCTGTTTTATTATTCATACTTGTGTGGATCCTCTTTCAGCCCACAGACACCTGTCAAACATACACACATACGATCTGCTCCACCTCTCTCCATGTTCTGTCGCTTTAACTGAAAAACCTTACACGGAAAACCTTGATTGTGGAGGAATACTTTGTATTTGCATTGAGCATTCATGCAAAATTCCACTTTTGCATATCAATCAACCGCATGACCTAAACAGATTGAAACAGATGCACAAGTGGCCACTTTTGTTGCTCTAATGCTCTTTTTAATGGCCCTCCTCCCTCTTCATATTGACGTCACCTCCATTAGGCTGTGCCTCTGGGTCTTGTTAGTGGAACAAAGACGTGAAGTCCTTCGTCTCCAGTCTATGTCCACCTGATAAACTCGTTGTGTTTTGCCGTTATGACAGATGCGGTTACTACGGCAATCTGCTCAGACTCTCCAGACACCGCCACGACTATCAATCGGCTGTGACAGTGAATACACTGAACTGTGTATAGAAAGGGAGAGCAGTATTTTCCAGAGAAACATGTACGATTTCCAGGAGTTCTTGAGCCCTTACCTGTATTCTATCAGCTCAGCTGTCAACCTTTGTGCGTTTTGATAACTCAGCTGACTGAGGACTACCTGTGCCTGGTGCCAGAAAGGATAACCCCAGCAGGCTAATGTGAAGAGATAACATTTCACATGTGATCAGCATCAGAGTCAGAACGCTCAAGGTTTCTTCCAGCCTCTCCATCTCTCATTATGTTCCCTGCTTACCCCAGGAACTGACCCCATCCTGACCCAGAATCCAGCACTGAGGTGTCATTAACACCCTGCGATGTTACAAGCTGCACTGACTTGACTCTTCCACCTTTATGAATATAGAATGAGCGTGAGCTCAGCCCTAGCAAAACATAGTTTGCTTTACATCAAAGTAGATAACACTGCACTGCCATACATAAACAAAAATGGCAAACGGTGGCTGAGTTAGAGCTCTTTATCATGCTGAACACAAACTATCTGAATTTTGATGGCCCAGCTCTTTATCTGGATAAAGAAAATCATATTTTTAAATGTTAAAACAAGCTTCTGTTTTCAACCTTTGCACTCCATCGGTTGAGTTGAGCCTTTTTACTGATGGAGCACAAAACAGCAAAACCGAGAAATGACGTAAACGTAGAAAACATTCAAAATAAAATAAAGAATTGAGTCAGGGTGGATAGAGCTGTCACCTCTCAGCAACAACGGTGCTGGATCTAATCTCAGCTGTGGGTTTTTCTGGGAGGAGTTTGCATGTTCTCTCCATGAATGCGTGGGTTTTCTCCGAGTACCCCAGTTTCTTCCCACAGACCAAAGACGTGCATGTTAGGCTGACTAGTAACTATAAATTGTCCCTAGATGTGAGTGAGAGAGTGAATGGTTGTTTGTCTCTGTGTTCCTGTGATGGACTTGCGTCCTGTCCAGAGTGTAGCTTGGCTCCCACGCAATGACTGATGGATATGGGCACCAGTGACCCCCGTGGCTCAGAAAGGAAAAGCAGGTAAAGATAATGGATGGATGGAAAATCATTTTTTAAATACAACAATCAAACAGTAACAGCCTATAGTATGCTTTGACAGCAAGGTTAAACATAAAAAGCCAAAGCTTCTAAAAATCTCTCTCTCAAAAAAAAGTTCAGCCTAGCATGAATATATTTACAAAATGGGACGTTCTATGTCGTATAAGCTTCGCCCTTTAAGGCCTTCGCTTTAGTGGGTTTATCCCATTATGCAGAGCATAAGCACTGAAAAAAAATTAGTCCACGCCCACCTGCTGTGTGGGCCCCACCCGGTCCGTATAAATTACGTTAAGAGCGGGAAATCGGCTCCCCATTTTTTCTTCAGCGAGCTAATATAGCACTGTCAGAAGAACAAAGAAGATAAATTGTGTAAATGACCAACCTTTGTGAAGGATGCTTGGCCCGGCAGTCGACCTCCGGTCGTCCGGTGAGTTCTCCTCCCCGAGGAGAAGATGACAGCAGTCTTATTCCAAGGTAAGCGTCGGGGAACATTTCCCAGTGACAGGTCACTACACGCTGGACAACGCCATCTTGTGTTTTTCCTCTTATCGCCGACCCTCGGGGCGAACCGGATGGTTCCTCCGGGGCAAGGCATGCTCAGCTGCAGCCCCCGCTGCTCATTCCCTCCTGGGGAGCGTAGTGTAGGTGGAGGGGGGCTGAGTGAATGCCCCCCCCCCCCCCTGGAGCCAAGCCTCGCGGAAGCTTCCGGAGCGAAGCTGCCCAGGTCGGAGCAGCGTCCCGTTCCTCCGGAGGAACCAGACGGCGACCACGCTCTCCAATCGAGCCCACCGACGTGTTTTCAGGCAGCCGCAGTTAGCAACAACGTGCGCTGCTAGCATATAGCATGTCCAAGGGACTGAAGGCCGCAGACCTGCCTTGGAGACGAAGAACTCCCTCTGTAAGGCAGCTGACGCCAGCTCAACATGTGTGCCTCTCCCACGGTTTGCCTGTCGAGGACTGCAGCGCGGATGACGATGATCCATCGACCCACCTGGCTTTGTTACGCCCCTCGCTGCCGGAGAAACTGCACAAGACCTGATGAAGCCATCGCGGACGCGCTGTTCAGAGCAGCTTCAAACCATGCTGGCGAAGTGAAACAGTCGGAGGAGGTGCCAGAAGCTGTGCGCCACCTCATCAAGCCGCGCGGCCCACCCCGTCCCGCTGGAGGGACCGTCGCGAGCAAGCTTCGACTTTTCCACGGCCGCGGCTCTCACTGAGTTCCACCACCAGCCCCGCCCGTCAGAATCCAGCCCTCTTCACTCTGGCAGCCTTGCAGCTCAGCGTTTCCCCAGAGTTCGCCTGCAAGACAGCGCTCTGGGCAAACAATCGCAGAGTTCATGAGAGAGAATTTTCTCAAAATGACGGTCTCCGGAGGGTGTGTGTAAAAGTGACACGAAAGTTGAAATAAATCATCATTAATGATCAAAGTGTCTGTTTTTTAGCCAGTCTGTAAGCTCGGATGAGCTCACAGCGGCCGCACACATAAGAGCCGGTGTCCTTAATAAGGTTTTTTAAACTCACCGCCGCTCCAAGACATTACTAGTCGCTTACAGGGCATGATGGTAAGTGAAAATAACTCGTTATAATCCCGGGCTGCACGTTTTTCACCCAAGCTATGTCAACTCGCACTCGTGGGATGAAACAGCCCCACACACGAGCCGGTGTCCTTAAATAAAGGTTTTAAACTCACCGTCGCTCTAAGACATGACGAGTCGATCACAGAACAGCCTCCACACATGAGCCGGTGTCCTTAATTAAAGGTTTTTAAACTCACCGTCGCTCTAGACATAACGAGTCGATCACGGCACAATGGTAAGCGAAAATAACTCGTTACCAACTAGAACTGCACGATCCTCACTCAAGCGGTGTCAACTCGCACTCGTGGGATGGAACAGCCTCCACATGAGCCGGTGTCCTTAAATAGGGTTTTAACTCACCGCCGCTCTAGACATGACGAGTCGATCACTAAATGAACAGCCTCATCCAACGGCGCTGCGTTGATGCTGGCGCACACACAGCTGCCGGCGCTAACCAGCTCACATCGGTATAAATGTGGTCCGCAGGCTGGTTCGGGTGGAGGTCCCTTCTCTCTCACAAGAAACGACACCCGTCTCAACGAATCAAACGCGGGCAGCCGTCACCCACTGCGTCTCAGCTTTCGGCAGCTCACCGCAGCTTAAACGTGAAGCAGCTGAAGAACCCGGTAATGAGTCCCTCCTCCCTCCAGAGCGCGCCCCTCCAGCGAGAGCGGCGCGCGTCCCTCCAGAGAACAACGTGTGCTCCCGCGGGGCTAGCAGCCTTCACTCCAACAGCACGGCGTTAATGAAGTCACGCCCTCCGCCTTTTCAACGTTCGCACAGCGACGTCAAACGCGCAGCCCCACCGCGTCATCAGCTGTCACACGCTTCGCCTTCAGCTCAAGTCTCGCCCGGGATCACACAGAAAACATTCCCGCAACGCATGACGGCGGTTGAGGGGCGGAACGTTACGTAGAGTGGCTAAAACATGCTCGCCGTTTTTCAGATGGATGGACAAGGTTTTATGCAAATGGTACAAGTTACAGTTTGCAACCCGAACCCCTCCATTCAGAGGAGTTATAAAAACGGTTCCGTCATCATCAGACTGATTCTCATCCCTAAATGCAGAAATCCAAGTGTTTTCTGATAAAAGTAATCTACAGAGTCCCCCAACGGAGAGGAAACACAAGGTTTTTACTCACGGATCGGAGGGGTGAGACCGTTTTTGGATCTGTTGTTTAACATCCAGAGAACGCATACTGATCATCCTAACACAGAGACGAGAGTTTTTGTTTTACCTGGATGATCTGCTGCTCCTGTCACTTCAGACAGGAGGCGCTGATGCAGGATCAGGTGTTGACATCACACCTGTTAAATCTGGGCTTCGCCATAAATTGGAAGGAAGCTCGATTTTCCCGGCCCAGACATTTGTTTCTGGGAGTGGAATTAAGTTCAACCACCATGAAAGCTCGTTTATCACAAACTAGATTCGACACTTTTTTAAAAAAGTCAACTCAGCCACGTAAGACCTGGCAAGTGATAACAGCTGTCTCCGTCACGAAGCTGTTGGAAATGATGTCACTCACACAGTGTTTTCCGCTGGTTTGTTACACATGAGACGCCTCCAGAGGTGGTTCTGCACGTCTGCATGTGGATCCAGTAAAAAAACAAAACGACGGATGATCATTGTCCCTTCCTCTGTGAGAGCAGACCTCTGACTCTGGGGAAACACCTTGTTTCTGTCAGAGGGAGTCCCCCTCAGCAGACCCACGTCACGGGTCAGTCTTCACGGACACGTTGCTGTCAGGCTGGGGGGGGGGGGGGGGGC
>NC_056517.1:27870214-27872231 GCF_014905685.2 Nematolebias whitei
GGGGGGGGGGGGGGGGACATGCCTATCTCAAGCAGTAGGGGCGCTGTGGCCCCACTACACATCAGCCCACATCAATGTTTTGGAGTGTCGCACAGCACTGAATATGATTCAACACTTTGCTCCCGTGCTACAGAATCAACACGTGTTGATTCACACAGACAACATGACGACTGCTGCGTACATAACCATCAAGGGTGTGCGTTCAGCCCAGATGTTACACATTGCGCGAAAGCTACTGTGTTGGGCTCATCAACCTGCTCTCTATTAGAGCGGTTTTACATATCCGGTGTTCTGAACAGAGGGGCAGATGTGACGTCCAGGGGCGGCCCACGTCACGTGGACCGGACCCTCCATCCAGATCTGATGTTTTCAGACGCAGCAGAAGTTGGCAAAGCAGCTGTGGACCTGTTTGCGACGCGAGAAGAACGCTCAGTGTCAACTATGGTTTTCCCTGAGCCCGCGAGACGATCCATCGCTGGGGGGGGGACGCATTTGCTCACAGCCCGTGGTCCAAAACGCTTTTATACGCGTTTCTTTTCCCCCACCTCCTCTGTTTTTTACGGTTCCTGAACCGAGTTCAGGAGGAGGGATGGACAGCTCTCCTGGTGGCTCCCGGCGTGTGAACGCACCATGGTTCCCAGGCCTGCAACGTCTGTTGTCGGGTCGCCGTGGAACTGTCGTGGAGGGAGGATGCTCTCCTTCAGGCAGGAGGAGCGACCAAGAGTTACCCAGAAATAGGTCAGCACCTGTGGGTCTGACCGCTGAGCGGTCCCACTTAGAGGATGGGTCTCCCTCAGGAGATAGTGTGCACAATTCAAGATTCACGTGCTGCATCTACCACAGTTCTGTACACATCAAAGGGGACGGCTTTTCAGCGCTGGTGTACAGAGAAGGTTTAGAGGCCACCTCATGCCTTTTTAGGCGGCGTGTTGTTTTTCTACAACAGCTGATGGATAGGGAGTTGGCTTCAGTACGCTTTAACGTACGTTGCAGTCATCTCTTCCTGCCACGAAGGTTTCGGAGACAGAACAGCTTTTAATCACCCGCTGATGAAGCGTTTTTCTAAAAGATGTTCAGAGACACAGGCCTGCTTCACGTCCACTTGCTCCACAGTGGGATTTAACGCTGGTCCTGCGAGTCCTGATCAAAGCTTCAATTGAGCCTCTGGATCAGGTTTTCACTTAAATTCTTGTCTCTTTAAACAGCCCTGCTGCTGGTTTTAACACCCGCTAAGAGGGTAAGTAATTATCTGCCCTCTCTGTTGCTTCGTCATGCCTTAGAATTTAGGCTGACGGGCAGCTCAGCTGATTTAAGACCAACCCAGCTTTTATGCCTAAAACATCACGAGCTCTTTTAAATCAAGAGTGATATCGTTGGAGGGGTCTTCTCCCCCCCACAGATCAGAAGAGGAAGCATCTTTTCATCTTCTCTGCCCGGTGCGGGCGTTGACGTGTTACATAACGCGCACAGCTGCAATGCGTTTCAAACTCAACAATTGTTTGTGCATTATAGAGATGCTTCTGCAGGTCGCCGTTATCCATCCAGCGCTTGTCACACTGGCTGTGTGAGGCCTTTTCTGAAGCCTACAGAGCATCAGATTTAGAGCCTCCTGTCAACCTCTAAGCACACTCGACCAGGGGTATCGCATCTTCGACTGCTCTGCATAATGGTATGTCAATGCAGGACATTTGCACTGCGGCTGCATGGTCAACACCCTGCTCATTTATTCGCTTTTACCTACGTGATGTAACGGCTCGTTCCATGACACATTCTGTCCTTAGTGCTCTAACAGAATGAATATTATTGTTCTCATGGAACTCTGTTTAAGCTCACTTCTGTCTGCATGCATTACAGTGTGAGATGTTGTTATCAGTCACAAGTCGTGTCTGTGATTTTGGTTCTATTGTCATTAATCAGTTCATGATTATTGTTACCAATCAGTTCATTTGATCAATAATCAATTCATGGACATTAATCTGTTATACTGTTCAGCCATGAACCAGTTGGTTCATGCCCC
>NC_056517.1:27872331-27875162 GCF_014905685.2 Nematolebias whitei
TTCGTAGCTTTCATTTGCTGTGAAATCCTCCTCATAATAGTCAAAGGGGTCCTCCATGTTTCCTGCCCAAAAAAAGCAACATTTAGAGAAACATTTGTTTTATTTTAAATAGGGAAACAAAAAGTCATTCTAATGTTTTCACGTACATGTCCAGAGGCAGAGTTTACAAAGGAACAGGAAATGGGAAATTCTGTTTATTTTTCCAAGGAATCTCCCCTGCATGGTTTCTTTAGACTAAAGTCTGTTTGTCTGAACTCTGTGTGGGTTGAACAGAACTAACAAACAAAACTTTACAGAGAGCAGGGAAAAGGAAAAGCAGACTTGGAAGCTTTTAATTACCTTTTGAATTCAGCGAGTTTGTATGCTGTGTGATGTTGGATGATCCACATGAGAAATGAAAGCTCCTGGTTCATTAAGGCTTACATCACAGAGAAAAGATAATATCAGTATTCCTAATAAATCTCAGTCTGCAAAATGATAGCATCTTTTGTACATTGCAGCTTTCATTCATCTTTGAGCTTTGTACTGTTCAGTTTTGTTGTACTACTTTGAATAAATATTGTAAATCTGTGTGCCAACGAGGGTGACAGGATATATGCACACAGAGGCTGACATTTAAAATAAACCCTGTCTCTTGCCAAATTAATATCCAGGATGTTGATTTAACTGGAATATGTGCAGCTTCAGCAGATCGTCCCATTGGTTTGAGGTTTGATGTCAGACTCACTGCAGATGAAAATTTCAGGCACAGGAATTTTTGTTGAGGACAAATATATTTAAAGATTTTTTTTTTTAATTTCTCATGTCTAATTTGCCTAAACCTGCAACATCCAATAGCAAAACACATTGTTGAAGATAAAACTTCTGGGTGAGATAATTTGCATGAAAATATTTTCATCTCTGGATATGGCTGACAGCACTTGTCAAGAAAACAAGTGGCATTATAAAAAGGGTCCAGGTCTGTTATATAATGAGCCACAATCTCTTGACTGGGAGGGGTAGCATTTTAGTAAAACAGATGTTCATCGGAACATTTAAAAATATGCCAAGAATTCAGTGCTGTCTACACTGTGTGTCACATGGAACAAGTTAAAACATGCTTTATTTATTTATTTACAGCAGCACTTTTAGTCATCACACCCCCAAATACAGAATATTTATGAATTATTTGAACAAAAATACAAATGAAATGCTGAGTTCAGAAAAAAAAAAAAAAGTTGACATAGGAGTGTTAGATTTTTGGTCACAGTTGATACATTACACATGAAAAAAATTAATCTGGATTTTCCAAAGTGCAAGTTTTTCTGTAGCATTTTACAGTAATACTGACACAGTTTAATCACATTGCTTTTGAAATTGTTTAGCTACTTTTTTTGCAGAGCAGTTTTTGTAAGGTAGTAACAACTATGTCATATCATAAAACTGCCAAAGCAGGACTTTGACTGCAGTTTAATGCCTAAAGACAACTTGTGACTGTTCAAAACAAAACCTAATGATTCATGAAATCCTTGTAAAAATGTAACTATATTCAGAATCAGCCAAACTTTGTTAATGAAAATATACTCAGAACATCTGAGCTCAGTTTGTGTTAAAAACAAAATGATAGTTTCTTACCTGTTGTCTGATGATTTTTGAAGTGTACAAAGATATTTCTAATCAGCTGATTACACACTCAGAGTTGTGTATCTTGAGGAGACATGCCGTATGTGATCCAGGACCGAAGTGACTAACTTCTGCCTCAACCCTCCCCACTCCCTTCACTGCCAGCACTGAGAGCAAGTCCCATCACCACGTAGCTCTGAGCACACTTGTGTGTGGGTGTGTGGCTTTGAGTGTGTCACTCAGTGTAGATTATTACAAACTATTTTTACTTTTGTCAATTTTGTCATCTTAAATAATATTTTTCCAAATGTAATGTCTACTTGTGCTGTATGAAGCTATGCAAGGAGTGTGAAGGGAAAAGTGATAGGAGTACTTAAAATAAGGTGTTATAGATAATATTTCCTCTTATTCAAACAGCCTCTTTAGATTAGAATGTAATGCAGCCGTTTATGGGTGATGTCATCCATCACCTATATGTTACTGCTTTTATTTAATCCAAAGTATATCAGTTTAGAAAAAGGGGATTAAAATAAATTTGTATGCTTCCTTAAAAAAATAGTTTCAAGTGTAACATAACTTTTTAAATATACATTTCCTTTAAAAAATATAAGAAAACAACATGTTTGTGATGATTAGTGAGATCTGAAAGGTTTGTTTTCATTCCATCATGGATACGTGGCATGTACAGGCATGACGGGAGGGTTTACCTTGTATTTTTATGGACTGTGCGACTTGTGTAAAGGTTTGAGTGAAATTCCATCTTGTCCTCAAACTAAACAGGCTTTCCTACGCGTGGTTTATGGGTGGAGTTGCTTGTAATTTTTTTTGGACTTTGTTGCAACACTGACATAATCAGTTACTTTTTTTTTTTTTTTTTTTTTTACATTTTAGTCAGCTGGAAAACTTAACATCTGTCAAAATAAGATGGTTGAAAGCATTCACAAGCTCTCGTGCTGTGATCTGGATATGTATGAACTTGCATCCTGCTTGTTCTTGTCTGGTGTTCATATGTCCCGGTCCTTAGTTTTTCCAGCTGGACAAAAATAAGAACAGGAAGGGAGAGCATTGCTCATCCATTTGTGTCCATTTGGTCACTTGGGCTTCACCTAAAGTGAGTTTAAAATTGAGGATAGGCAACTGTAAATTGAGGAAAGTCGAATTTAGTCTGGATTTCATTGTTGCATTTATATATATATATATATATATATATATATATATATATATATATA
>NC_056517.1:27875262-27886603 GCF_014905685.2 Nematolebias whitei
TATATATATATATATATATATATATATATATATATATATATATATAATTAATCAGATCAGAAAATTCACTAATGTGCAAAACGCAACACAAAACTGAAATTCATTTCATAGGAACAAAACTAAAAGCATGATAAAAAACAAAAACAATGAAGTAGACCATACATAAAACTAAATTGAAAAAAGTTTAATGATTGCAGTAACAACAAAACTGTAACCATGGAGTAAAATGGGAAAACTACAAAATAACAAAAACAATTTAAAAAATGAAAAATTGTAGAAAACAATCAAAAGAGCAAATCACACAAATAAAAAAAGAAGATTTCAAGATATTTTGTTTTGTTTTCTTAAATACCCATGTCCACGATAGCCATAAACATCATATATTCTTATCTTATATTCATATACATAAGTTTAAGATGTTGCTTTAAAATATTGTAACTCAAATGTGACATTGCCCTCTAATGGCTATTTTATACCACGTTTCTTTTTTTTCCACCAACAAAAAGCAAATCTCAAGCAAACATGATCTGCTTCCAGTACTGAGAATGAAGTAACCAAAGAATCCAACTCAGGAAACATAAACCATCTTGTGGTTTTTCTCTGCTATCATGTCGTTAATCTACCACCAACTCCCTCCAAGTCTACAACTTCCCAACATGCACCGTTTCCGAGCATTTTCAGGTCATGCAATAATTAGGGACAGGGCCAGACTGTGAAGTTAGTTGCTCCGTTGTTTGGTGTAGGAAGTAATTGTGCATGAATGAAAGTCAGACTCAAGATTTTTGATTTGCCTCCCTCAGGTGCTGACAATTCCAAATGCAAAGTGGCCATTGTGATGTGTAGGAGGAGCTCTGAGGATGTTGGCAGCAGGTCAGTACAGCAGTCCAGAGGTGACAGATGTTTGTTTCCTGTAAATCATATTTTCTTTTTACCATCTGGTGTTCTTATTCCAGTTATGTGCTGTTCTTGTCTGTAAAAGCTTGAAGACATTTTCTTCAATCAAATGTCTTCAGTCTGTCTATAGTAACTAAATTAACACCAATCTCACAACTGAACCTGATCCTTTTAATGTTGACACAAAAACTGACACTGATCCGTATTTCCCTCATCTGTACAAGCGTGTTGGAGATTATAAAAAACAAATTCAATAACAGACACACCCATGATATGTAATGCACTTTGTTCTTTATTCTGATACACACCCAACTTTCTTGGAAGAAAATCAAGTGTGCGTTCCCACCAGTATTATCAGCTTTAAAAAGTATCAAATTTACAGCACATAACGACCTTGACACGTTAGTCAAATTAAAGTACTACTTTTACGTCTTTTCCTTGTTCAAGAGTTGCCACAGCGAGTCATTCTCCTCCATCTCTTTTGTCCTCTGCATCCTCTGTCCTCACTCCAACTACCTCCATGTCTGATACATATTTCCCAGGATATCCTTGTAAAAGAGATTAATAATCTCAATGAATTTTTTTTCCTGGTAAAATAAAGGCTTAAAAATTTATTTTTTCCATGGCAGCCACATTTATAACATCCTTCTACCAATATAACCACTGTCTCTCCTCTGAACATGTCCATACCATCTCAGCCTGGTCGCTCTAACTTTATCTCCTAGTTGTTCCACTCTACTACTGACCCTAAGTACTTGAAGTCCTGCACCTTTGTGACCTCTGCTCCTTGTAGCCTCACTGTATCACCGGCCTCCCTCTCATTCACACACATGCACTCTGTCTTACTACGGTTGACTTTTACTCCACTTCTTTCAAGTGCATACCTCCACCTCTTTAAGTTCTCTTCCACCTGTTCCCTGTTCTCACCATAGATCATGTCATCTGCAAACATCATAGTCCATAGGGATACCTGTCTGACCGCATTTGTTAGTCGGTCCATCACCAGAGCAAACAAGAAGGGGCTCAGAGCTGATCCTTGATGCACTCCCACCTTGAAGCTATCTGTCACTCCTACAGCACATCTCATGATTGTCCTGCTGTCCTCATACATGTCCTGTACCAGTCTAACATACTTCTCTGCAACTTTAAATTTCCTCATGGAATACCACACCTCCCTCATTTGCACCCTGTCATATGTTTTCTAAATCTATAAAGACACAATGGAGTTCTTTCTGACCCTCTCTGTACTTCTCCATCAGTATACATCAAAGCAAAGATGGCATCTGTGATGTTCTTTATCAGCATGAAACCATACTGCTGCTCATACAAAATCACCTCTTGTCTTAGTCTAGCTTTCACAACTCTCCCTGATGTTCATTCATCATCATTCATTATCACTCATCATCTTCATTTTCTTTAGTTGTCACAATTCTGTAAATTACCTTCTTAAAATGGACATCACCACACACAGGTTAAAGTACTATAATCCCAAATACAATCAGAGCTTTAAATGTAATGTATTTGACCAGCACAGTACAATTAT
This sequence comes from Nematolebias whitei, assembly GCF_014905685.2. Taxonomy (NCBI): domain Eukaryota; kingdom Metazoa; phylum Chordata; class Actinopteri; order Cyprinodontiformes; family Rivulidae; genus Nematolebias; species Nematolebias whitei. The sequence continues at coordinate 27,877,700 of NC_056517.1, forward strand.
CGTACCCATGGGCACTCCAGGTGTTAAGCTCATGCGACAGATCAACGTGTTCGGACAAGATGGTGAGATTCTGTTTATTGTTTTGTCCACATACAGTAGGCTTTTCTTGATTGCAATAGTTTTTATTTACGCACATGAAGGTTGAGTTTAACTGGCTTGTTTTTTCTCCTTTCTAAGCTCAAATGCCCTCCATCGTGGCTATTTTGAGGTGCACACACTGACAATGTGCGTGTCCCAACATCCAACATTATTCTGGGTGAAAGCTCCATTTTTTCACGTCTTTACTATTATTTCTAAGACGTGATCTACACATTTAAGCCAAAAATATGGTTCATCTTCCTTTACAAAAACAAAACAAAAACAACAAGGAATAATTGTACAAATGAGAAGTATAATGTCCATGTTATTGTGTATTTTTTTCTTTCCCACCATTTTATTTTCTGTCTCAGGAGAATGCAGGGGGTTTGAGATTACTCAGAGGCATCTAGGACCAGACAGGCTGAACCACTGTATGAGAATCGTTGGTTTAGCAGTTTGCACTGGAGCTCCTGTGCCAGTGAGCCGTTTCCAGACAAACATTTGGAAAAAGACTGTACCAGCATTTGAGATAAGTAGACTTCTCCAACTTTAGATTCACCTCAGAGTCTAAAGTTGTATGATGCATTCAACTCTTTTGTGAGATTTTCAGACACAGCTCAACTAAACCTGCTGTCTTCTGTTTGAAGGAAGTTGTTGCTCACTGGATAGCAGATTGCCGTCTTATGATAGAGCAGACCCGCCTGCAGTGATGTTGCTTCCTGAAAACCATAAAGGACCTGTCAGATAACATTAAAAACTAAAAGCACACTGTTAAGCCCTGAGGGGGCTGTCTTACCTCTCTTTCCTTGTCGGAATGTCATCCTTCTCCTTTTCTTTCTTCAGCTCTTTTAACCACATTTCAGCTTTCTCATTTTTTGTTTTATTTTTCCCCTCTCAATTTTTCTCCCATTCTAATTTTCCCTTTACTTTTAGGCCACATTTCATAGAAGCTATTTTAGAAAAAAAAATTTTCATGAAAGATCAAAAAATTTAAAAAAAACTGGCGAAAATGGGTGTGCCTTATTTGTGTAGTCTACTAAAATGGTCTACTGGTCATAAATTCACATGGCCTGCAGGCTATTTAATTTCTGATTTTGAAATGTCATAGGTCGGTAATTTGTTGATAGTCCTCTAAACAAACCACTGTTTGGGAAGACGTGGAGGAGCTCGAAGGTTAATTAAACAAAAACTCACTGCCAGCCACAACAAAAGAGAAGATACCTTGTAGTTCTCCATCATGGCCATTTCTAAGGTCATCCGGCAGCTGAAAACAAAACTGAGCTAAGCATTTGTGACTGATGAGTAACAATGCGTCGCCTCTTCTATAGGCACTACTACGCACAAAATAAGTAAAAAATATTTAACCAAGTTCAGGTCTCCTAATTTCAGGTCTCTCTTGTAAATAAGTCTTCCTGACTCAATGAGACTAAGCTGTATAAGTAAAGTTGAATGAATAAAAGTTACCTGTGTGGGTCCGGCGTTCATTTTTGTTCTGTTCATAGCCTGAGCATCTTCCATCATGCTGCTGTTTACAACACAATTTGCTGGCCTTCTTAAATAGATAACGTTACTAATTGACATTTTATGTAGGCTATGTGAATGTTTTTGTACAGTGCCCTGAGATAACTTCTGTTGTGACTTGTGAACTTTATGCCAATTAATGATTCTCCATCTCTCGCAGCTTCAGTTCCTCCACCGTCGCAATTTCAGCAAAACGTGTGGTCAAAAAACAGAAACAAACTGTACTGTTATAAATTAAATGGAAAATGTACACGAGCGACGCTAAATCAGTACAGAAAATACACGACTTGCCTTGTTGACGCATATGATATCTATGTTTTGACGCATAGATATGTTGACGTGTTGTGTTGTGTGCGCTTCTAAAAATTATCCGTGTAGAAAACGAGTACAGTGCCTCAAAGGTTCCTTAAATCAATAAATATTTATATTTATATTCAGTGGTAGAAAATTTGATTTATCGGATGAAAAAAAATCGTAATTATCTTCCACATCTCAGTTTTAGATTTTCAATATACTCGGTACATTATTTGAGATTAAATTTGGAATTGTTTTGTCGAGGTGCCTGTCATAATGATCCGACCATAAACATACATATAACTAGACACCGCATGGCTAACAGTTAGCACTTCAACTGCGCCTGGGACTGCGGTAGCAGCGTCTGTGTATTTTATATCTATAGGTCTGACTACAAACAGAAAAAGTTGTCAGCTGCGTCGCGAATATCTTGCAATGATTAATCCAGAAGGAGTCCGGACTGAACTATGGAAGACCTGACAACACCTGTGCGACCACAGCACAAATTCAGTGCTGGTAATCTACAAAAATACCTGTCTGTGAAGTCGCGGGTGTCAAATAATGACACACTAACAGTCAGGCAGTACATGTAAGTAGCTAGCTGGCCTTTCCCCCCATTAATTATGCACCATACAATTTAGTGAAGCTAAACTTAAGCCACTATGTTATCTTACAGCCTTGGTCAGTCGAACCCAACCTTTCTCGTTGCGACCCCGTCAAACAGATATGTTCTCAGGAAGCGACCTCCGGGTAAGCTGCTGCCATGGGCTCACAAGGTAAGCTTTTACCACTAATGCATCTGCAGTGTTTACAACTTCATCATGAAGTTCATAGCAAACTTCAAACAACATGTTGCAGATGCAGATTTGTTTGTTTGTTATAGGTTTTGTCCAGCAGGGGGCAGAAATCCAGCAATGCATTACAGTACTACAGTCTGTCAGGACTTTTAATTTCCTATACAACATAAAGGAGCCTGCAGAATTAAAACCAATTATGCAAATTATTTTAGCAGTCTGGTTACATTTTTGACTCGCAGAATTTTTTCAAAGGTTAGAATCAAACAATTCAAATATGTTAATACTATATAAAGCTTTGTTATGCGTTATTATTATTTTTTTTGCTACACAAATCAAATGTGTCAAAACCAAGTGTGATGCGATAATCATTATGAAAGTTTAAAATGAGAATAAAAAGTTTACTTTGATTAAATTATTGTTTCATTTATTTATTTAAAGACAAACTTCCATGTGAACTCAACACGATTTATTTTTAGGCTTAGAAAGTTGTTACAAAACTGTCATATCTGTAAAATTATTTTTTGTTAACGATGCAAAAAGCTCAGGTTTTTAACTGATAGCATGATGGTCAATGGGCTGATCTTTGACCTACTGCTCTGCTATCAGCCTATCAGCTAATTTGATTATTACATCAGTTGTTTTGTATCAAAATAAAATAAAAAACCTTTGCTCTAAACTGACAGAATGCCTTTGCATTATTTTTATGTTTCACAAAACATTTCCCCAAGACGAACTCTCAAAACCAAATATGATTAGTTTCATTGTAGTTTGAGTTAGACCTTATAGTTTTCCAATATGTCTTTAGCATGGTCACATGTTTTTAGTGCTGTTTCAGACCCACCAGCTGTGATCTGGACCTTTGTGTGCAGGTGGACAGGGAGTATCAGGTGCAGAAGGCCCTGTTCTCTGCTGGTTTCCCCGTCCCTCAGCCCCTCTTGTTCTGCTCAGATGTTGAAGTAATAGGAACAGAGTTCTACTTGATGAATCATGTACAGGTAGGCTTGTGTATTTGAGACAAGAAGAGATGACCAATACATACTTATGTATTTGAAGATAATTCCTTTGCAGCACAATCATTTATTGTCCAATTAAAGATTGATTTTCTTTGAACACCAGTGTTGTTTATCTGGTTTCTTTGATCAGGGCCGTATATTCAGAGATCTTCATCTCCCTGAACTGCGTCCAGCAGAGAGGACTGCTGTGTATGTAGCTGCTGTGGAAGTGTTGGCAAAGCTGCATTCTCTGGACTTGGCATCACTAAAACTTGAAGGGTTTGGAAAAGGGCCTCAATACTGCAAGCGACAAGTTAGACAGCACATTTTACTCTATCGGTTAAAATGAAACAAAACTTAATGCAACGTATGAAATGTGGAAAGTTTATGTGCAAAAGTCAGAATTGTGGTTTCATCCTTGAAGGTGTCTACCTGGACAAAGCAGTACACGGCAACAGCCCACAGAGACATTCCTGCCATGAACGAGCTGTCTGATTGGTTGATGAACAATCTGCCTGAGAATGATAATGAGGTCGCGCTCGTCCATGGAGATTTCCGACTGGATAACTTGATATTCCACCCTACAGAGGTACAACTTCCAAGAGCATACTTCTTACCGCAGTGCTGCATTTTTATTCAGCAATTAATTCATGGTGTCTGATGTTTTAAAGGCTCGTGTAATTGCAGTGTTGGACTGGGAGTTGTCTACCACAGGAAACCCACTGGTAGATCTCGCCTACTTCCTCATGCCTCAATACTTGCCCACAAATTTCCACATAGCCAAAACAGTTGGCAGCTTACAGGGAATAGAAGGTATAATCAATTATTAATGAAAACCTTGAACAGAATTGCTAATATTGTACAAGGGAAAGTTGTGGATAGTAATTTCTCACTGTGCAGGTATTCCAGCTGCTGGTGATCTGATCTCCATTTACTGCAGATGTCGAGGAATCCCACCAACGTCTGTGCCACAACTGAACTTCTTCTTGGCTCTGTCTGTCTTTAAAATGGCTGCAATCGCTCAGGTTTTCATAAAGTTTATGCTTTAAATCAGTACTTCAGATGTTTTTAAGTAGGGTTCTGTGGAAAGGTTGTCTGTAATAAAGGACTCTTTGAGTTACCTCAGTTTGGAGAACAAGTTTCGTTCTTACTGAATTTGCGTGAACATCTACAAAGAAAATCTGTCAGACGGGTTTCAATCAGGGTTTAGAGCTCATCATAGCATGGAAATGACACTGATGAAAGTTTCTAATGATATTCTCATGGCCTCAGACAATGGACTTGTGTCTACACTGGTCCTGTTAGACCTCAGTGCTGCATTTGATACAGTTGATCACAATATTTTACTACAGAAACTTGAACATGATATTGGAATTGCAGTAACAGTTCTAAAATGGTTTAAATCACATTTATTGGGTAGATTCTAGTTTATAAATGTAAATAATGAATCTTCTTCATACACCAAAGTTAGTCATGGAGTTCCTCAGGGTTCAGTGCTTGGACCAATACTCTTTATATATTCTTCCATTAGGTAATGTTATTAAAACAGCATGGAATAAATTTTCATTGTTATGCTGATGATACACAGTTATATTTGTCCATGAAACCCAATGTATCCAATTGGTTGTTTAGACTACAAGCATGTCTTAAAGACTTCAAAACTTGGATGACCCTTAATTTTCTGCTTTTAAACTCAAACAAGAGGTTGTGGTTTTTGAACCTGAGCATCTTAGGAATAAATTTTGCAAACATTTCTACATTTTTTATTGTTTGTTTAGCTTTTTGTTTTTTGAATGTCCAGAGGACTAGACTTAACTTTTTTTTAAAGTTTATTAATTTGCTTTTTTAATGTATATAAATGTTTCTGTACAGTGTCCTGAGCCAACTTCCGTCGTGACTTGGCGCTATATAAAGAAATTGAATTGTATTGATAAGCTAGTTATGGATGTGAGCAGGGCCATGACCCTGAAGTGAACCTGTTGTTCAAAGAGCTATCTACAACAGGTAAGATATTAATTGTTCTTAATCTTTCCACAGAATCCTACTTCTAAAGAACTGAATGGTCACTGTCATATTTTGTAATATTACTTGATATTTCTAGCACTGTTTTAATGTGGTTACATTGGTGGTAGTTGGATGCAGAATATTAATTTTTGTGTTTTCTTAGGGGATCCATGCTCGTTTCCTGCAGGGAAATGCCAGTGCTCCCAATGCAAATGAGTTTGGTCAGAATGTGGAGCCTTTGGCTAAAATAGCGTTGCATCTTGCCAAAAGGTGAATTGTTGTTATTAATTGATTAATATGCACCAGTTCACAAATTTTATGTGAAATAAACTTCTATTGTTGTTTTTAACCACAAAACTAATTGAGTCCACCTACAGACTTGACCTTTGAGCTAGTAAGGGTTGGAATTTGGCATCCAGCTGTTGCTTCCAATATTTCCTGCCAGTTTTAAACATTTCAAATGTGATTTGTGCTCAGGCCCCTCACCGGTCCAACAAACGACGATCTGTTCCTTCAGACAGTTAAAGGCCGAGCTGTTCTCCAGCAGGTCAAAGACTTCATCCAACAATACATGTTTCCTGCTCAGCAGGTCAGTGCCAAGAACAGAAGAGATTTGTATGCTCTGATAGATGTTTATTTTGATCGTGACAAGATCTGACAGAGCAGTTCATTCATGCAATTGGGATTTGTTAATAAGAGTGAAGGAAATAAATGACTGTCTGAATTATGTTGCATGAAGGATCTTCACAGTTTGCTGAACATCACAGGGTTTTTACTGCCTTATTCTGTATATTAACTTCTATTTTCACTTTTTCTGTGATGATCGTGAGAGAAAAGTCGACCTGGAATTATCAGTGCAAAGTTTTCATTCTTGTTTGATCAGTGATGCAATGTTTTTTTCATCAGGAAGTTGCAGAATACTACACTAAATATGCTCAGTCTCCACAGAGATGGACCACCCCCCAAATCATAGAGGACCTAAAGGTATACAGAACCATTGTTGTTTCATTGAATACCTTTTTGAACGCTGTGAAACTAAAAAACTTTTTTCCTAAAACATATAACTAAAAGAACAATATTAAAGTGCAGTTGCATGTGTTAAGTCTTGAGAACGCCTCCATATTTTTTGTTTTTCAAACCAGACTAACTTGTGCATCTCCTCCATGACTCACCACAAGATTTTCATTATTGATTTAAAAGGCAAACTGTTTAACAGCTACAGCAAAATTACTGTTTTTTTGTGTGTGTTTATTATAATTTATGAAGCTCAGTGCCACTAATATCTGTTTGGCAGAGGTGATTCGTACTTTTCTTTTACCTGTGCAGGTGAAAGCCAGGATGGCGGGGCTGTGGAACCTGTTCCTGCCTGCGATCAGTGGACTCACTCAGGTGGATTACGCCTACATTGCAGAAGAAACTGGACGCTGCCTATTTAGTGCTGAAATCTTTAACTGCAGTGCTCCAGGTAAAATATCCACAAATAGTGTCAGATTTTAGGAGAAGCTGGAAATTAAACAAGACCTTCTAAGAGTTATCTATTCTGCCTTTTATATAAAAAAAATGACAAATACTGTTTTTTACAGACACAGGGAACATGGAGATCCTCCACATGTTTGGCACAGAGGAACAGAAGAAAACGTGGTTGGAGCCTCTACTGAGAGGAGAGATCCGTTCATGTTTCTGCATGACAGGTATTATTATAGCCACGCCACAAGAGAAGAACAAACAAAACAAACTTCTCTAGCTTTAGAAGAGGAGCACATACAGTAGATCTATAATCAATTGCTTTGAGAGATACTTTTAAGTAGTGTTGTAGTACTCGAGACTGGTCTTGGTCTCAAGACCACTTTTTGATGGTCTCGGTCTTGTCTCGGATTCGTCTGCATTTGGTCTCGGACATTGAGGACTCTGGATTTTATTTCAAGACCAGTCAAGACCACAACTGTGGAAATATCACTAAATTGCCAGAATATTGTCCAGTTTATTTGTTAACTTCTTTGTTTTTATTGGATGCAAAACATACTGGTTCAAATCCAAGCGATAATGTGACTCATTGCTAAATTATTTTTTGTTACCGCTGTCACGCCCACCCCTTTTCACTCGCACGTGTCACTCCCAGTGTGGCCAGATTGAGAGGTTTACTGCCATGTGGGTGGTTTTCATTCTGATTTTGCTGGGAACTCTGGGAAGAGTTTTGTTGGATTGTTGCATTTTGCCACATATTGTTAAATTACCTTGGCTTGTACTGATGTGTGCTCATGTTCAAACAGTAAATATACTGTAACAATATATTGACTGGGTGGATTTTTGTGTGATGTGGCGGTTGTTAACAGATTTTTGGGCTGGAAAACCTCGACTTCTATTTCATATAGGCTTCGCCCTTTAAGGCTGTCGCTGATGGTTTATCCCGTTATGCAGAGCATAAGCACTGAAAAAAATTAGTCCACGCCCACCTGCTGTGTGGGCCCACCCGGTCCGTATAAATTACGTTAAGAGCGGGAAATCGGCTCCCATTTTTTCTTCAGCGAGCTAATATAGCACTGTCAGAAGAACAAAGAAGATAAATTGTGTAAATGACCAACCTTTGCGAAAGATGCTTGGCCCGGCAGTCGACCTCCGGTCGTCCGGTGAGTTCTCCTCCCCGAGGAGAAGATGACAGCAGTCTTATTCCAAGGTAAGCGTCGTGGAACATTTCCCAGTGACAGGTCACTACACGCTGGACAACGCCATCTTGTGGTTTTCCTCTTATCGCCGACCCTCGGGGCGAACCGGATGGTTCCTCCGGGGCAAGGCGTGCTCAGCTGCAGCCCCGCTGCTCTTTCCCTCCTGGGGAGCGTAGTGTAGGTGGAGGGGGGCTGAGTGAATGCTCACCCCATCCCACCTCGTTTCGCATCGGCGATCACACCGCTCCCGGCCGACGGCGCCCTCAGGGGTTGCCCGGCGGAACCCAGGAGGAGGCTGACATGAAGGGACCCCTTTTTTCTACGTCCCTCGCCTTTTCCCGCCAGTTCGGATGATCGGCGGAAAGGTTATTTTTCACTGGGCTCCACTCTGGCTCACCGTCTTGATCCATACGGCCTCGCGTTCCAACAGGACGTTCCACGGGCGAGGCCGCAGACGGTTCTTTCCTGGTAGATTAGAGGAGTCGGTCCCCAGTCCGCTCCCATCACCAGAGTTGAGGGATTCACCGAGCGGGGCTATTCCTCGGTAACCCCCCC
>NC_056517.1:27886703-27895228 GCF_014905685.2 Nematolebias whitei
TATAATGTGGTGAAGCTGTGCCGAGCGATGGACATCATCTATCATCTCGTCACAGACTGTGACATCAGTAAGGGCCTGGATCATGCTCTACAGGTGACGGAGAGCCTGGCACTCAGCCACGCCTGCATCAACCCAATCCTTTATGCCTTCATTGGGTCTTCCTTCAGAGGACATGTCCTGAAAACTGCTAAGCACTTTGGACAGCGATTCGGAAGACACTCAAGACAAGTCAACGAGGAGCCAGCAGTGGACATCGCACTCCACACACCCAGTGAGAAACAGTCCCAGTCGGGTTCAGAAGACCAAGATACCACCACCTTCACTATTTAAGGCCCCAACATCTACCGGTATCTACAAGCCCTTCTATAAACCCCATCTTTGGGTAAAAAAAAGTACTGCATATAAAGTGACTTTTTATGCACTAAGCAATGTATTTTGTATAAATGATGTATTTTCTTAAATAAAAGAGCAACGTTTTCAGTGACACACACATTTAAATTGAATCCAGCTGAATCTCAATCTGCTCAGTTTAATCACTTTGGGTTTTTAACAACAAATCCAATTCAACTTTACAATCTGCTTTGAATTTCAAGAGATCATCTGCATCTCATTTCATTGCATCCCATAACTTCGGGTTGGGATTAAGGACGGCTCAATTGCACAGTGGGTGACCCATGGAGTGGAAAAACATTTGGCAGGCGAAGACAGGACGGCTCACAGCAGGAAGGAGCCCTCTGAGTTATCGGAGTAGTAAACAGCAAAGCTGTATGTTCCTCAGAGGAGTTTAAAGCATAACTATTGTTTTTGTCAGCTTTGTTTGTGTCAATAATTTAAACTCGTAAAGGAGAGTGATTTGCAGTAAAGAGCTTCCAACAGTCACTTTTTCACATTATTTGGTGCCATTGTGCAAAAATTATGCCAAACTCTGTTACACTGAACACATCAAATCTTGGCTCAGGGTATTGAATGGCAACAGTCCAACAGTTAACTGATTGTTCAAGCCTCTTCACAGTAAAATATTGAAGGTTCAGTTTATTTGGGCCAAACATCCCAATTACATCCACCACAGATAGTTCCTATTAAATTTGTACACAAAATAAACTGGCTACCAACTGTGTTGGACATGTAGTCAACCTGATTTTACTGTGATGCCTTACACCTTAGAGTTGTCTCACTCTAAAAGGAAACACTTTAGACTGATTTTAACTGGAAATAAATAAAGGCATAGCAAGACACAAAATTTCATTTATACTTTACAAGGGAAAGAGATTATCCAAGACCTTTAGTTGTATTCCAGGAAAACCAATAATCTGAAAATGTTACCACAAACCTAAAGGGACACATTTATTAGTTAAAGTCATTTGAACCGGAGATCAAAAAACAGCTGTGCTACTTGGTGGGGGGGCACAGTTTAGCACTAATGAACCATTAAAATCTGCTTTGCCTCAGTTTCTACCAGATAATTCTCCCGAACTCTAAAACGCTCAAGTGTTTATTGGCAATTTGCAAAAAGAAGTAAAATGTCAAGACAGACCTGCATTAAAAACCTGTAAGATTTTTTTTTTTAGAAAGTTTGAATAATAGTTACAGTGTATTGTTTGGTTTTGCTCGTGTGAGTGTGGATGCAAATGTGCGCACCCCTAAAGCAGGACAATGAAAACAAAACATCTGGGAGGAACTTCACGCATCATCGTGCTCGCAAGACTGACTTCGTTTCCACTCCAGAGCTGCATCGTCAATGTCTGTACAACTTTCCATTTAGAATCTACGTCTTTGCCACAAATGGTTTTAGAGGAAACAAGAAATGTAAAGAAGAAAACAACATTACATGGTGTATGTTTAATCCAGGAATTCTAGTGAGTTTAGATTTTGGTTGAGTAGTTTCAAGATGGAGACTAGTCAGCTGGAAATATTGCTAAGATGGTAAACTTTTGTATACTCCAATATTAAAATACTTCTTTTTAGAGAATTATTAATAAAAAATAATAGATTTAGTTTTTTTCAGTCATGTATTATTTTCTTTTTGTTATACTAAAAAACACAGTGCTGTGCAAAAGTCTTGAATCTTTCTGTTTTGCTTCCAAAAAACAATTGTTTTTCTGATCTTTCTATGTAGTCTTGATCAAATTTTCAGACCTTCTTTTAAAGTCTTTTAACGTTTGATTTTTAAAATGTAATTTTCAATTTGTGAGTTTGACTTTTTTTCACATCAAACTGTTTGTTAAGCTACTTCTGACCTATGAATCATTCACGCATGAAAAGGCTCCTAACTCAACTAATGAACCGGAGTTGTGTCGACAAATGGGAAACCAGTAAATGGATGGAAAAAACTTCTGCACAGCGCTCAGTATTTTTTTTTTTAAATATTCACACTTTTTCTTGTAAAGGCTCTTGAGTATCTCAGAAAAAAACAGGAAACCCCCTCAACAAGTCAGAGCAGAATTGAATATAACCTTCAGGTTGTACGTGTGCAACAAAAAACATGAGACGTCTCAGGTTAGGGAGAAATTCATGACTTCTAGATTTTAATGGCAATAAAATGTATTTTTAAGCTCAACACTTTCAGTTTTCTGTTAAAATGTGTGCTACTTCATGTTTAGCTTTTCATATTAAAAAAAATACATAAAAACATTCTAATTAGAGCTACGCAACGTTAGATCAAACTTCATCATTATCCAATACAAATATGAATTGTGATTTTTTGTTATCAAAACTTTCACTTACACATTAAAGCTTTTGTACACTCTCAAGTTTATCGTCAACTTGTTTTTTGTTTTCTGCTTTATTGAGTACTTTGCATCGCTAATGACTCAGTCCAGAGGTAAAATAGTGACCAGCTATTGTAGTTGGAATCCACGACCTTGTTATACCATTTTAAGCTCTCTGGAGACATTCCAAGTCATAAACAGGCCAGAAACTCTGCTCAGGATTAGATGACAATAAATTAACTCACCGCTGCTCCACCACTTTTTGCCATTTATAACGTAGCTGTCTTTATCCCTGCGAAGACTGCACTCCATGTTGGATGCGTCACTGGAGGCAACATCGGGCTCTGAGAAAAACAGAGAAATTGCAACATTTTACATTTATAAACATGAGTCAACGTCGGGCGTAGAAGATGTTAACAGGCACGAGATGGAAATTTCTGTTCCCCATCATTCATTAAAACATACAAACTGCTAACAAAAGGAATCCCATCCTGATTCATCCTCTCCTACCCCCCCCAAAAACAGGACTAATGTGTTTACAAAAAAAACATACTGTAATCACCTCTAGCAACAGAATGGTGTTTCCAGACAACGTGAAGAGCAAAGGGACACAAACGAAAAAAATATTCACATGAACTGGTGTTTGCTGCTGTTGGCTGGTAACCATTTCAAACAAGGTTTATACAGCATCAATAACACACAACAAATCCAATCTGACTGGTTTCCGACCGCAGTCAACACTGGAGCAAACAGTGGAAAAGTATCAAGAGGGATGAAATCCAGCAGTTGTCAGTAAATGGATGGAAACATTTTATGACTTTTTCCAGATTTGGTCTTCGATCCGATCCAAACTAGACTAGAAAGGTTTGAGTAAGCGAGTTCACACCTGAGATGACATACACGTGAATAATGAAATCAATCTGGGTAATTTAAAAAATAAATGCAAATCCTACACCACAAAATCGGCAAAGAAAGAAAATAAAAAGAGAACAAAGATAAAAAGGATTTTTCTTTTTCATCAAAAGCTGGACAGAGCCTATGGTGCATTCATGCACATGTTCTCAATGTGATCAGCAGGTTAAAAATGAGCAGTTACCTACATATCATTATACAGAGGCAACACCCTGTGCCAAAAGGACAGACCTTTCAACAGAGCAGATGTTTGGTTAATTGTTGTGGTCAAAATGTTTCTAACAGATGTTTTACTTTTTTCCAAGAAACTCAAAGAGACAACAAAACATCTTAACGGAAACCCTGCTGCACATCAGCTCAGTAGGTGGTCCTTAAAAATAGTGTTGTGTTCAAGACCACACCTAACCCGAGACCAAGTCAAGACCAAGACCAGAGTGTACCGAGACCAAGACAAGACCAAGACTTTTAGGGTCCGAGACCAAGACCTCAAATTAAATAAATAAAATATAAAATAAATTACAATTTTTTTTTTAATAAAAGCTACATACTGCAACGTTGTTTGCTTTTAAATGAATATATCAGTTTTTATAAAATTCCAAAGCTACATAACAAAGAAATCAGACATTCAGTGGCCTAACTGCATGTGATTCAACAATAAAATTACACAACTGTTAAACTGGAAGCAGTTTCATCACATGCCAAGTCTTAAAAGACTGAAATGGCAAAACACTTTTCATAAGTCCGAACTCAAGACCAACGATAACATATAGTTGCAATACTTACGAGTATATTATCTGTGATTTAAATAGCCACATTTTATAACTGATGATATGGCAGACATCTTCTCCCGAGCCCAGACAATCACTTCTCATTTTCTTGGAGTGACCAGTGTTGCCAGATAAACGTTGGTTACGTACTGTAACCCCAGATTCTATGAATATAGGCGTAGCCCTTTAAGGCTGTCGCTGATGGTTTATCCCGTTATGCAGAGCATAAGCACTGAAAAAAATTAGTCCACGCCCACCTGCTGTGTGGGCCCACCCGGTCCGTATAAATTACGTTAAGAGCGGGAAATCGGCTCCCAAAATAGCTTTTTCTTCAGCCATTTAGGAGCCAGTGAGGCCCGACGCTTAAAGGGCTACGCCTATATTCATAGAATCTGGGGTTACAGTACGTAACCAACGTTCTATTTCATATAGGCTTCGCCCTTTAAGGCTGTCGCTGATGGTTTAAGGGCGAAGCGGATGTGGTCCTCGCCTCACTGGGTCCATTCGAACACAGTAAGAAGCGGAAGCTTGCCCAAAAAACGTCTTGTCACTCAGCTCCCCGTGTGCATAAACTACGCATCGCGTAATTATGTGCCATGCACAGACGCATGTTGTGTAACTATGCGTTCTGACAAGCATGAATACCCCGGAAAAACTTTCAACGGGAAGAGGAAGTTGAAAAGAGGGGGGGAGGGGGGCATGAACCAACTGGTTCATGGCTGAACAGTATAAACAGATTAATGTCCATGAATTGATAAATAATCAAATGAACTGATTGGTAACAATAATCATGAACTGATTAGTGACAATAGAACCAGAAACACAGACACAACTGTGACTGATAACAACATCTCACACTGTAATGCATGCAGACAGAAGTGAGCTTAAACAGAGTTCCATGAGAACAATAATATTCATTCTGTTAGAGCACTAAGGACAGAATGTGTCATGGAACGAGCCGTTACATCACGTAGGTAAAAGCGAATAAATGAGCAGGGTGTTGACCATGCAGCCGCAGTGCAAATGTCCTACATTGACATACCATTATGCAGAGCAGTCGAAGATGCGATACCCCTGGTGGAGTGTGCCTAGAGGTTGACAGGAGGCTCTAAATCTGATGCTCTGTAGGCTTCAGAAAAGGCCTCACACAGCCAGAGTGACAAGCGCTGGATGGATAACGGCGACCTGCAGAAGCATCTCTATAATGCACAAACAATTGTTGAGTTTGAAACGCATTGCAGCTGTGCGCGTTACGTAACACGTCAACGCCTGCACCGGGCAGAGAAGATGAAAAGATGCTTCCTCTTCTGATCTGTGGGGGGAAAAAGACCCCTCCAACGATATCACTCTTGATTTAAAAGAGCTCGTGATGTTTTAGGCATAAAAGCTGGGTTGGTCTTAAATCAGCTGAGCTGCCCGTCAGCCTAATTCTAAGGCATGACGAAGCAACAGAGAGGGCAGATAATTACTTATCCTCTTAGCGGGTGTTAAAACCAGCAACAGGGCTGTTAAAAGAGACAAGAATTTAAATGAAACCTGATCCAGAGGCTCAATTGAAAGCTTTGATCAGGGCTCGCAGGACCAGCGTTAAACCCACTGTGGAACAAGTGGGCGTGAAAACAGGCCTACATCTCTGTACACCTTTTAGAAACCGCTTCATCAGCGGGTGATAAAAGCTGTTCTGTCTCCAAACCCTTTGTGGCAGGAAGAGATGGCTGCAATCGTACGTTAAAGCGTACTGAAAGCCAACTCCCTATCCATCAGCTGTTGTAGAAAAACAACACGCCGCCTAAAAGGCATGAAGTGGTCTCTAAAACTTCTCTGTGCACCAGCGCTGAAAAGCCGTCCCCTTGATGTGTACAGAACTGTGGTAGATGCAGCACGTGAATCTTGAATTGTGCACACTATCTCCTGAGGGAGACCCATCCTCTAAGTGGGACCGCTCAGCGGTCAGACCCACCGGTGTTGACCCATTTCTGGGTAACTCTTGGTCGCTCCTCCTGCCTGAAGGAGAGCATCCTTCCTCCATGACAGTTCCACGGCGACCCAACAACAGACGTTGCAGGCCTGGGAACCATGGTGCGTTCACACGCCGGGAGCCACCAGGAGAGCTGTCAATCCCTCCTCTTGAACTCGGTTCATGGACCGTAAAAAACAGAGGAGGTGGGGGAAAAGAAACGCGTAAAAAGCGTTTTGGGCCACCGACTGTGAGCAAATGCGTCCCCCCCCAGCGATGGATCGTCTCGCGGGCTCAGGGAAAACCGTAGTTGACATTGAGCGTTCTTCTCGCATCGCAAACAGGTCCACAGCTGCTTTGCCAACTTCTGCTGCGTCTGGAAACATCAGATCCGGATGGAGGATCCGGTCCACGTAACGTGGGCCGCCCTTGGACGTCACATCAGAACACCGGATATGTAAACCGCTCTAATAAAAGCAGGTTTTGATGAACCCAACTCAGTAGCTTTCGCACAATGTGTAACATCTGGCTGAACGCATACCCTGATGGTTATGTACGCAGCAGTCATCATGATGTCTGTGTGAATCAACACGTGTTGATTCTGTAGCACAGGAGCAAGGTGTTGAATCACATTCAGTACTGTGCGACACTCCAAAACATTGATGTGGGCTGATGTGTAGTGGGGCCACAGCGCCCCTACTGCTTGAGATAGGTATGTCCCCCCCCCCAGCCTGACAGCAACGTGTCTGTGAAGACTGACCCATGACGTGGGTCTGCTGAGGGGGACTCCCTCTGATAGAAAAACAAGGTGTTTCCCCAGAGTCGGAGGTCTGCTTCCACAGAGGAAAAGACAATGATCATGTGTCGTTTGTTTTACTGGATCCACATGCAGACGTGCAAAAACACCTCTAGAGGCGTCTCATGTGATAAACGAGTTTTCATGGTGGTTGAATTTAATTCCACTCCAGAAAACAAATGTCAGGGCCGGGAAAATCGAGCTTCCTTCCACTTATGGCGAAGCCCAGATTAACAGGTGTGATGTCAACACCTGATCCTGCATCAGCGCCTCCTGTCTGAAGTGACAGGATCCGCAGATCATCCAGGTAAAACAAAAAACTCTCGTCTCTGTGTTTTAGGATGATCGGTATGCGTTCTCTGGATGTTAAACAACAGATCCAAGAACGGTCGATCCGTGAGTAAAAACCCTCGTGTTTTCTCTCCCTTGGGGAACTCTGTAGATTACTTTTATCAGAAAACACTTGGATTTCTGCATTTAGGGAAGAGAATCAGTCTGATGATGATGACGGGACCGTTTATATAACTCCTCTGAATGGAGGGGTTCGGGTTGCAAACTGTAACTTGTACCATTTGCATAAACCCTGTCCATCCATCTGAAAAACGGCGAGCATGTTTAGCCACTCTACGTAACGTTCGTGGATGAACGTGCGTTAATGATGCGTCATGTTTTGTACGGCTGTCAGCAGTCCGTCCCTCAACCGCCGTCATGCGTCGCGGGAATGTTTTCTGTGTGACCCCGGGCGAGACTTGAGCTGAAGGCGAAGCGTGTGACAGCTGATGACGCGGTGAGCTGCGCGTTTGACGTCGCTGTGCGAACGTTGAAAGGCGGAGGGCGTGACTTCATTTACACCGTGCTGTTGGAGTGAAGGCTGCTTAGCCCCGCGGGAGCACACGTTGTTCTCTGGAGGGACGCGCGCCGCTCTCGCTGGAGGGGCGCGCGCTGGAGGGAGACTCATTACCGGGTTCTTCGGCTGCTTCACGTTTAAGCTGCGGTGAGCTGCCGAAAGCTGAGAGAGAAGGACCCCCACCCGGACCAGCCTGCGGACCACATTTATACCGATGTGAGCTGGTTAGCGCCGGCAGCTGTGTGCGCCAGCATCAACGCAGCGCCGTTGAATGGAGGCTGTCATCTTAGTGTTCGACTCGTCATGTCAAGAGCGGCGGTGAATTAAAAACCCTATTTAAGGACACCGGCTCATGTGGAGGCTGTTCCATCCCACGAGTGCGAGTTGACACCGCTTGAGTGAGGATCGTGCAGTTCTAGTTGGTAATGAGTTATTTTCGCTTACCGTTGTGCCGTGATCGACCCGTCATGTCTAGAGCGACGGTGAGTTTAAAAAACCTTTATTTAAGGACACCGGCTCATGTGGAGGCTGTTCTGTG
>NC_056517.1:27895328-27899923 GCF_014905685.2 Nematolebias whitei
AAATAGTTATGACTGTTTTAAATTCACAGAGTTGTTTATGACTCTGAATCAAATGCAGTCATCAGAAAAAAAAGACCCACTAGCTTTAGAGGACATACATTCATCTGGTTTATATACTGAGCTAAGTCCTCAGTCCAACTATTGGAGTCACACACAGCTTTCTTAAGAACTAAAACCACAGGAAAACAATATATTCGGAATTATTTGCCTCATACGCACATCAGAGCACCTAAGTAAAAATGAAAGAAAAATACTATTGCATATAGCAGCATTGGTTGACTTATGCTATAAATATTTATTGTGAAGAAGGAGGGGAGACTTCAACACACGCATCACTGAGTGCAAAAATAAACCTCGAAGAAAAAGCAGGAAGAAATTCTAAAAGTAGCTGATGGCTGTGAGGCATGTACAAACAAGCACCAACACAAGCAACTGATTCTGTGAAATAACTGTTTTCTAACCATCATTTTGTGCTCTACCATTGGGCTTTGTCTCCTTTGAATGAATATCAAACCACTGTCAGTAAAAACAGTATGGAAGCAGTTTCTAATGACCCCCCCTGCATTTTTATGGAAAACAGTATTTCAGAATGAAACCAGAACAACACACCTAATCAGATTAGGGCCAAAACTTACAAAATGCTGCCTCAGCCAGAAAGCATAAGCAGAATTTCCCCACAGAGGTCCTTTAAATATTAAATGTGCATATTTCCACGTTTGTGTGTTGTCCAGTTTAAAAGCACAAGCAGCACATTTCACAACTTATTTTAGCCTCAGACACAGGAAGAGGAAAATCAACAAATGTCACTGAGCTAAGCAAAATGAAAATTAGGAATGAACAATTTGGATTTTTGACCGATACCTGATATGCCAACATGTTAAAACTTATTTGGCCGATAACCGATACTAATACTTTTTTCCCTACAACTACTTACAGAGACTACATATCTTTCTCTGCTGTGGGATTAAAATACTACATTATTCTGCATGGTCTTTGTCAATTTGGCCTGCTACCAAATGCAGATGCTAAAAAGGGGGCTGAAAATGGTGTAACACTTGAACTTGGATTATGTTAAATGTGAATAATATTCATGACATTTACTCTCTCTAACACAATGACAAAACTCGAACTGTGCAAATTTGTAAATATTCACACTTCAAAACTCAACAGCACATGTTACACCATAACATTGTGCTGGCGCTGCAGGAATCCTTGTCACTGGGTTGTCATACAAAAACAGTGCTTTTATATATATATATATATATATATATATATATATATATATATATATATTATACATATATACATACATACACACACACACGTATACATTATATAATCTGTGTTATTTTGATGGAATGGCTGATGCCCGATATTTTACTCTATCGCCAATATCGGCCGATACGATACCATGCCGATAATATTATGCATTCTTACTGAGAATGGTGAAAATCTACCAGTCCCTCTGTAGAACTAGACTCCACATGTGTTAGCACACTTAACAGCATGATCAGTGCAAATGTCTAAAGATTGTTCAGGTGTTTGAAGCTACTGCTGATCTTCCATCTTCCCAAGATGTTAACATGCTTATTGGGTCAGGGCGGCTGGAGCAGGAGGTTTGGTGACTGGGGAAAGGCACATCAACGTAAGGTTGAGCTGCTTTGGGAAGCTTGTTAAAATTCCAGTGCCAGGACTCTGCATGGCTCACTAATAAGGCATGGCTTTGTGTGCGGGGGCCTTGGCGACTGGTGGGCCACAGACCCAGTCAAGTGACAGGAGATGGCTGGTCACGCCACTTCAGGAACAGACATAGCACTATCTGGCTGTTTGTTAAAAAGATGTAGTCTGTGAATCTGCACGCTTCCTTCAAAACTCTAAACATGTTGACATACGGTACTCTGGATATGTCAGACATCAGAGATGCAGGTTTATTCCCATCATTTCTCTAGCAGTCTTCTTTGCTTCTTTCTCTCCCCATAACTACGAAGACGTGAGATGTGTCTGCCTTCATCTTGAAATCCGTTGGACTTTGTTCAGAGGATTTGTGTAAAGAAAGCAGACAATTACTACCAAGTGTGTGCGTGCATATTTTACAGTATATCTGGATAATATCAGGATAAATCGAGCCAAAAGAATGAAGCAAATGAAAAGCACAAAAGAATAACTTCATATTTGATAATTCAGTGATCTTTCAAAGTTTTTATGCATTATTTTTCCTGGTTTTGACAGTAGCTACTGTTAGTTAGCCAAGTTTGATATAATTGGAGTGTATCTACTCTAGCAGCGAGTCTCTCCACTGACTACCTTAATGAGATGCGGACAGTGCTGGAGGCAACTTACACATGTAGTCCATTGCATAGCATCCAAAGGCACTCATGCTGTTTTGCCAATCGCACCTTTTCTTTAAAGATGGCAGCTTCCATTCAGCCTGCCGTCCCCCACATATCCGCCTCCATACTGCCAGTTGGAGAATACTGTGTGCCCACACAATTAAACCAAGAAATTGACTGCGTTCTGAGGACCGAGGCGAGTAAAACAAGATACTCACTGTGTCAAGACGATGGCCACGGCATCATTAAGGACACTCTCCCCAAACAGCAGGGTGTGCAGATCAAAATTCACACGGAGGTGTGACAAAAGCCCAAGAACTGAGACTTGGAGAAACAAAGCAATTAAATTACTGCTCCTGCTATGGTTTTGATAACAATATGAACAGAAACACACACAAAAAAATCTCTGACAATGATTCGACAAAGATAACAGAAATAAAATACCAAACAAAGATCATTCCTTTTAGCATCAAATTAGCTGAATATAAAATTCATAAAGATATTACTGCTGACATAATGTTACTGTTAATTTTCAATTCCTGTTAGTTTGCTACTTTATTGCCAGTAAATAGTGTTATTTTTAATTCACAGAAAAATTATAATAATGTTTAGCAATATATATTGTTTAGACTAGACACTGTTGTTAAATGAAGTCCTTTTACCTTCAAGGCACAAGAAAAAAAAAATCTAAACAATATTAGGAATAAAGTGTGCATAATAACTAAATTAAATATTTCTAAATCCTTTAAATTTGATATTTAACAAGAATATGTTAAAAAAAAGTTTAGTTTCTCAAATTATCCAAAGTTTTAATTTTCTGTAGAAATAGATTTTTTCTTAATGAGAACAACATGAATTAATATGAAAAATAAGATAAATTTTCCTAAAATAATCAAATAGTTAAGATAAACTAAGATGTAATACCTGTTAGCATTTTGTTATTTGTATTTATGTAGTTTTCTATGATTTTTATTGTGTAAATGCTTATGAAGCATATCTAAAAAAGTTAAATCTGGTCCTCTGGACATTCAAAAAAAACCAAAACAAAGCAAAACAACAAAAAATGTAGAAACGTTTCGTCTCTCGTCCGAGAGACTTCTTCAGTCTGAGGTGCTGTTTTCAGCTCAGTCTCTTAAATAGCACCTTCTCAGAGTGGATCAACCAGTTTTGCTGCTGACAACCAAAACCAGCTGATCACATGCTCAAGAAGGACCATCAGCCTAACAATGGATCATTAGCACACTGATGGCTGTTTACTATTCAGAGGGCTGAGTGATACTAGCAATCACAGCATTGTAAGAGGGGGACAATTGAACACGTAGGCCTCCACCCCTGTTTAATGATGGACGGTTTCTTTTCACAAGGATGGCATCCTTTACTCCTCTCTCAAACCATCGTTCCTCTCTATCCAGGATGTGCACATCTTCATCCCTGAAAGAGTGACCGCTGGCCTGGAGATGAGTGTAGACCGCAGAGTCCTGGCCTGATGATGTTGATCTTCTGTGCTGGGCCATCCTTTTGGCCAGTGGCTGTTTTGTTTCCCCGATGTAAGACTGATCACAGCCCTCCTGACACTGAACAGCATACACAACATTACTCTGTTTGTGCCGGGGGACTGGATCTTTGGGATGAACCAGTCTTTGCCGTAATGTATTTTGGGGTTTAAAAGCTACTGGGACGTTATGTTTAGAAAATAAACGTCTCAGTTTCTCTGATACTCCCTCAACATATGGAATGACCACTGGTCTGGGTTCCTCCTTTTCACCTGTTGGCTGACTGGAGTCCTGTTTGGGTTTCTTCTCTGCTTTTAGGAAGGCCCAGTTAGGATATCCACATTGCTCTAGAGCCTGTCTTGTGTGGGATTTCTCCTTCTGCCTGGCTCCTGAGCTAGTGGGGACACTGTCTGCTCTGTGATACAGAGTCCTGATGACTCCTAACTTGTGCTCCAAAGGGTGATGGGAGTCAAACTGCAAATACTGGTCTGTGTGGGTGGGTTTGCGGTACACCTCAGTTTGCAAATGTTCTCTATCAGAGACTGAGACCTCACAGTCCAAGAAAGCCAACTTGCCATTTTTTTCATCTTCTCGCGTGAACTTGATGTATTTATCCACAGAGTTGATGTGGTCAGTAAAATGTTGGACTTCCTGAGATTTAATTTTAACCCAGGTGTCGTCAACATACCTGAACCAATGACTTGGTGGTGTCCCTGAAAAGGACGTCAAGGCTCTCTTTTCTACCTCCTCCATGTACAGGTTGGCAACAATA